>NC_134267.1:90481069-90813460 GCF_031893055.1 Leptodactylus fuscus
TGGAAAACTTCCGGGGACAGAGACCATTCGGCTGTTGTTACTAGTCCCCTGCTTAGTTGGTCTGCCAGGACGTTGAGGTGGCCTTTGATATGCACCGCTGACAGCCGGGACAAATTCTTCTCCGCCCAGGAGAATATCAGGTCGGTCACCCTCATCAGGGAGGGAGACCTGGTGCCTCCTTGTTTGTTGATATATTGAACGGCCGTTGAATTGTCTGTCCTTATTCTGACAGCCCTCCCTTGAAGGTGGGGAGTCAGAGTCCGTAGTGCCAGATAAACTGCCGTAAGCTCTCGCCAATTGGAGGAGCGAGTTTTCTCTTGCTGGTTCCAGGTTCCTCGTATTAGGGTCTCCCCCAGATGCGCTCCCCAGCCTGTAAGGGAGGCATCTGTGGTCAACAGGGTCCAGGAGGTCTGGACCGTGGACCTCCCGTCCTTGAGTTGAGACCACCATACCGACTACGTCACGGACCGAAGTGTCTTCTGAGGGGGGACCTCGACACCCGCGACAACACTGGTAGGCGTAGCCATCTGGTAAGGGCACCTCGCACTTAACACAGGCTAGGTGGCGGCGTTTGCTGGAAGCCTTCCTTTTAGGGTTATCAGCCACAGAGGAGGAGGATGACATATAGGGAGAAACATATTACTCATTATTTTCCTTACCTTACTGCTTCTACCCTCAGAGCCCACCAGGGGGCATACATCACCTTAGATAGGATTTCAGAACACTTCAAGTGTCTAGGAATTTCTACTTTCTGGTTGCCCAGGGAACAGTAGGAACCTGCAAGCTAAGCAGACAGGCAACCTACTCTGGGCAGACTAGAGCTAAATAAGGCGAGAGGGGGGCGGAGATATGTTAGCTCCGCCCCCTCCACCTCCTCTGCCCGAGTCAAGGCTGAGGGGCACTAATTTCTTTTAGCCTAACATGGCTATCAAGGCTGGGGAAGAAGGGGAACACTGTCCCCTTAAAACCCTCCTAAAAAGGAGGCTAAAAACGCCGAGAAGCGCTCCCAAACCATGCACGCACGGGAACGCCGGACCGCGCATGCGCGAAAAGGATTCCCGCGCATGCGCGGAGAGAGCGGAAGTCCGCGGAGCACCCGAACAGTGCCCGCGGCGGAAACCAAGGACGCGCCACAACGTTCCTCCCCCGGCCGCCGGAGCATCTCCCCCCAGGCGGCGGGGGAGCGCGCAGAGCACCAGCGCCGAAGACATCAGCAGAGATGCCGCCTCGCTCTCCCTCTCCCCCCCCCCCGGACGCCGGAGCATCTCTACCCAGGATGGGGGAGAGGCCGCACAGATGCCGGGAAAGAAACCCCAAACCCCCAGGTAAGACCAAAGGGAGAAGGGGACCTAGATAAAGATTCCAAAGGATTTTAAATCTGTGGGAGAGGAGGAGACCTCTCCCTCCACCTGTCCTGGTAACAGGACAGAAAAAAACACAGGGAGGGGGAGGTCTCCTGGACCTTTTATGGGAGGGCAACTTGTTAGTTTATTAAAAGTTCCACTTGTCCTAACAGTACACAGGGGCAGGAATACCCCATCTTGTGCTGCTGTTTGGGCATAGGGGGAAACAAGGGTGGACAGGAAGGAGTGGAAGCAATGCGTTGCACAGGTGAAGATGGTGACAGGGCATGGAACAGAGGAGGATCCAAAAGAGATGGATGATGTTGGAACAGTGTTGGTACAAACAGGGTGGAACTAGCACCTGGCCTTGTTGCGTTTCTGGACTGTGGCCGCTGCTCAACAGAACATTGATTCAGTGTACCGTGAAAACCATGTATTGTCCTTGTCCAGACGTGACATATCCAAGGAAAGGCAGACATTCTCTGACACAAGAGCGATATAAGTAGGGACAGAGAAACAATGGCAGCTAGGTACCTTCCATCGAGGTTGAGAACATGCCATCAGTTGGTAAAACAAACTGAATTCTACTAAATGGCGCGGCAGCAAGTACAGTCATGGCCAAAAGTTTTCAGAATGATACAAATATTAATTGTTACAAAGTCTACTGCTTCAGTTGTTCTAATGGCAATTTGCATATACTCCAGAATGTTATCAAGAGTGATCAGCTTAACAGCAATTACTTGCAATGTCAATATTTGCATAGAAAATTAACTTTATCCCCCAAAACACATTTCAACATCATTGCAGCCCTGCCTTAAAAAGACCAGCTAACATCGTTTCAGTGATTGCTCCATAAACACAGGTGTGGGTGTTGATGAGGACAGGGCTGGAGATCAATCTGTCATGATTAAGTAAGAATGACACCACTGGATACTTTAAAAGGAGGCTGTTGCTTGGCATCATTGTTTCTCTTCTGTTAACCATGGTTATCTCTAAAGAAACATGTGCAGTCATCATTGCACTGCACAAAAATGGCCTAACAGGGAAGATTATCACAGCTAGAAAGATTGCACCTCAGTCAACAATCTATCGCATCAGAACTTCAAGGAGAGAGGTTCCATTGTTGGCAAAAAGGCTCCAGGGCGCCCAAGAAAGACCAGCAAGCGCCAGGACCGTCTCTTAAAAGTGTTTCAGCTGTGGGATCGGGCTACCAGCAGTGCAGAGCTTGCTCAGGAATGGCAGCAGGCAGGTGTGAGTGCATCTGCACGCACTGTGAGGTGGAGACTCTTGGAGCAAGGCCTGGTCTCAAGGAGGGCAGCAAAGAAGCCACTTCTCTCCAGAAAAAACATCAGGGACAGACTGATATTCTGCAAAAGGTACAGGGAGTGGACTGCTGAGGACTGGGGTAAAGTCATTTTCTCTGATGATTCCCCTTTTCGATTGTTTGGGACATCTGGAAAACGGCTTATTCGGAGAAGACAAGGTGAGCGCTACCACCAGTCTTGTCTCATGCCAACTGTAAAGCATCCTGAAACCATTCATGTGTGTGGTTGCTTCTCAGCCAAGGGAATCGGCTCTCTCACAGTCTTGCCTAAAAACACAGCCATGAATAAAGAATGGTACCAGAATGTCCTCCAAGATCAACTTCTCCCAACCGTCCAAGAGCAGTTTGGCGATCAACAATGCCTTTTCCAGCATGATGGAGCACCTTGCCATAAAGCAAAGGTGATAACTAAATGGCTCAGGGAACAAAACATAGAGATTTTGGGTCTATGGCCTGGAAACTCCCCAGATCTTAATCCCATTGAGAACTTGTGGTCAATCATCAAGAGACGGGTGGACAAACAAAAACCTACAAATTCTGACAAAATGCAAGCATTGATTGTGCAATAATGGACTGCTATCAGTCAGGATTTGGTCCAGAAGTTGATTGAGAGCATGCCAGGGAGAATTGCAGAGGTGCTGAAGAAGAAGGGTCAACACTGCAAATATTGACTTGCTGCATTAACTCATTCTGTCAATATAAGCTTTTATTACTCATAATATGATTGCAATTATATTTCTGTATGTGATAAAAACATCTGACAAACACACATAAAAACCAGAGGGCAGCAGATCATGTGAAAATATAAGATTTGTGTCATTCTCAAAACTTTTGGCCATGACTGTACAGCGGCACCAGATTGGCCAGGAACGAGTTAAGCTGCAAAACTGTGGGATGACTGGGCCCATATTGCTGCTTCCTGGACACACACTTCCTTATGGACAACTGACGGAGTGGAAGAGGAGGAAGAGAAAGCGGTGATGATGATGATGATAAAAGCGACGACTATGTGCTTGATGTAGATGTGGCCTGTCTACAAGCAAGAGTACAAAGAGAATAAGTAGAACAGTCTTGCTCCTTTGCTCTGCCAGTGCAACTGTCAAGTCTATTTTGCCAAATAAGATGATGGTACATCATGCGAGTACATGGAGTTGTTAAACCTACATTTGTTCCTGCGTGGCCATAGATAAGTTTCTGCTTGCAGATCTTGCACATTGCCATGGATTTATTGTTTGGCAATATACAAAAAAGCTGCTAGCGCCAACAACAGCAGTATCAAAAACATGTCTGCCGCTACCACCATAAGTGCCACCACCCCTCACCCACTGTGATTTTACCCCCAGGCACACTTTGTGGATGTTGGGCCTGCACATTGGCTGGAATCATTAGTGTCAGCAGTGCCACCACCCCATTCACCTGTTATCATCTTCTCACCCTGACCTGGTTGCCAGGTCCTATCTGCAAAAGAATCATCATCGGCAATATCATCATCCCTGCTTTTTTTATGACACGTTATGTTCATGGGATACCTGCATACCCTCATAATTTCCCCCTTCAGATTTCTCTCTAGCTACCCTACCAGACCACTACTACTTCCATCACTAACAGTCATGTCTTCCTCCTCTGCTTGTTTTCATCCAGCTCATCAGAAAAAGTAGAAAGACTGCTGATTTCTCAGCAAAGGCCTCATGACTTCCAGGGATCTATGTCAGTGAAAGCCCTGTGGTAAATTATATGTTATATAGGAGGAGGAAGACACAGAAACCTGACTCAAGATCATATCACACTTGGATGCAATATCTTACTGTGGCTCAGATGAGCACCTAAGTAATTCGAAAACATAATCTTCATTCTGAGGAAGTACAACAATCCTGCGGGTAATAGCTGTGCCACCATAACCAGAAGTAGTGTTGCTGTTGACAATCACATTCTTATTGGTAGCACTTGCACAAAGGTTTCCTAGTTCCACTTCTCTTGCTTGTCCACTGCCCAATCCAGTAGCAGCAATATTTCAAGATTTTAGGAGTTTTCTTGGCAAACACATTACTGATGGTTTATAAGATGGTAATATTCATTGTGCTAATTTAACCATTTTATTAGACCTACTGTTTGATTATATAAAAAAAAACCCAGATACTGTTTGCATGCTTATGTTATTTTTTTAATATTTGCACTTAGCTGTCAAAAAGTTATGGTATACAGCAAGCTATGAAACAATCTAAAATGCATACTACCTTCATTATACATCATATATCAGTATAATATAACTACCAATTGCAATGTTACAATTCCAGGTCTTCAGGCTCTATGACACCTAGACCGTTATGTATTTTTTGCTTACTCTATGGCTGGAATAGGTGAAGGTGCAGTTACTATTTCCCAGCTGTATATTTGCTGAGCGGGGAGGAGTTTCTCCTGCTGAACTTTACAGATCAAATTCCAGAGTTATTAACCTGTTTTCTAAACCTTGGGCATAGGACTTGTCTCTTTCCTGTTAACATGGAGACTAAACAGGCTTTTCTGCAGCTGCAAAACTACATTGGTGGAAAATTTGTCTCAACTAAATCCTACATCAATTCATATGATCCTTCTACAGGTGAAGTCTACTGCAAAGTGCCTGACAGTGACAAGGAGGAGGTGAGGAGCCTGGCTGCAATAATATTAGTTGTTTAATGTGATACACTAGGGCAATGTGCACACTATTAACTTTAGTTATCAAAGTTACATTGCCTTTTTCTGTTTTGTAAGCAAATGTCATGTATACAATAACATAAAGAAAAAACAATCTTGTTCTTCATATCATATCAATTCCACAAAATAAGGTGTTAAAGAGGACCTTTCACCATATCCGGGCACAGGCAGTTCTATATACTGCCAGAAAGCTGACAGTGCGCTGAATTCAGCGCACTGTCGGCTTTCCCGATCTGTGCCTGGTGTGAAGAGCTTACGGTCCGGTACCGTAGCTCTTCTATGGTCAGAAGGGCGTTTCTGACCATTAGCCAGAGACGTCGTTCTGCCTCGCGGCGCCAATCGCGCTGTGCTGTGGAGCCGGAACGCCCCCTCCCTCTGCTCACACAGCTTGTCCGTAGACTAGCATTATCAGGAGAGGGAGGGGGCGTTCCTCCCGGCTCCACAGAACAGCGCGATAGGCGCCGCGAGGCAGAAGGACGTCTCTGGCTAATGGTCAGAAACGCCCTTCTGACTGTAAAGCGCTACGGTACCGGGACCGATAGCGCTTTACACCGGGCACGGATCGGGAAAGCCGACAGTGCGCTGAATTCAGCGCACTGTCAGCTTTCTGGCAGTATATAACACTGCCTGTGCCCAGATATGGTGAAAGGTCCTCTTTAAGGTATTAACAGGTTAATTCCCATTTCTTATATAGCACTAGCATACACCACAGCACTGCAATGGCTCACAGGCTTATTTCACCTTTTTAGACCCTGAGGACTAGAGATGAGCGAGTAGTACTCAATTGAGTAGATATTCAATCGAATACTACGGTATTCGAAATACTCATACTCGATCGAGTACCACTCGCTATTCGAATGTAAAAGTTTGATGCAGAACCAGCATGCTGGAATGCTATACAGTCGGCCAATCAACGCTGGTTCTTCTCCTACCTTTAGAAGTCTTCTCTGCGCAGTGTCCCCGCGGCGTCTTCCGGCTCTGAATTCACTCTGTCAGGCATCGGGCCTGGGCAGAGCCGACTGCGCATGTCTGCTTGTAGTGTGGACATGCGCAGTCGGCTCTGCCCAGGCCCGATGCCTGGCAGAGTGAATTCAGAGCCGGAAGACGCCGCGGGGTCGCTGCACGGAGAAGATTTCTCGGAGGATCCAGCCCGACCCTCACTCGTGGACTTGGTAAGTATAATTTGATCGAACGTTGCCTACCCCTGAAACGAGCATTTTCCCCCCATAGAGTATAATAGGATTCGATATTCGATTCGAGTAGTCGAATATTGAGGGGCTACTCGAAACGAATATCGAACATTTTACTGTTCGCTCATCTCTACTGAGAACAATTAGAAACCGTTAACTTAAAGGGGTTGTCCAGTCTTTTAACCTACCCTTAAGACAGGACTTCCATATCAGATTGGTGAGGATCCGACATACTGCACCCCCATGATCAGCTATTTAGGAGAAGATAAGTCATCAACGTCAACATTCTGGACACCTGTTTTAAGTTTGTCTTGTGATATGTGTGAAACCAATGTCAAAGGTCTAGGGCCTCGGTGTAAGGGATAAGTGTAGCAATTGTTATATGTGTTTACTCATTGTTCTGGTATATGCCCTATGTGCATGGTAGGTTAGGTCCAAACGATGAGCAAAGGATCATTAAATGGCCTATGTTATGGCTGGAGAGTAAGGCCTTTCAGAACCAAACAAGAACTCTCAATTTGAAGCAGTCAGACCCCTCAAACATTCATTATCTAGATAATATAAGTGAATATGAATTTAGAAAACAGTTTGCAATAGTAAGGCTAGGTTCACACTAGCATTGAGGTTTCCGTCCCTGACTGCGCTTGAAAACATTTTCAAGCGGAAACCCAGCAGACTCCGTCATAAGTCTGTGGGGTCTACAGGTAATCGCTTTTTAATCAGATTAGGTTTCCGTTCTTCAGGTTCCCAAACTAAGCTGAAGAACGGAAAGTCCAATGTAGGTGTGAGCCTAGTGTGAATTAATAACTTCTGGCAACAATGTATGACCTAATGTGTCTTCTCCTGAACAGGTTGGTGCTGCAGTCAGTGCTGCTAAAACTGCATTCCCTATCTGGTCTTCTTGGAGACCCCAGGACAGATCAAGAGTCATGAACAAGCTCGCAGACCTTATTGAAAACCACTTGGAGGAGTTTGCACAAGCAGAATCTAAAGACCAAGGTGAAAGAGGATATTTTTTATGTATACATCTTCCTGTCTCTAGCTATGTAAAGCCTCTTACTTCAAAGTATGAGACCCTCTGGTGCTAGGACTACATGGACAAGTTTCTAGCACTGCTCATTGCTACCATGGAAGACTAAGGACTAGTTTACACGTGATTATGCGTGTGCATATTCCGTTGCGGCCTCCTCACCGGGATGCCGGTGCAGTGCACGGCATCCCGCCACGGCTTTCCGCTGCACATTAGGCCCAAATGAATGGGCCTAGTCTGAAGGCGAGAGGCGGACACCGCTGCTGATTCAGCCTTGTAATCCGCCTGAAGAAAGGGCAGCTCGTTTCCTTTTTCTGCTATCGGCAACATGCCACTAGTGGAAAAAAGAACGCTAGCGGTCTACATAGACCACCATCGTGAGGGGGTGGATAATGACATGGATTCCGTGCCAAAATCTGCCCCTTCTTGCCCCGTGTGAACAGGGCTTAAAGTCCATTGATGTTTAGAATTCTTCATTCCTATAAGACTATAAGGCCTTCACATGATGATACAATATTGCTTAGTCCACTATGGTATTGAGTCAGCAGCCATGTAACGTGGGTGGGGGCAGTAGGAGAAAATTAATCTCAAAAGTGGTACAGAGTGATACAGTTATTATCACACGTACAGTGAGTATGTACAGTTAGCATCGTCCTATGTGATGACTTTATCCAAGTGCAGCATTTCCTATTAACATGACAACCATATAACATATAAGCATTATGCCATGTGTTACTGGAATCTAATGTTAAAGCTCATTGTATATCACTATAGACCCCCATGCTTAATAAAACAAATGCTGTAAGCCTAAGCCATCACACAAGGTAAAAACCACTTTATTTGCAAGCACATTTAAAGGTGTTGCATTAATGGGTCAGAAATGAGTCACAAAAGAATTCTTTATGCCTGCAAAATCCCAAACAGGGAAAGTTACTTGTATGCTAAAGGAAATGAGTTTGCATAAAATCTAAGTTGGTGTGCACTAAATCTACTAAAATAAAATGTGCATGGGTATTTCCTAAAAAAGCAGCCTACACGCCTCTGCCTGTACGCTACATCAAACATTTCCTCTCAAAGGTATCTGCAGCAAATGTAGAATGTGCTCCTAAATGCTTCACCCATGTATGAAAAGACATGTCATTCTGGTTAGCTACATTTCCCAGAAACTACATGCAATAAACTGATGTCAAGTTCTCAAAAATATTATTGTACTTGGTTTATTACTTCACTTTATTATTTCACATTTCCCTTATACATACCACCCAACCGTCCCGCAGGACACTCGCGCTTTCCTACCCCTGTCCTGCTGTCCCGCGCCGCTCCCTACATGTCCCGCTATGTCCCTTTAATGATTTACTGATCAATCATTCCTCCCATCACCGCCTATTCTTATAACAGATAAGAGGCTGGGGTGATCGGAGGAACGCTTTACTTTGGTTCAAGGACCTTGTGTGACATCACACGGTCACATGACTAGGTGGGCGTGTCAGTGTCCCGTGCATTGAAGAGAGAAGAGATCTGTGTAAGATACTGAGAAGGGAGGGGGAAGGGGGATCTGAGATGCAGGATGGAGAGAGAGAGAGAGAGAGTGTGTGTGTGTGTGTGTCTGTTTGTCATTATACTGGGGGCAGAGATGGAGGGGGGACATTAAACTGGGAGCAGATGAAAGGGGATATGAAACTGAGGGAGAAATGGAGAGGGGAGATGAAACCAGGGGCAGAGATGGAGGAGGGGATATGAAATGGAGCAGATAAAGGGGGCACTTAAACTGGGGGACAACTTGAGAGGGCATTGAACCGCAGGAAGAGCTGGAAGGGGACCTGTCTGCCTCTAGTTGCCCCCAGTTTAATGTCACCCTCCAGCTACCCCTACGGTTTAATGTCTGCTTCTAGTTGCCCACTGTTTAATGTCCCACTTCATCTGCCATTTATTTATTGCCCCCTCCAACTACCCCCATTGCTATGTCGCCCTCCAGCTGATACAGTTTCATGTTTAAACTGGGGCACCAGGAGAGGGACTTAATACTGTGGGGCAGTTGGAAGGGAACATTACAATGTGGAGACATATAATGTACGGGTGACTGTAGGAGGATTATACTGTGTTGGGGTACATGAAAAATGAAAGAGAATGGGCGGAGTCAACATAAAAGTGGGTGGGGTAAATTTGCTGCTGCACGCTATGCGCACCACACATTTTGTCCCTCTTTCTGTTCAAAAGTTGGGAGGTATGCCTGGTGGTAATGTCTGAAATTATACCAATGTCCTTCAGATCTTTTTTTTTAAAGTAAACCCATTTTCTTACTTTTCAGGTAAAACTGTTACGTTTGCACGTACTGTGGATATACCACGTTCTGTGTACAACTTGCGGTTCTTTGCCTCCTCCATCCTGCATCACACCACAGAGTGCACACACATGGACCACCTGAACTGCATGAACTACACTATGCGCACCCCCATTGGAGTTGGTAATATTCATAAACTACAGGTTGGCTGGGTTCTTCATTACTTTACACTGGTCTTCCTTACCTGTGATTCTTTCTGGCAGCCGGACTCATCAGTCCGTGGAACCTTCCCCTATACTTGCTGACCTGGAAGATTGCCCCAGCTATAGCATGCGGAAATACAGTGGTGGCAAAGCCAAGTGAGATGACCTCAGTCACTGCATGGATGATGTGCCAATATCTGAGTGAAGCAGGTATTTGTATATAAGGAATTGTTACAAAGACATCTGTGAGAAGCGATAGACACTTGTAAGGATTAAGTGCTTAAGTGAAAGCGAGTATTGGTGCCCCTTGTGGGCTTGTCGCTGACCCACTGTACAGACACTTACTAAAGTCCACTTCCCTCTTATTATATCCATTATCTTAAATAAAAATACCCCTGATTTGGGGCAAAAAGGGGTCAGCCACAGCTTTACTGACAAGTTAATAACCATATGTAGAACCTTGTTCACACTAAACCTAACATAACGTGCCACTAGATGCCAGTCACAGCCTCCGTGGTGGGCATATATTAGTTGTTCCACCAGGTGACACATCTGTACTTCTCCATACCGTTGAAATGGAACAAGGTCCTGCCATATGCCGCTTTGCCACCTAATAACAAGATCAAATGAAAATAAATTAATAAATAAATACATACAGTAGTCACATAAATAACCAAACTAACAATAAAGTGCAAACATTCAATAAGAATCATAGCTAGGAATTCAGCATGGGGGGCAAACATGTCCAAGTGGGCCCCCACCTTAGTTATACCAACCGACCAACACTTTTAGTCAAACACCGCTCAACATTCTTACGATTGGAAATTGCGGTTGTGACACACTAGGTATTGTAATGCAACTCCTTTCATCAATATTAGTGGATTGAGTGTCAGGGTGAATCAGTAATTGTTGCATGATGGGTTCCCCTTAAAATTTTAGGACATACCCCCCTCCTAACTTCACTGCCCTCTATTTGCAGTTCACAAAAATCCCCTTACTTGGCCCAGACACAGTATAATGCCCCCTTTACTGACCCACACACAGTATAATGCACACTTTATTGGTCCCACTGTATATTGCTCACTTTATTGCGACCCACACAGTATATTGTCCCCTTTACTGAATCCACAAAATATAATTCCCCTTTTTAATGCTCAACATATAATATTACCCCACACAGTGATATGTTAGTTTGGAATGAGCAAACCGATGCAGATCAAACTAAATTCTCCAACTCTCCAGTTGTTCTCCAACTCAAAACTTTTGGGTTGGAGTCCAGCACTATAATAAGTAGAAACCCAGGAGAGGTGAGCAAAAATGACAAACAGTTATATTCACCTTCTCTCACCTCTCCATGGCATACTCAAGGTGTCCAGGGCTCCCTTGGTATCCTGTTTAGACCTCTGGCGGAGACTCTGTGGTGAGTGACATCAGGGCTCACCACAGAAGGCCCAAAGAGGATGTCAGGGGACCATCAGACGCTGCAAGGATGCTCAGGAGAGGTGAGGTAAGGTGAGTATAACTGTTATTGTTACTCACTTCCTCTGGCCCGCTACTTATTATAGTGTTTTGTGGGTGACAAGTAATAATAACACTTCTAGTTCAGGCCAAACATCTTTAATGTTAGGCTGCTACTTATTGGATTATTCCAATAGGTAACGGCTGATGTCTTACTCTCTGTACCCCACTCCTGTCCAGTCCATCCCCCACTTCTCTGTCCAGGGAGTGCTACACAGCATCTGAAGTAGATATATAAATATGATAAGGACTACTGTCCCAGGAGGAAAGGTTGACTAGGACGTAATGGTGATTACTTTGCAGTTGATCTTTTACATTGTTCTAGGTGTCCCACCAGGAGTTGTTAACATAGTGTTCGGCACAGGCCCAAGAGCAGGAGAGGCTCTTGTGTGTCATCCTGATGTGCCCATTATCTCCTTTACTGGAAGTACTGTGACTGCTCAGCGCATAATAGAAAAGAGCGCCCCCTATTGCAAGAAGCTGTCATTAGAACTTGGAGGCAAGAACCCAGCTATAGTCTTTGAAGATGCAAACCTAGAAGACTGTGTTACTACCACTGTACGGTCAAGTTTTTCTAACCAGGTGAGTGGTTTGTATATTGATCAATCAAAACATATCACTTCTGTTTCTGTTGTTTAGGACCATATCATTTTCAAAGATAAAGAAATGTGCACATAAGGCCATCAGGCCAGTTTAATCTGATGAGAATTTATGCTCTTTCATGGGTTTTGATCAAACTAAAACATTTTTACCAAGAAAAAAATAATAATAATAATAATAAAGCAAATTAAAATATGCAGTATCATCAATGGCCACCAGATGGCAGATATCTTACATTCTCAACTCAGAAGTGTTTATAGACATCAGTGTTTGCAACCTTTTCATATAGGGAACCTGGAAGGCAAGTAACTAACTAGTCCCTGCATGTAGTGTTTCCTGAGGTCACCATCATATAGGTGGGTTACCTGAGTTATCGCTTGGACATCTTTATATCACATGACTTGGTCATTCAGCTCTTAAAGGGGATTTTCCACAAAGCAGGTTATTCCCTATGCTTAGTATAGGGGATAACTTGCAGATCAGTGAGGGTCTGACTAATCTGAATGGAGTGGTGGTTGGGAAGCGTGTGCTCTGCTCCATTCATTTTAATGGGAGTACTGGAGATAGCCAAGTGCTGTACTATTATCTCTGGCACTCCCATTGAAATGAATGGAGTGGTGTGCATGAATGGGAGACACGGGGTCCTCGTTCTCCTAATCAGTGGTCGTCTGAGCAGTTGGGGAAAACCCCTTTAAGGGCCCCACATTTCAGAAATCCTTCTTTTTTTGACCGAAGATTATGCTGCGTTTTTTGTAGCCAAACCTAGTAGTGTCTACAGATGGAATGGGAAATATCTAAGAAGCCATTAGACTTCTGCTTTCTGCTCAAAAACGCAGCACAATCTGAAACAAAAAAGGAGCTTTTCTGTGCTGTAGGGCCTCAGCCTAAAGTGGTATTTAGGGGTATATAGCAATTATTCCACTATGTTAAAAGAATTGGTTACTGTGACAGTAGAATTTCTGTTCTCTGATAATTATTTTATATTTGGTGTCCAGTTTTATTCTCAGTAGACAGAAGTGGCTGTGGCCTCTAACATATTTATGTTGTCTCTGGCTAATGAATGGCCTTCTGGTTCAGCAGAGTCTGTTTGGTGGGATCCCTGGTCACTACATACATGACCTCATGATTTTGGGGTCATATATGCTGACCATACCAAGCTTTGTATCAGTGGCGTAACTAGGAATGGCGGGGCCCCGTGGCGAACTTTTGACATGGGGCCCCCTGACTGACGCCCACCGAAGATGCCGACCGCCCCTCCCCCACACACATTCCTGCGCTATTATTCCCCATAGTGGCCCCTGTACACACTATTATGGCCCACTCTGGACGCCCATGAACAATTATTATACTCTGGCGTCTTTTGAGACCCCAGAGTATAATAATCGGAGACCAAGAGGGGATACCACCATAAAAAAAAACACTGTTTGGCTTTATGTACCAAGAGAAAGCCGACAGTGTGCTGAATTCAGCGCACTGGCTGCTTTCTAGTGGTATATAAAACTACACATGCCCTGGTTCCCTGAACAACTCCTTTATTGAAATACCCCTTTAAGAACTGTAATAAGTTTACTGCTTGGGGAAAAAGAAGATAAGTTCCACATTCAGTGTCAGTGAAGAGTGTTCTCACTTAAAACACTCTTCACAGGTACTGAATGTGGAACTTGTTCTCTTTTTTCCCCAGGCAGTACACTTATTATAATTGTAATGAAGACAGGAGCAGGGCAGGGAGCTGCAGCACAGCTGTACATCCTGTCCTGCATGAAAAGGTGACCGTCATTCACTTTCACCTCTCCATTCTGGACGCACGCTCTGTCTTCACAAGCCAGTCAGCGCTGCCTTCACAAGCGCTCAGTGCTGCTGCTGGCTTCTAAAAATGAACTCCCCTGGGCCCTTCGTCTTTCTGCAAACTAAGTCTCCGCCCCCTAGCGTTAGGACGCACGCTGAGGGAGGAGACACTGTGGAAGGTCCTGCACAGTCTTCTGCCTATGCAGGGTGAAAAACGAACACCCCACATAGGCTAAAAAATAGGTCACCAGACCGCCGGTCAGACTGTCCCCCCCTCCACCCACCGGAGAGGAGGTGGGGGGAGGGGGGGGGGGGTCGAGAAGTTGAAGAAGTAAAAAAAAATAAAAAAATTTTGCATATTGACACGTCAGGGGGCCCGGGCCCCGTGAAGTGTCGGGCCCTGTGGCAGCTGCCTCTGCTGCCTCTGCAGTAGTTACGCCACTGCTTTGTGTCCTATTTAACAACCCATATAGCTTTCACTTTACTGCAGACAAAAGTAGTGCTCCTTGATCTTAATATTAAACCTATTTTGGGAATATTACACTTCATGCAGGATCATGTCATCATTGGCAGTTCCTGTAGTTCCAGTAAATCCTCAACATTGGAATTGCAACACCAAGAAGGAAGAGCCTAGGAATTCAAAGGCTATCATAGAATCGATAGACATGTTAATGGAAGCCAAATATCCATAACATCTCAATTTATTCAAACTCAAGTATGGCCATGTGTAGAAATACACCCACTTGCACGCTATCATTGAGGTTAATAATGGTTGTCATGCTGAATGCTTGATAGCCTCTGATAACAGTACATGAGGTCAGTGGACACCTGTAGCAGGATGTCTGGCTCAAAGCCCAATGTCGTGCAAACGCCTTTTGATAGTTTGTGTGAACACTGTTTGACGCCCTAGATTTGGGATGCGTCATTCAATTTCACTTACAGAATAGATCACAATGTGCTATTCTTACTATAAGGCGTTCAGTCCATGCGGAGGTTCACTCCCATGTTGTCATTCCAGTTTGTCATTGATCGCCCAACCACTAGGACACACAATGTAGAACAATCCTGATATCTTGACACATAAAGATCTGCCATAGTGAAAAATTCTGAGTCCCTCTCAGTTTGTGACAATTGGTGATAACTGGCCCGCCGATGAACAGGAGGCATCGCACAGTCCTCTCACAGCACTGACTTTTATCAAACAATATCTACTTTCCACATGTCACAGTTTGACGGTAGGTGCATGAACATGTGATTGTTTTGCAGATCTTAGTGTAGCAAGTTCAGTGCAGAGGAGAATAATAATAAAGTCAAGTTAGTCAAAGGATCTTATTTAACATTTAATTTATCCATCAGTCTTTATTACTACTGGAAGTTTTTTATATAGGGATTGTCAATTTTTTAAATTTGTCATTAAAGTGATTGTCTGGGATAAAATAAAAATTGATCCCTAAACTAAACCCCTTCCTCCCTCCTAAATTCGAATTTGCTTAGTTTAAAAAAAATAAATAAAAAAAATTACCTAGATCGCTATAGCGGTCATGTGACTGCCCCAGGCACACTTTCTGATAATCCAGTGATGTTCGGTTTCCCCGTTTCCAGAAACATAATGTCACCAATACTCCCCCTGGCCCCAGTCCCCTTCATACTTACCTGTCTTCATGAAACATCAGTTCCTTCCAGCACCTGCACAATAGAGCCAGTGATTCTAGCTCTATTGCGCAATTGCTAGCAGAAGTGAAGAGCTGAAGGATCCTGCCTATCACAAATGTGCAAGAAGTCCACAGAAGAAGAAGCCAGAAGAAACTCATCTCCAGGACACAGAAGACAGATAAGTATCATGCGGTGTGACGAGGGGCTGAGTTAGGTAGATAGGTAAGTAGGGTTAGTAGTCCGCAGGAAAACAGGGAGGGGGTCTGAGCAGGGGTGTAACTACCGTAGAGGCAGCGGAGGTGTCTGCCACAGGGCCCGGGCCATTAGGGGGCCCGGTGACAGCCGCTACCGCTGCGTTTTTTTTTTTTTTTTAATAGGCCGTTACGGGCCCTATTTACTTGCCGATCCTGGCAGGGCCGGGATCGGCAAGTGACACTGCGGGCCCCACAAATACTATCATTATACTTGGGGGTCTGCAAAAATCGGCGGACTGGGAGAGGTAAGGGAATGTAAAAAATACTGTTACTTACCTCTCCACGATCCTGCCAGGCCTCCTTCCTGCGTCCCAGGTCATGTGACGTCTGACGTCATTTCAAAAGGACGGCAGCGGAGAAGACAGCGTAGGAGCCGAAGAAACAGTAGTTTTTTATGTTTTTATTCCCCCGGGTCACCGATTATTATACTCTGGGGTCTGAAAAGACCTCAGAGTATAATAATTGTTTATGGGTGTCCACTATGGGGGATAATACTGTGTGCAGGGGCCAGTAAGGGACAAAATACTGTGTGCAGGGGCCACTATGGGGGATAATACTGTGTGCAGGGGCCACTATGGGGGATAATACTGTGTGCAGGGGCCACTATGTGGGATAATACTGTGTGCAGGGGCCACTATGGGGGATAATACTGTGTGCAGGGGCCACTATGGGGGATAATACTGTGTGCGGGGACCACTAAGGGACATAATACTGTGTGCAGGGGCCACTATGGGGCATAATACTGTGTGCAGGGGCCACTAAGGGACATAATACTGTGTGCAGGGGCCACTAAGGGACATAATAAAGTGCGGAGGAGGGTGTCGGTCAAGGTCTTCGACGTCGGTGTCGTTTGGGCGGGAGGGGGGGCCATGTCAAAAGTTTGCCACGGGGCCCCGCCATTCCTAGTTACGCCACTGAGTCTGAGAGAGGGAGAGTTAGGGAGAGATAGGAGGATCTGAGGCTAAGACAACAGGAAGCTACCCATGTAAACAATTGCAGAGGTGCCAGGAACTCCAACAGAACCCCAGAAATCACCACTAAATGTATTTTGATGCACTTATTAACTAATAGCACTAAAATACCTTCTTTTAAAAAAAAAAAAGAAAAAAAGAAGCTTTTTTGCCCAAAAAAACCCTTTAAGGTCAAAGCGTGACAAATTGTGATAAGTTCAGATCAAATACATTGCATGTTCTGAATTTATCCCAAATTACCTTCTGCATGTGCTAATTTCTACCACAAGATGGCGCTAATCTGCATGAAATCATATCCACTGCTACCCTCAGAAATATTAGGATATTTATAGATTGTGGTATTGCTGAATATAAATGAACAATTAAAATAAATAAGTCATATTAGATATGTAATAACTTTTATCATGCTCCTCTAACATATTTTGAATTTATTCTAAATACTGTTTTGCAGGGGGAGATTTGTCTTTGCACAAGCAGGATATATGTTCAGAGATCAGTTTATGATAAGTTTCTGCAGATGTTTGTGGAAGCTACAAGAAAATGGAAGGTGTCCATTCCCTCTGACCCCACAGCTAGTATGGGAGCTCTGATTAGTGAGACGCATTTAGCAAAGGTAAGTTTATCTTGTACACTGAAGCTAGAATATAAATGTGACTAAAACACGTCATTATTCCTAATATCAGATGGCAAGGCTCAAGAACTTGAAGTAGAAAACAAAAAAGCTGCATATTACAGTCGCCAGCTATAAAAACAGGGTATGGCGAGAATGAGCGATGACAATAGCCCCACTAGATTTATTAACATTTACATCAGAAATAAGTAGTAAATGATATGGGAAATATACGCTAGCTATGAGCTGGTATACAGATATCCTCCAAGCACATGTGGTTCATTTCTTAGGAGGCGCACGATGGCGGAGAGGCCATGAAGACTGGCATGAGGAATGCCAGTCTTCATAGATCTGGGTCAATTATTTTTTTCCCTCTAGACCTAAGAAATAAGAATATTTGCAGAAGTGTAACTATAAACTTCTGGGCAAAATATGTATAATAACAGCTCCCTTACTCATCTTGTGTCATTTACCAATGTGATCAGTGTGGCTTTTCATACACTAAGACCTGGATATAGCTGCTACTTCTGCACCCCATATAGCTGCGACCCATTATATTTGCCCGCTTTAGGCTAGGTTCACATGAAGGAATATCAAGAGGAATTTGATATTTGCTCACGGCTCCAGTCACAATGAACCCGAGCCTCGCACTGCGTATTCATGGCCGAATCAGCCTCGCACTGCGGATTCTGTGGTTGGATGGAATTTGGGACTGATTTTGAGGCGATATAAATTCAGTCATTTGAACCTAGCTTCAGAAGCCATACTTCTGTTACCCCTCCTCTCCCAAAACTAAAGCTAACATTATACCATGATCTGTCTCCAGGTAAAGGGCTACATTAAGAAGGCATTGGCAGAAGGAGCTACTATCAATTGTGGAGAATATGTGGACCCCCTCCACATCCCACCCAATAACCAGGGGGGTTATTTCATGCTGCCTACAGTTATCACTGGATTGAAGGAAGAATCCTGCTGCATGCAAGAAGAGATTTTTGGCCCTGTGACATGTGTGGTTCCATTTGATACAGAAGAGGAAGTGATTGACAAGGCTAATGGTGTCAAATATGGCCTGGCTGCGACTATCTGGACAAGAGATGTCGGCCTCTCTCACCGTGTTGCAAAGAGACTTCAGGCAGGTTTAGTATGGACCAACTGCTGGTTAGTGAGGGACCTAAATTTACCATTTGGTGGTATGAAGGCATCAGGCCTGGGTAGAGAGGGGGCAAAGGATTCATATGAATTCTTCACTGAAGTCAAAACTGTTACAATAAAACATTAAATGTGTCTCATTGCAAATAAAAAATAAAAAAGCTCAGAACTAATATATTTACTAACTGTGTTTTCATATATATTTGCTATATAGTAGAGATGAGCGAACACTGTTAGATTGAGTAGCTATTCGATCGAATATCAGGCCGTTCGAGGTATTCGATTCCAATCGAATACCAGGCCGCAAACGCAGTAAAAATTTGTATCCCCTCCCACCTTCCCTGGCGCTTTTTTGCACCAATAACGGCGCAGGGGAGGTGGGACAGGAACTACGACAACGGAGGGAGTGAAAAAAAAAATTGGAAAAACCCATTGGCTGCCGAAAACATGTGACCTCTGATTCATAAGAAAAGTGTCGGCCATCTTCGTCTCATTTTCGTTTTGGAGTGATAGGGAGAGCTTGTTCTCAGTGTGAGAAACAGATTGTAGTGTTTTATAGGCAGGAAAAAACAGCTCTTTTCAGAGCTACACTGCAGGAACACTGTATACATACAGTGAAACTGCAAATCATGCATCAGGGTAGCATGAGATGTGGGCGAGGACATGGACGTGGATATCCAGCTGGGTATCCAGTCCACAGTCGAGGTACTGGAGAGGGGCTGCCAGCAGTGCCCTCATCAGTAGCAGCAGGGGACGTGGGCGGGGACGTGGACGTGGATATCCAGCTGGGTACTGGAGAGGGGCTGCCAGCACCCAATTCACTCATCCTCCTCCAACCCCAGCCCCTTCACCATTATGAATTGTTAAAAAACAATTTTAATTAATTTTTCATGGATACCCCTCAAGGGCCTGCAAATCAATTTTTAGGGCTCCAGCCCAAGGGCCTGCAAAATAATGTTTTAGGAATTTAATTTTTTTAGGGGTCACCCCAAGGACCAAAAAAAATAAAACACTGCTGCTATAAGGCTCTAGTCACCCCAAGGGCCAAAAAATAAAACACTGCTGCTACATGGCTCTAGTCACCCCAAGGGCCAAAACATAAAACACTGCTGCTACAAGGCTCTCGTCACCCCAATTAAAACACTGCTGCTGCATGGAATAGAAATACTAGTTTGGCAATAAACCCCACATCATGTCAGTCGGCTTATTAACTGAGTCATGCATGATGTTAAGGGGGCTGCCCCTAGAGGGCAGCAGGCAGAGGCACTGTTCTCCTAATTACATCCTGGAGAATAGATTTGCATATTTTTTACTCTTAAATATGAAGACTTAACTGAAATAACTTAACTTCCTATATATCCTGGTCTTGTATTATCTTTTGCTCCGAAAGACACATTAGGGCTTATTTTCAGGATACAGAGCACTAGTCCCTTACACTCCTCAATAGTGGTGGTGCTTGTGAAAGGGATCTATGCAGTGGTAGAAAGTCTCAGCACACACTTGAAAGCTAAATCAGATGATATTCTTTCATTTCAAGATATACGTAATTGGGAAATAGTTACATCACAGCGCCAAACAGTGAAGTATAAATCTGAACAAGCTGAAATGCAGATCAGAATATAATGTAAGGTTTCTGTCCAATCATAATCACCTTCCGAGTGGATCTGAACCAGGAGGTTAATAGGGATAACCCCCATCTCTTTAATAATCTACATGTGAACCCTCTCCTTCTTGGGATATACATCCATTCATGTGTTTCGGCGCTCTGAACAATGGGCCACAAATACCTATTTATTGTCATTGGTACAAATAAACTCTGAAACATTTTAAGAGCAACAAGTTTGAGATTGTGAATATAATATAATATATCATATCATATCATATATAATACACACACAGCCATTAGCTGCAACAGTGAAACCAACAGCCTAGTATTGTATAAGTCCTCATTTTGCCACTAAAAAAGCTCTCAGGACCTCTAAAGGTTAAAGGTGTCCTTGGATATCTGGTACCAAGGTATTGGCAGCATATCCTTTAAGTTGCTACGTGGAGCCTGTATGAATCGGACTTGTTTTCCCAGCACATGTTACAAATACTTTATTGTATTGAGACCTATAAACATGGATATAAATGCCAGAACCTAATTTTTCCCAGCAAGATGAAAGAAAAAGTCCTGTAGGTATGACTTTTTCTTTGGTCGCAAAAGTAAATGAACATGAGGGAAGAAAGCTTTATGTGTTATAGTAAATGGGAACAGATACAGATGGAGGGGGCTCTGTCTATATCAGTCACTATTGCCTAGGTGAGAGCAGTGGACCTTAAAGGGAGTCTGTCAGCTGGAAATTGGTTATGAACCTAATCCCGATACCTTGTAAAAGTGAGTCTATAATTTCCAAATATTCCTGTTATTCCGCTTCAGAGCCCCACTTTCATGCCAATTGCTGTTTTATTTTTATGCAAATTAATCCTAAAGTGCTTTTGTTTGGGAATCTAGATCTGACACCAAAGCAAGGCAAAGATAAAGTATGTCCGCAAAGTACCTTCTCATTTACACATGAACAAAATGGTGATTTACATAAAAGTGGAGTGCCAAGGTAGATAATAACAGAGGCATATTAGGAAAGCGTTGCTTCACCTCTACAAGGTACAGGGATTTGGTTTATAACCAATGTACTGCTGACAGACTCCCTTTAATAGCCGTCGTGTGAACCTTCTCTTAAGTAAAAGCTGTGTCTCTTCTCATGACAGGCTCCAAAATAGCTTTACACCCTGCTTCTATATTAAGTATACCATTGACAACTGTATTCCTGTGTCATATTACAGTACTGTATTATTAACTCTTACAGTGTAACAGGTGCTTATAAATGGATTCCCCCATTAACATCCAGGCTTGTAATCTTAAGTGTGTTGGTAAATGAAGAGCTTTTAGCACTTATGCAACATCCAGCCTTCTGCATCATATATTCCAGCACTGTCAGTAAGGGCTTTGTATATTATATTTCCTGTCCAAGTACATTGACCTGGCAATAGACCCCTATCTCTTGGCACGCTCCTGTAAGTGAGATCACTTGGTGGACTGCTGATCAGCCATCATTCTCATGACAATACCTCTCTTATCTTATAACATGGAGCTATGACCCTGCACAGGAAGATACTCCTTTATCTATTCATGGGATGGGTGGGTAAGTAAAGGAAACTCATGAAGTGATGCCAGGAATCAAACTTTTGGAAACACAAGTAGAAATGTTTATGGGATCTATGCTCATGTGTATAATGGGAATTGAGAAAAGAAAATATATTCCATGTTCCATAAATGTTCTTGAATGTATTCCAATGTTTGTTTTCAGAAGAACCTCTAAGTGTAAACCTCCATCTGCAAAAATTTTCTTTCCTCATTTTCCTCATAAGGAAAATGACAAATGCAAAAACGCTTTGCACCTCTCCAAGAGCAGATTCTATCCTATTAATATTATAAAGGTGAACGTTTGTGAGTTTGGATGTTTGTGGGTTTGTGTGTTTGGATGTTTGTTCCTCAATCACGCAAAACCCGCTCCACCGATTTGGCTGAAATTTTCCACAAACATAGTTACTACACAGGATTGCGCAATAGACTACTTTTCATCACAATAGCGCACATATGTTTTTCCCAGGACCCTCACAAAACCCAAACTCACATCACTATCTCTGCAATCTCACACACTTTGGACCATAACAAGCCACAAAATTCATATTACCCTCTACAGCAGAAGTTGGCAACCTCTGGCACACGTGCCAAGAGTGGCACTCCTGCCATATTTCACTGGCACGCCAGCAGCACAGGACCTGCAAGAGTTAAATGAAGTCGGAACATCCCTTCAGTGCTCTGCTAGAGCTGAGGCATAAGGACACTCCCCTTCTCTCACTGCCCTACAATGAGAGGGGTGCAGGAAACCCAGGGGGTGGAGCTTAATCGCTCAGGTCTCTGCCTGCTATAGTGATAGCTCCTGCCGTCTGTATCCTGCAAAGGTTCCCCGAGGAGGAGAGGAAGCTGCTAGCAAAGTGAAAGTAAAAAGCACACAGGTCCCTTCCTTTAGTTCCTATTCTCATTAATGTCAGGCATTTGAGGATATTAGTTTAGTGTTAGTAACTCCATGTGCCTCACATTAATAGGAATAATCCCCATCATGTCCCTCACATTAACCCCTGTGTGCCTCATATAAAGATTACTAATATGTGAGACATATGGAGGTACTAATAAAATACCTCAATAATGAAGATACTTAATTATTACCTCCAAGTCTCTCACATATCAGTAACTCTTACACAAGGGTTAATGTGAGGGACATGATGGGGTTAATTGCTATTAATAAGAGGCACATGGAGTTACTAAACTGTCATGCACAGGGCCAGACTTATCTACAATTGTGGATACAACTATGGTCCTGTACATTTCAATGGGCCCATACACATAAATCCTGCTTTTGCGTCTGTGTGTCTGGGACAAATTGAGCTGTAAAATATAGAGCAGCATTCAACACAAAAGTCTCATGTATTCTCAGAATTACAGCAAAAACAAGATACAAAGTTACATTTCATATCCCATAACTTATACACAGTACGAAAACCTTACCCGCGCCTGTATTTACCCACTTCTACAATCACCGAAGACGAAGTCGCGGGTACCAGCTAGTATTATATATGTAGCCATTTGCTAAAACACATGGATGATATATGTACATTATTGGAAATATGTATATGTATATGATATATACATTTTTGGAAAACTTTACACAAATGTATTTTAGGCCGGGGCCCAACGTCGTACAGTATCTGCAAAATGGAAGGAATTCTGGCGATTCCCATCCACACATTGCAGAAATAATTCTGAAGCAGAAAAGCTACATGTTCAAAAACGTTTTTGGAAGTGACAGCATGTCAATTATCCTTATGGAAATGCTGGCGTTTTCCGTTTAGGTTTAATAGAGGCAGAAAGTCCATAGAAGAAAATTCTGTGGACTTTCTGTGAAAAATGATGTGGAAAAGAAAACCTACATCGAATTTTCGTAAGGTCATCAGTATCTACAATGGTCTGATACCCAAACCCATCATAGACCATCTATGCTGGATGTAGCTGGTCGACAGGCGCACATGCAGTGCCACTCTTATTCATGTGATAGGAGTGGTGCAGAAGCCCCGTCCACAGCGTCAGCATGGCAGTAGTTCTAGTGAACTACAGAGCTGTTCCTAATATCTGAAACTCCAATAGCTGTAACCGGAAGCTGCTAGAGAAACTGATCTGTGCAAGGTCAGGGTGTTGGTCCCTAACAGATCACATACTGATGGCCTATCCTGTGGATTAGGATTTCGATCTGGGGTTGGAAAACCCCTTTAAGGATGAGAAGTTGTCCAACCCCTTTTTATTAATGACCTACCCTCAGAATAGGTCATCGATAAGAGATTAGTATGGATCCTACAAACAGAACTCATATTGAACAGGTGTAATCTTCTCATGCAGGGACTATAAAATGGAGCAGTGCTCACATACAGCAAGCAAACTGCACTTCCATTCAGTGTCTCTGGGAGTAATGGAGACAAGGGCAGCGCAACAAAGTATGCAGTGATAAAACATACATGCTTGTTTACCCCTCTCTCTTTTTTTATTTTAACCCTCTCTATTTCGATTTTAGTGATGGGATTCATAACAGCCAAGGCTAAAGGCGGGGGTGGATTAAAAGCGAAATCTGTTATTGCCCAGGGCTGCAAGGGGAACCACTGCAAAGTAATTTCCCAGTTGCCCCCATTATAATGATTTTGAAAACAACTGTATTACGATCCACTGATATAGGTGATTACTGTGGCGGGCACAAGAGTCTACTGGAGGGGAGTATTTGTTGAGCGAACATCACAAGGTTAATCTTACAAATGTGTCCGAACCAGAACTATTGTAGTCTAGGCTCTCTTCAAACTCAGTTATCATTGGCCCAGGGTAAACATACTAAACAGTGTTACTCACCTTCCTTGGACTTCAGCAGAAGGGCCCTGTTCTCTTAGAGTGTCATGATGGCCCAATCACAGCACAGCTCAGGGGAAAGTCCAAATATATAGCACAATATACTAACTCTGACATAATGACACCATGAACATCACATAAAAATAAATAACATACATAGAATTTAGATAAATAGAAAATATGTAATTCACTTAAAGTGTATCCAATTCATATAAATACAATAGAGTCACAATAACTGTGCCAGTATAACAAGGTAATAAATAAATAGCAGTCTAAGTGCATAAACAGGGCAGCAAAATAGTGTATATCAGTAGCTCCTTATATGATAAATACATTACCCATAAACATGGTCAAAATGGACCCGCAGAGGTTCTTGTTGGAACCTCGATGTAACAAAGGTTTCGTCAGGAGATAGGTACCTGTATCTTATTGAATTTATTTATACATATGTGCTGTTCATGGTGTCTTTGTGTTTGAGTTAGTATATTGTGTGCTATTTGGACTATTCCCCTTAGTTGATTGCCTGCATATTATTTATATTTTATGTTATAGATCAATAATTATGATTTGTGTATTATTTATTGTGTTTTTGGTTATAATGCTGTTATTCTTTCTGAGTCCACCTCTGAATGGCTGAGAAAAACAAAATGATATTTTTGGCATGGCCTAGTCAAAGACTGGACTTAAATCCTATTGAAATGTGGTATGGTATTTTTTACTTCCTGCTGCAGGCATTTTTCGATTTTCATGTTTGACCCCCAGCCTTCCAAATCCTATAACTATTTAATTTTCCCATTCACAGATCTGTATGAGTACTTAATGTTTGCAGGACAAATTTTGCTTCATATTAGTACCATTTAATATTCCATATTCCATACGATGTACTGGGAAACTGTAAAAAAAATTCAGAATGGGGTGGAATTGGAGAAGAACTGCATGTGTGACTTTTTAGGGGCTTTATTTTTACAGCGTACACTGTGCAGCCCAAATGACATAACAACTGGATTCTATGGGTTCTATGATTCTGGGAATACCAAATTTATATAGTTTCTTTTATATTTTGACTCCTTAAAAAAATCCAAAATTTGCAAAAGAAAAATTCTCAGACCCACCATATTTTGACACCCCTAACTTTTTTATATTTCTGTGTACAGGGATGAATAAAGCATCTTTTTTTGTCAGATGTACTTTTTAGTTATATTATTTTGGGAAATATATGAAGGTTTGGCTCTTTTGATCTTTTTTCCTGTTACGGTATTTGCCGTATGGGGAAAAATAACTTATATGTTTGTAAACCAGGCATTTCCAGATGTGGGGATATATCTTTTTTTTTTTTTTTTAATGTAGATTATGAGCCCCACATAGAGCTCACAATGTACATTTTTCCCTATCAGTATGTCTTTTTTTTTTTTTGGAATATGGGTTGGAATCCATGCAAACACGGGGAGAACATACAAACTCCTTGCAGATGGTTTTATGCCCTTGGCGGGATTTGAACACCAGGACTCCAGCGCTGCAAGGCTGCAGTGCTAACCACTGAGCCACCGTGTGGCCCCTGGATATATAATTTCTTATGCTTATTTTTGTTTATTTTTTTTATTTCAAATCTAAAGAAAGTGGGGAGATTTGAATTTGTAGTTTTTTTTGTTTTTTTTAATTTTTTTAAGTTTTTACAGTTTTTAAACTATGTTATTAGCTTCTCTAGGGGGCTTGAACCTTCAATCTTTTGAATGCAAGCCTCATAGACTGCAATACAACTGTATTGCAATCTGAGGAGATTTGATACATACCGTAATTATAAATGTACATTATATTTCCATAACAGGCCTGGGAGCCTTCATTAGGAACAGGTAACATCCTGCAACAGTAAAAGTATAGGACAGTCCCATCTAAGCTCTTTTCCACTTTCGGGGGTCCATAATAGAATGCAATGCTTATGATCAGAGTGCATTGTGGTTGTGGATATTAGCTCCAGGTCTCCACTGTGCATTACAGCAGAGACCCAGTGGCTATGGTGGCTGATCTGCTTGACTATAATGGCAAATGCCAGGAAGGGTTTTGAACAGGTTGTTCCAGCATGACTACCCTGCAAAAACTTTGACTAGGTTCACATCTTCTAGAGATACTCCACTGCAGATCTCACCTAAAATCGGAGAAGAGAAAAGTCCTGCACTGAGAATTTTTCTCTCCACAAATTTCAGTATAAAACTATCGGAAATCTGGCAGACCACATTATAGTCTATGGGGCCCATGGATGTCTGCAAGTAACTGATTTTTAACCCTTTCCCGACATCCCGTAATAGTACGGCGCAGGCCAGATGTGTAACTATGGCAGACCGATCGGAGGCATTAACTCTTCCGGCACCTCACTGCCATTTTCTTGGTGATCGCCAGCACCCGGGGTAAGCCTTGTGAAGGCTCCACGGCTTGTCATTACATTGCTTCTATTGCAGGCTATACTACATAGCCTGCAATAGAAGTGCCGATATTTTGCAATGCATTGCAAAGCATTAGAATTGTAATGCATTGCATTAGTGATCAGACCCCCTGGGGTTCAAGACCCCTAGGGGGTCTAATAAATGCAAAAAAATAAATTAAAAAAAAAGTAAAAAAAAAATTAAAAAAAGTAAAAAATTTTTTAAAGTATTAAAAATTCAAATCACCCCCCTTTCCCTAGTACATATATAAAAGTAGTTAAATACTGTAAAACACATACATGCTCAACAAATCTATAAAAGTATATTTTTCCTGTACGGTAAACACTGTAGCGGGAAAAATAGTCAAAAGCGCCAAATCGCTGTTTTGATTCTGATAAAAATTTGAATAAAAAGGGATCAAAGCAATAACATTTCCCGAAAATGGTAGAACTAAAAAGTACACCCAGCCCCGCAAAAAAGACGCCCTATGCATCCCCGTACATGGACGTATATAAAAAAAGTTACGGCTGTCAGAATATGGCGACTTTTAGAAAAAAGTTTTTTAACACAGTTTTGGATTTTTTTTAAGGGGCTAAAATGTAAATAAAACCATATAAATTTGGTATCCCCAGAATCATACCGAATCACAGAATACAGGGACATGTCATTTTGGCTGCACAGTGAGCGCTGTAAAACCGAAGCCCATAAGAATGTCGCAGAAATGCATTTTTCTTCAAATCCACCCCATTCTGAATTTTTTTCCAGCTTCCCAGTACATTATACAGAATAATTAATGGTGGCATCATGAAGAAAAATTTGTCCCGCAAAGATTAATACCTCATAGGGCTCTAGGAGTGGAGAAATAAAAAAGTTATGGGGTTTAGAAGGAGGGGAGTCAAAAATGTAAAACGAAAATCAAAAAATGCCATAGACGGGAAGGAGTTAAGCGGATAGGGTCTCCATCTTTCAGGTCCCCATGCGGACCCCAATGACCGAGACCTGAACGCTAGTGTGAATTAAAACAATTCTTTAAGAAGAAGAGTGGGCCAAAATTCCTCTATAGAGATGTGACAGTCTCATTGCCAGTTATTGCAAACACTTTATTGCAGCTGTTGCCTCCAAGGTTGGCCCAACCAGTTATTAGGGTTAGGGAGCAATTGCTTTTTAACATAGGGTCAGGTGGACTTGGACAGCATTTTTTCCTTCATAAGTGAAATCATCATTAGAAAATTGCATTTTGTATTCACTCAGGTTATCTTTGATATTGAAATGTGTTTGATAATCTGAAAAATGCAAGTATGACAAAAAACAAAAACAAGAAATCTGTAAGGGGGCAAATACTTTTTCATAGCACTGTATGTATATTTTTGCAACTTATGAATGTAATCCAGTGTGTTCCTATGTACCGACAGCAAACAAATAGCTTGAAACTGTTGAGGTAAGGACGTACATAGACGACCATTGATTGATTTTTTTTTTATAATTCTTCCCCCTTTATAAGTTTTATGCTACATATACAAGATTTATCACGTGTCTGCTGTGATTTTGAAGGCTTTTACATAAGACTTTTGGATTCACTTTTTTGTCAGGGACAGTGGGCATGGTTTATTTGTAGTTGCTTTTCACAATGCATTTATGACATGTCCATTTTTGATTAAAAAAAAAGACACAAAAAGCGGTGACATTTCCATGTTTACATGGTTGTAGGAGTTAAGACTAGATGATGTGCTCGACCGAGGAACAAAACAGCCACGAAAAACATAAATTTTTCATGACTGTCTTGCAGCGGAGGGGCACCTGTTATCATAGATCCCCAATACATTTCACTGTATGGAGGGATTCATGAAAACGGACAAAAATAGGCCATGGCCTATATTTTGATGGTCTGTGACGGTGAAATAAATCCTACAGTGTGACATCCGTTAACAAAACAGACGTCACAAGGCCAGTTTTCACTGTGAATGTAGCCTAAGTAGAAGATTCCTTAGAACTGACAAGATCTAACGTGGCTTTTGTTCAGGTAAGGAACACTGAAAGCAATTAGATTGGAGGAGATTAGATTAGAGCTGAGTGGGAGAGAAGGCATCTGGCTTTTATTACGCCTGGCAACAGTGAATCATTCCTTGGCACAAAACTGCGCAGACATTGGACTTCTGGGGAACACTTTAGTGCAGTACCCACCTTGTCTAGTGTAGCATTCTGGGATGTCTTTTATAGCTCCAAATGCTGCTTACTTCCCTGTATGAGTTTTTCATGTTAGTAGAAACATTCTTTAAATCATAGTACAACATGAAGAGAATAAATTTGCAAAATGTTAGTCTATACTGTATATAGTGCACTTGCAGGACCTTATTCACTATCCTCTACCTATTCTCTCCAGTTCGACCTTTGATTCTTCCTCCAGAAGGCGCTGTAGCATCCTTTATCAATCACATCTTGGAGTCAGAAGTGGAGGCCAAACACTACAGGAGCTACAATTATACTTACCTCTCCTGGTCGTCCACTGGTGTCCTTTTCAGGTCTCTTCCAGCCTGTGTCTAACATTACGCTGTTTGGGGTCACCATTGGGTCCCAATTGCAGGCCTCAGTGTTTACTCTCGCTATGCATGACGTCAGATGAAGGCCTGAAGAGGACATCGGGTACTACCGACTCCGAAGATGCCCAGGAGATGTGAGGCAAGGTGAGTATAAGTGTTTTTTTATTTTTCCTCACCTTATTAAACTCTAGGATCTGAGGAAACCTCAGAGTATCATAGTATTTTGTGAGTTATGAACCTCAAAATTTCCGATTCTGAAACTTTTTGAAAGTTTGGGTTGAATCTAAGGTTAACATATTACTGTGTGAGGCCAAAAGGGGGCAATGTACTGTGTGAAGGCCAGAAAGAAGAGGGCAATATTATGTGTGGGGGCATAAAGAGGAACAATATGTTGTGTGGGAACCAGTAAAGGGGGCAATATACTGTGCTATGTGCAAAATGAAGGGGGAGGGGCATTTTCCTACCAATAGGCAATTAGATTCTGTGTCTGTGCTCAGTCTTTTAACATTAAGAATTTTATTGAAGAAATTTTTTTTGTACAGGTACATTCAATGGTAATTAAGGAATAAGGGAAAGGTAGAGTACGGGGAGATGGAGGGGAGGGAAAACAAGAAACGGGAGTGGGAAATGGAGGGGAGGGGAACAAGAACTCTGATGCAGCAGAGTCACATCATTATTTCAAAATATGAATAAAAAACAAATGAAGACACAATCCAATGTCATGAGAAAACTAAGCTAACAACCTGTATAAAGAAGAGGCAAGTCGATGTTAAAAAAGAGAAGGGAAGAGAGAAGAGGAGGTCATGGGGACATGGAAGGAAAGGTAGGGAGGAGATCAGCGGAATAGTAAAAATGGTTCCACAAGAGCCACGTACGCTGGTGTACACTGTCATCACATTGCAGTTCTATATAAATATATACACACACATTTTTTTTTTTTTAAATGGGGTGGAAAGTCTTGTGCCGCTGTTAGGACTAAGGGAAACAAGATTATCTTCATAATCCCTTGTTCCCTGTCATCCCTACCAGCGGCACAACTGGGGAGATACCAAGTAATCCCTTAGGGTGGGACTTCATCGCAAACCGAGCTCAATACAGCTCGACCGAAAGCAGTAGCTTCCGCAGAGCGAGAGCTCAAACAATAATGGCTTACAAAAGTAGATTCCGAAGACCAGGAGGCAGCTGCACATATCTGGTCAAGGGACAAAGCTCGATATTCCGCCCAGGATGTAGACACAGCCCTTGTTGAATGAGCCCTAAGAAGGACAGGAGGTGGTAAACCTCTGGACCTGATCCCTTAGGAGGACACACGTCCTCTCCTCCCGTTGTAGTTCTCACACAGGACAGAAAAAAAACACACACAGGAGGGAGGAAGCTGTGTCCTTTTAAGGGATCTAGCCATGGAAATTAATACTGGCTAATTAAAAATCCGCTTTTTCTACCGGCACACAGGGTAGAAAAACACCTCAGTTGTGCCGCTGGTAGGGACGACAGGGAACATATATTAGAGGCAATTTGGTGAGGAAAAGTTTGCAAGAGTAGGCTTCTCTAGTCAGGACAATTGATATCACCTCCTCTAAGGAATAAGTGTGAAGGCTTTTGGGGAGTTCATATTCAATATTCTTCAGGTCAGATAGGCAGGCATCATGTCTGATCACAAATACATGTCTGCTTGTTTCTTGACCTATATTGAAGAGTGAAAAATATATTAAAATGGCTGTACACGATTAGAGAAACTACTTTCATCCAGAAAGGGTACCTATACTTATTGCGGTGTTTGTGAGTGTTAGTGGAGTGTGAAGTTTTAACTTCAGTAATATGCTCATGTTAAATATTTCCACAAGGTTTCCACAAGACCGAACATTGTTCTTGTGGAGTTCCATCTATGAAATGTTCTTCAATTACTCCTTGGGACTTTGCCAGTGAAAGGTTTCTGTGCAAGGACGGACTTACTGTAGGTTAGAGGTTATGTAAATGAATGAAGAACATTCCTATAACCATCTGATGAGAGACACGGGTGAGGACTGAGGTCTTTGTTTTAATCTTTCCATCGGTCATACTAAAAGTCAGAAAGCTGGGTTAAAGCAGGAAATCACATGGCGGCCTCATAGTCCTCTTTCCCTCCTCGAGTAATATGACTTCTATTTTAAGAATCACGTGGGTAGAGAAACGGGAGATAATAGAAAAACTTCCCAGTTAAATTTCCTGGCATGTGTGATCAATCTCTGTAGTGTGATGAACAGAATGTCAGCTACAAAAGGGTGTTGTTTGCAAGGCTGGGTTCATATACCTAAGGCTCCAGTTTAATATCATAGATGCAAATTACACAGCGAGGGTCCATGACAGACAGAAGATATACACTTATGAACAGAAATAAAGCTTTTAGCCTTTTTATGCAAATTAGCTAAATGGTGCAAAAGGAGCGTATCAACCGCAAGAACTGCCTTCACAGTCTAACTGTAAAAGCAAGGTGTCAGGAGCATGGCTGGAGCCTCTGCAGTGCTGTGCAGGGGCTGCCGGCCCTCTCCTTCCTGTACTTCTGAGTCCCCTGTTTCTGGGTCTTGGGAGGCAGGCCGGAACCTCCTCAGCGTTGTGTGAGGATTGCCGATTTCCTCCTGAGCTGGACGATGGACTTCCGGTTTTCGGCCTAGCCGCCGGAGCCCGGTTAAGGAGGTCTCTGGCTCCAGTATGCCGCTGGCTATTCAGTTCTACTTAATTGTCCTGGTAGTAAGCATTCTCCTGTCCTGTTTGCCTGTACTCTGACACTCTTGCCTTGACCTCTCACCCTGCCTTTTGCCTCTTAATTTTTGTACTGTGCCTTTAGACCTCTGCTTCCTGAATACCGTTTGTACTACTCCACCTATCCTGTTACCAACTCATTACCTTTGGATTTTCCACTGTACTGCATTGCCCTTTTGTTGATGACCCAAAACGTATGACTACGCTTTAATTCTCTGCTGCCACCTGCTGACCACCCACCTCAGCCTTCTGGATTCTTGGACCTGCATCGCTACCCAAAACATCTGCTGATTCTTAGTGCCTGGTTTACTGTGATTTGTGGTGCTCTGTGTGTTTGCCGCTTCCTGGCCCGTACCACCGCTCTGCCCAGCAGTGCAGCCAAGTCCATCCCCAACATTTGAGGCTCTGGTGAACATCATTGTTGGGTTGGAGTTGGTGGGGTGTTGGCCACACAGCGCCGTATACCATTTTGATCAGTGTATCTAGTACTGGTTCTCACTATTGGCTCAGATCTGCTTTTGTTATCCTAACAAAAGGCACGTTAGAATTTACAAAACAAGATATAAAATGCATAACCAGCTCACATATTGTGATCTACTCATGACTTGTCAAAGATCTACCAGTAGTTCCAGATGGTTGCTTATCTACACCCTATCTGCAAATATTTAGCTATATAAAAAGGCACCGGTCACAGATAAAATGTCCGTGACCTAACAGACAGTATCATAAAACTGGACTGACAGATATCAAAAGAGATTAAAGTTTTGTGAGAGGGACCTGTAGGCACCCACCCTGTATGGATGCCATAGCAATTGCCTTTTTTGTCTCCATTGTAGGTACACCATTGAATTTCACCCTGTGATTCCACACAGTACAATGTCCCGTTATGGCTCCCACACAGTACAATGTCCCTCTTGGGTCCCACATGCATTATAATGCCTCCACCTTGTGGCCCCCACATATTATAAAGCCCCACCTTCTACCCCCCACAAAAATTGCCCCCGTTATTAAGCCTTGGAGCTGGGGATATCAATTAGGACAGAGAGACAGCACCTAAAATCTGGGACTGTCCTGATGAATTGGAGATGAGTGGAGGTATACAGATTATTCTGGGCTTCATACATGAAAGCTATCAATAACACTTTAGAAATGACATTTATGGCTGATAATGTGTTTCTCTGGTAAACTCTAACATGATTTCAGGAGAGTACATATGTTTATAACACTGGTTACTTCTGCTTATTTCCTTCTAAACAGTACAAAACAATAAAATGAGTAGCACAGTATGTACCTTTCATTGAGCAGAAAAGGGGAAGGACAGGTTATAACCTTTACGCAAGCTACTTAACTGCTTCAAGTGAAATGTGACAAGTGTTTCTACAGTATGTCACCCGAAGCACATGCTACATGCTTTTCAGCTGTTATTTAAAAGATCAATGGGGATTTATTAAGACTGCCGTTTTTATGCTGTTCTAAATCTGTGGTCCATCTGTGCCAGCACCATCACTGCGCCATAATACACTCATTGACGAAAAAAAGTGCACCCAGATAGAAATTTCAGATTGCTGCAAAACTTAGAATACTTCCCTATGGTGTGGTTAGCACTGCTGCCTTGCAGCACTGGGCTCCTGGGTTCAATTCCAGCAAAGATCAACGTTTGGAGTTTGAGTCAGTTTTCTCCCACACAAACTCCAAGACATATTGATAGGGAATTTAGTTTGTGAACATGACATGGAGCAGTGTCGACAATATCTGTAAACTACTGTGGAATATGCTGGTTCTATATAAGTCAGCAAACATAAATAGATAATACTGTACAGAACCTCTGGGTGAGAGAATGTTGACTGGAAGACAACTGGAATCACTCAAAGAGATTGTGCTCAGTTGACAGAATTTGAGACGGGGTGCATTAATGAACTGAGAAATGCAGGATGGTTGTTTTGATTTATTGCACGCAGTCTAGTTTATTCTGATATAGCTGCTAGGAGTCATTATATAGGGGCACGTACACATGGCGAACAGGCTCCAGATGGCCCAGACAGATCATCAGTAGAGAGGATTGTTTAATCCACTGATGAGAAACTCCCACAATTTCCTTGTCTACCATCCAGACATGAGACACCTCCATTACACAATATTACACAACCAGGCATTTAACAGAAAGAAATTTGGTGGTGTTACAGTGCCCATTACATGTCCAGCCATTGACAGTCACCATTGCCTTTGTTTGCAGTGGTGTCTTTTTTTCCCCCCTATCAATTTGTCTTTGGAGTGAGGGAGGAAACCCATGCAAACACAGGGAGAACATACAAACTCTTTGCAGATGTTGTCCTTGGCAGGATTTGAACCCAAAATTCCATTGCTGCATGAAGGACATACCTGGAGTGCTTCAAATGGACCCCCTATCATATTTAGTGTTGAATTCAGGTTCCGTTTGGGATCCAACAATGTAGGGTTAGAGTATAGAAGTCTTGTGAGCGCTTCAATCCTGCCTCTGGTGTGGAGCCATCCAACTATTAGTGTCAAGATAAGGGAAACCATTGCATACGACAGTCCGTCACTCCTAGTGATATAATGGACAACCTACAGATTAGCAGGGCTTCCACCTCTCATTAATAAGCAGTATAATGATCACCAAGATTTAACAGGGGTTTCCCAGGAATGTCTCTGCCATATTTCAGCACTTTCTGTCTCCTAAACTTTTTACATCTACTAAGTTTATTTTAAACAGACATTTTATTCATTTCTGTTTGATAAAGGTGGAGAGAAGTGCTCCTCCTGAAAAATATGAAAGATGCAAATCTGTGGGAAACATAAGGGCAGATTTAAAGGGAGTCTATCCTTGGATCAATACAATTTTTACCAAGCATATGTTGGAATAGCCTTTAGAAACGATATTCTAGTCTTACCTTTCTTCTTCTTTTCTTGTAAGACGTTCTTGAATAAAACTCTTTTTTTCTGATATGCAAATTCTGTCCTCGGAGGACAGAGGACTTTACCCCTGTGCTCCAAGTACAGCATTGTCACCAGCAGCATTCCGCCTCCTCTTGCTTTCAGATACACCCCCTTCTATCAAAAAGAGTCCTCCTCCTTCCCTACATCACCAGTATCTTCTGTGGAGATCCAAATCCTGCGCAGGCGCAGTGTGCTCCTGTGATTCTAAGGAGCACCTCTGTCTTAGTGTAAAATAGTCACCATTGGAATGTTTTATGCCAGTCTCAAAGTAGATAGGGCAGTTGGTGGGGTAGGTTTGGTGCCAATGTCTGCTCCATATTTACTAATATTTGCACTGCATTCATGGTGTAAAGGTGTGAATGTCAACAAAAATCTACAGTAGCTATGAGGTGATGTTGGTTTCTGCAAAGGCACATGGCCTGGTGGAAGAAGTTCCTATACTAAATGCTTCCCCATTGATTCTGGCACAGTTGGAATGTTCCAAATCAATCAATGCTGTTAGTTTTGGTGCCGGATGTGCTAATTTGGTTCTGTACTGTCAATTGAGTGGCTGAGTGATTTGAGGGTGGTGAATAGTCATTTTTAAGGCACTAAGTTCCAGTGACCACAGCTGTGGATGTACCAGGCCAAGTATTGTTGTGATGCTAATATTTGACAGAACTCATATGACTTTTGTTCAGTTTCTGTGCTAGAAAATTCAGGTTCAGTTTACAATAAATCAAACAGATTGTTTTATGCAAGTCAATGACCTAGAAAGAATTCAGAGCTGAGGACAGACATTGAATTTAACAAGTGTTATTCTGGTTGTCATCAGGAGTCAAATGTTGGGAGACATGCTGTACTCTGCGGTCCTATAAATCTGTACTTTCCTTATAATAAAGCATATCAAACACATTTTATATGTAATATCTGCTAGGTGAGTAGCCCAACACAAGACCAAACAATCATAAATTGTCTGACCTTTCATCATGCAATTGTATTATGTGGAAGTTATTGTAGTCCATCCAAATCCAAGAGAGCTTGGAAAAATCAAGTTTCTCTGTCACTAACAACAACTAGTAAAAGGAAAATGTTTGTTTTGGTACCGTGTTAGCCAGTGGTTATAAAATATAAAAAACAGAACCAGGGATCTGGCAATTGATTGTTTGTTGTTATAAGTATATAGTAATAAGCCTCTTCCCCCCTCCCTTCTGTAATTCTAGCCCTGTGTCCAGTCATAAATATGCAGCCTCTACAGAGTGTTTTTTAGTTATATCTGAAGAAGAAGCTCAGAGGAAGCTTCGAAACGTCATATTCTGTCATCATTATGAGTTAGCCATTAAAAAAGGTATCACCTACTGAAGACTTGCAAAGTTTTTTTGTTTTTTATATTTAACAACAACTAGTAAAAGAAGTATGAAGATGTGTACTAGAAGGAGAGATATTTCGAGGTTTCACCAGCCACAATGTAGAACATTTATTTTAACTTTATAAAGAGAGAATTCTCATGTAAAGGTCAAAATGACTATCAAAGTAGGGGTGCAGTGACGAAAATAGCAATAAAAAATTCTCATTGCTTATATGTTGCAGTATACATAGAAATAATCACCCCTCCTCAAGGGCACTCTCCATCTGTGTGGGTCTGACGACCAAGACCCCTGTAGATCAGCTGTACCAAGACAGGCAATAACACATCCATTTCCTTACCTACCATATGATGTGCATCACTGCATTATCTAAACCCACCTCTATACATTGTATGGTGAGCAAGCAAAGTGGCTCCTGGAATTGTTAGTGTTACTGTAGTCTTGCTGTCCTGGAAAAGTCCTGATCTGCAAGGATCTCATCTATCGGACTCCCACCAGCATAATATTGATAGCCTAAGGACAAGAGGATAGGCTATCAATGTTAGAAAGGTAGATAAACCCTCAAAAGAATATGGCCAGGAATTGGAGCAGACTTTGTGGAAGCTGTGGGAATTGTAAAATGAAAAAAGACTCACCTGTCCCTAGTGGTCTGCTGGCCATCACCATTGTCCATCAGTCTCATGCTGACCACTTTTTTTTTTTTTTTTTTTTTTTAATGTAGATTGTGAGCCCCACATAGAGCACACAATGTACATTTTTCCCTATCAGTCTGTCTTTTTGGAATATGGGATGGAAATCCATGCAAACATGGGGAGAATATACCAACTTCTTGCAGATGTTTTTTTGCCCTTGGCAGGATTTGAACACCAGGACTTCAGCGCTGCAAGGCTGCAGTGCTAACCACTGAGCCGCTGTGTGGCCCCACTTCTTGCCTGGAGTCTTGTGCCTCTCACTGGTATGGCACTGGTGACGTATGTAAGTGATGTCACCAGTCTATCTCCAGCAACCCCTTGAGGCTACTGATTGGTCTCAGAGGTCACATGGGATGCAGGACTTCCATCAATGAGGAGCCGTTACAAGGCAATGGACACTGACAGCAGCGAATGGGGTGCTGGGGATCAGTGAGTACATTTTTTATTTTCCTTGGCCACCAATTCATGGACAACCCTTTTAGTATTACCACCTAATGCCCCACACTTTAATATTCTCTCACAGAAAATTGGTCCCCATCACTTCCCCCATACCAAATAATGACCTCATCAATGATACATCATACAGTGGCTCCAACACTGGTTCCTCATACAGTGGCCCTATCACTGATTAATAATATAGTAACCCCATCACGGGTCCCCACATATTATCCCTGTTTAAGCCTGTCTGTTCCACATAATAAAAATAGCAATGGAACAGCCCAAGACTGACTTCTAACATAAGACAAGGACACTTATTTTTTCAGCACCTTGCTACAATCTCTGTTTCCCATTGAATATAATGGAAGGCAGAATCAGGGTGGAATCTGCCAATAAATTTGGGTTGAAAATCACTGCCAGATTCCGTCATGTGAACTGGCCCTAAAATGTTGCAGATTATTTACTATTGGACTAAAGTATGAACTAAAGCCACCTGGGGGCAGTATGCACATACTAATAATACTGTCTGAGAAATGTTATATAGCTTATTGCATGATCCCCAGGTAATTTACAGGCAAGAACCAAAAAAACAGTATTTGGCCTAATAACAAAGATACTGGTATTAAGTAATATATGCAATGTAAATGATAGGATTTTTTATATTGATACTTAAGGTAGATCATCAGTATCAGATTTATGACTTGGAGCTGAGCTGTAGAAATCAGGTCTGGTTTGATTTAGACTCCATACACTGTAGAGTACTGGCGCTGATGGCTGCCAAAAACAGCCAATTTGTGATGATGTCAGGCGTCGAAACCCACTGATCTGATATTGATGGCTAAGGATTGTATGGGTCATTGACATCAACTTTTCCCCAAGTCCAAAAAACCCCCCAGTTAAAAACTAAAGCCTTAAACCCACATAACATTGCAGCATTTATGCCAAGTGTGGCCTCAGTATAATATAAACTAATATAAAACCAGCACTCATGTCCCACCCCTGAGGTCTCTAAAGTCTTGTTCACAGAAGGAAGTTTGGAGCTGTTTTTGATTAAACAAATTTTGGTTTTGATATTGAATATAACTTTTACTGTTTTACATCAAACTGCCTTCAGGTGGAGCCGTCAGACTGTAATAGCGGACATGTTAATAAATTCCATATGTAAATGCAATCACTACAAGCCCAGATATTATTGACATTATTATACAGTATACTAATTACACAGATGAGTATCTCATTGCCACATATAGATCAGCATAAAGCCCCCCTGATGTCATCAGCCTAATCTGTTTGGTTATATATCTGAATACTATACCTATGAGGTCAGCAAAAAACATCACTAGGCCATGTTCTTGATCTAGGTTCAGAACCCCACAAATTTCTGAGGGATCCCCAATATTCCAGTATATGTTGGTAATTGTTAGACCTTAAAAGGAGCGTAAAACCAGATAATGAAATAGATCACTTTTTTTTCTAATTTGTTTTTTTTTTCAACTTGTAGATTTTATAGTCCATATTCTGTACATGATTATGGTGGCTGCCATCTTGTCTGAACTTCTCCTTTGCTCTGCTTACAGTGTTTAGTGACACGCTATATGCACTGCAGCAAATTTAGCTCTGCCCACTTCTATGTTGACTCCACCCATTCTCATCCATTTTTTTTCCATGTGATTCCACACAGTATAATCCTCCTACAGTCACCCTAACGGTATATGCCCCCACATTATAATGTTCCCCTCCAATTGCCCCTCAGTAAGAATACAGTAAAAAGTTATCAAAATGATCCAAAATTCAGTTTAACATAAAAATTTGGCTTAAAAGGTAGGTCATTTTTGGTGACACATTCCCTTTAGCCAATAACTGGGGAAGGGGGGAGGGTAGGAAAGGAGGAATACATTGCACACACTATATTATGTTTCAGGAATGTGCATCCCCCCTCTTCCTAGTGAAAAGGACTATAGATGCAGAGACACATAGTGGGATCTGTGTTTCAATGAAGTCCATGCACCCCCTGGTTAAGTATGTTACAGTGTTTTCATTTTAGATGTATAATATTTGTAATATATAACCAGCGTATGCATGACTGCTTTGTCCTTAGTTCAGTCTACTTTATTTTCTCCAACCATGTCTTTAAGATCACATGTTGACTTTTCTTAGAAGGCATAGTTAGAATTTTCTAGTCGGGCCATTAGTTGAATATAGTTACAGTTTACCTTGTGGCTGTTATTACTCACTGTGTCAGACCGCTCAGAGATATAGTTACATATACCATGTAACATTGTGCCTGTGAACTTCTATATCCCTATTAAGTGACAAACCCTATTCCAAGAACTTTAGCCAATGGACATGCTGACTTGTAGTCCCTTATGAGCAGTTTTCCTCTGGAAGATTTGTGATTAAAAAAGATGTGGAAAAGAAAGTGGTAATGTTTAGTGCATGTAGACCCTACCACTCCAAGGTCACTTCATCACATGCCCCCTAATTGTCTATTTTTTACCCCCTGTGTTAGTGTTACTATTACGCAGAATAGCTATTTCAATCTTATTACATAAGTGGTTTTGTTGTGTCCTTTACTATAATCCTGCAATATACTGTACAGTAGAAAAGTCACATATTAGTGCTCTTCATCTTGCTTAGTAATAAGGTCATAAGTCATACCATATGTCAAAGCAATGCCTGTTTTGGGTTTCAGGTCCTCAGGTCACCAATAATCACTATAACATATAGGTTACTCCGATGTCAGCATGGCATAACTTGAGCGAGTGCAGAGAGTGCAATAACACAGGGAACTAGGAGCCTTAGGGGGCCCATATGCACTGGTATCAGTATTGAGATTGCCCTAACCACACTAAGGTTGATTTAACTTCTTCACTATCAAGAATTCACTGTAGGGATGAGGTAGGGGGCCCCGGACAAAAGATTGCACCCGGGGCCCACAAGACTTTAATTACGCCACTGGACCTTTAGAGTATAATGAGCTGATGCACAGGAAAAGTGACAAAACATAAAAAACAGTGTTTCGCACCTGTCCTGGGCTCCAGTGCAGGTCTTCGGACCTCTTCAATGATGTCACAGGCTTGAGTCACACCCGCATCATTATGTGTCGTCATGCCAGCCTGACCTATGTAATGTTTGTGACGTCATTGAAAAGGCCTGTAGACCCCACCTCCAGTGATTTGATACCCTCAGAATAGAAGGAGACTTCTTGCTACTGCAGGAACCCTGTTACCGTCTCTTTGGCTGCATTATCATCAGGAAATCGATGTCCGTGCAGAAATTCCTTGAGGTTATAAAAGAGAGAGTAATCTCTGGCAATATATGGTGGATGTTTAAATTCTATGAAGCCGCTTTCCCTGATAGCAGGTTGTGATTTGTGAGACTTGTGATGTTAGGTATTGTCATGAAGCAGAAACATACCTACCAACAACTTCCAATGGCGTTTCTCTTTGCCTCACGTAATGCCTTCATCGTTGAAGCATACAGTAGGTGTCTCCAGTAATTGCTGTCGTGTGTGGCAAGAAGTGTATAATAGGTGTAATTGTATAATAGGTGGAGGCTCAGGGGAAGTGAAAAAAATTAAAAAATTCATAATTACCTTCCTCTTTGGGCCTCCTCAAGGTGTCTGGCACTCTTCTGGTGATGTCCAGTGCTTTTTCTGTGACATTAGTGGCTCAGGCTCAGCACTGAGGCCTGGGATTGGGTCTTAATTGTGACCTGGGCACGCAAATCATTATGACGTCATGACACTTTGTGTGCCCATGTGACTGCTGGTGGCTCAATCACAAGGATCAGAGGTGACATCTGTGACACCACTGGAGAGAGCTGGATGCCACAAGGAGAGCCAATTTATGGCGTGGTTTGTACCAAACTTGTTTGACCCAAAACAGATCAAGAACCTGAGCTGCTGAACCCGAAAAATTTATTCAGAGGTTTGCCCATCTCTGGTAGGAAGGTGCATCATCACCATATACAACAATGAACCTTTCACAGATTTATTTAGGCTTCTTTCATTCTCTGTAAGGAATTTCATTGCAGAACAATACTGAAGTAAATTCTGATGACGAAAAATTGTCTTATGTGTTTCACAGTCATATGGATTCATTGGAGACAAATATTTAATCTATTTAGAGCAACTAAGAAGACATTGGGATTCCTTCTTATGTTTTTGTATTAGTGACGTGACCACTTACTTATTATATAAAGCCCTGGGCCTAGAAATCCACTTAGGTTAAGACAACTTTCTGGCCACATATTGTATCAACACATTCTGACTGAGTAGGTCTTTTCAATAGACATTTCGCTGTCCTTTCAAATGTATAAAGTGATATTATTTTTTCAGGGCTTTTAGAAGCTAAATCCTTGATGGCGTGTGGATGTTTTCACCAATGGACTGTTGACTTGTATTGCTTCATCTCCACAATGCAGTGTACACAAATTAGAAACCAGCAGAGCAAACCCAATGTGTACTATTCAAGTGCACTGAACAGAGCTGTCAGGCAGAAATAACATTCAGAGACCAATCTCACATGGAAAACAGGCAGAAGAAACCCATTCAGAGAAATCCAGAAAAAAATGGATTGCTGGCCTATTGTATTGAGATGTTTATGTAAATGAGCCATGAGGCTGTCTCAGTTATCTATCTATCTATCTATCTATCTATCTATCTATCTATCTATCTATCTATCTGTTATCTATAGATTTTGGGGAAGTTAGCTAGGTAGCAGCAGTCAACTCCACCAGTCAGAGACAGGAACACAATGTCTGGTGCTAACAGGTTTATTTGGAAAAACAGAAAAATAAATAAACCTTCACTTCAGGTACAGAATAAACAAAGTAATATACATCCTTAACTTCAGGCAAAAACGTCAAACAAAACCCTGCTCGTTCGAGCACTAACTAAACTAACTATATGTGTGGCTTACTACCAACCACACGAACAAACACAGTAGCAGTGTTCCAGTATGCCAGAATCTCAGTATTTGGTGAGACTCAGTAATTCAGGGCAGACCCAGATGCCTCCTCTTTCTTCCAGGATCTGCCCTGAAGTGCAGGCTCTGCAGTCTTTTGTGGCCCAGTAATGAGCCTCAGGACCCACACCTGGGCTGAGGCCTACACAAGATCCAAACTGGACCACACATAAGTCAGAAACCTGAGGGAGGTATACTGTGATTCCAGCACTCTGACTGCCACCTTCTCACTCTATCTATCTATCTATCTATCATGGTGCATTGTATAAAACTTTTATCTGAAATAGTATTTTAAGACATTAATGAATAAGTGTAACCTGTGTATCAATGAATCTCCTCTTCCTTATAAGGATCAGTATGTGAGGAAGGAGTTGTGTTTTCTGTCTGCATGTAGAGAATTTCTTACAGATTACAATGCTGTACATTAGGCTTGGAGGAATATACATGGCTTCTAAAACTACTAATCCTACTACTAGACTATTTATGGATTACAGCGCCTATAGAAACCTGTACTTTCATAACATTTTTACTATTTTAAACACTGATAAATTCCAAATTTTATGCTGCTGGAATATTGAATAGTGTGTTGTATTAGGCATCTGAGACACAGACATGTTACAGATAAAGGTCCATGGGACTGAAACAGTTACATATATTTACATAGTAGATGAGGTTGGATGAAGACATCAGTCCATCAAGTCCAACCTATAACCCTACAATCTCCTACAGTGTTGATCAAAACCTCTGGGATCTGTTTAGTCTTGTTACTACTAATCTACTAAATAATTGTTAACAACATGTTATACTAATCAAGTTTTTTTTATACTGTAATTATCTACTATTTGAATGCAAGAGTTGAAGTTATTTACTATGAATTACCTTCATTCTGCCTACATTTGCCAACTCTCAGAAGGGATCTTCTTTTGATTCTACTGATACTGCAGAGTCCAATATCCATCTATTATTGTTCAACCTGAAATACAAGGTATAATAGCAGAGGTCTTTAATAGAGATGAGTGAACAGCGAAATATTCAAGATTCGATATTCGTTTCGAGCAGAACCTCAATATTCGACTACTCAATTGAATATGGAATCCCATTATAGTCTATGGGAAAAAATGTTCATTTCAGGGGAAACCACTATTCGACTAAAGGAGAGTCACCAAGTCCACGAATAGCAGGAGGAGAGTGTTTAGGAGGAGCACTGTGCAGTTAAAGTGCATGGACCCCATTATAGTCTATGGGGACCATGCGCTTTAACTGCACAGCGCTTGCAGTTGCTCTGATAAAAAGTAAGCTCCAGCAGGATGATCCTGCTGCAGAACCAGCGTTGATTTGCCGCAGGCTCGTCCTTGCTAGTCAGGAGAGCTGGCAGCTTGCTGTTATGAGGGAGCTTATTGTGTGATGTTCTGTTTGAATGGACCATTAATGCTCAGCCACTGATTGGTTTACACGCTCACATGCGGCAGAGATTCGCCGCTGCATCTCTGGCTGAACGGACGGGTGAGTATATAGTGTTTGCTATTGTGGATCACCCCTTCTCCATGGAACATATAATTTTCATTCACCCTTTTATATACAGGGAACATACAGTATAATTCTTATTTATTAAAGCAAGTACAGGTAACAAGTCAAGGAGATCCCGTGGCAGATTACTATCATAATGGGATATTTGGTTGCAGTTGCAATATCTTTATTTTTTGTGTCAACTAATTTTTTTCTACAAGAAATGGTTTGAAGGTATCCTGTGTATTTCTCCACATGTCTTAGGAGGATTAGACTGATAAATACTGCTCCGTATAATTAGTCTCACTTAGATAGCCACATTAATCATTATGATTCATTGAGTTCAGTACTCATATCCATTTTGCTTATTTCCTGCTAGGGTTGTGAACAGGCCGCTACTCCACTAGCTCTGAGGCTTAACATTTCTTCGTGGCGATAACAAGTGCTTGTAATTTAAAATGATCAGAAAGTGTGCACACAGCCAGATTGGCAGACAGCCGAGGAGTATTATTAGTGCCAGGGTAAGGTACTGAGTGGTATTGGGGGCCAGTAGGAGATTGTGGCCAGCACCAGGCCAGCACCAGGGAGCCAGAGACCCTCACATTCAGCAGGCAGATCTGTTAATACTGTTTATAATTGGTGCACATAGAGGAAAGGTGTACAATATGGTGCTCACCTGATTGTGACTTGTACCACAGTCCTCAGCAGCCAATGTGCAACTTGACTGGTTGAACCTAACAGAGCAGTTGCTTGACAACATCGCCCCTCCTTGTAAGTCACCTACCAGGGTCATAGCTCCCAATCATCCCAGATCAAGCTGGACATTTCCAGTTTTGCACTGCTGTCCCATGCTCCTGGACAGTTGTACACTTGTCCTGCTGTGCCCTTCTTTAGTTTCTTCCCTGAGGCACCGAAACTGAACGTTTCTATCCTCCTGAGTCTCCTTCCCACCACCTGTGAGACAGAACTTATGTGACGTAAACCCGTTTCCTTCTCCCATGCACATCTGCAGCCAGAGCAGGAAAGTTGGAAAAGTGCCAGTGTGGCATAGGGGAGGTTAGGATTGTCTGCCTGGAGAGTGCAAGGTCTGTGAGGGAATCTTCTCTTTCATGTCAAAGATCCATGTAACAGATTAATGTCTCATAGCGGCCCTCACACAATAAAATGTTCATATCATCCAAACACGCAGTATAATGTCCCATAGTGGCCATTTACATAGTATAATGTCTCATAGCGATCCTCCATGCAGGATAATGTTCCATAGTGATCACTCCACTAAGTATAATTTTCCATAGTGGACCTCCGCACAGCATAATGTCCCATAATGGCCCCTTCCTCAGTACAATGTCCCATTGTAGCCCCTACATAGGTAAAATAATATCCCACATACATACATTTTTTAACCAATTCAGGTTCAGCCTGAACCTGCATTTTCTGGGGTTCAGTCAAACTCGAATTTTTGCAAGTTTGTCACCCACAATCTACTATCATATATACCGTAAGTAGAGGCCCAGGGGAGGTGAATAAAAATAACAAACAATGTTATTCCCCCCTCTTCCAGCCTCCAGAGATGATATTAGGTGTCATAGCGTCATTACACTACGTGACCTACCTGGTATAATATCTGGAGGCCGGAAGAGCACAGGGAGAAGTATCGGAGCCCATGGGAGGTAAGTTACTGTTTGTTATTCTTATTTACTTACACTCTTTATTATGTTTATTCACATTCCATGGGCCTTTGCTCAATATTCTGATGCTTTGTGTTGAAATTGTTTCCCATCCTATGCTTGGAATGTGACGTCCAATTTTATTTGCACTACAGAATGGACCACTTTGCACCATTGTTCCAATCAGACGATCCATCTGTGCAGAGGTTCACTTCCGTTCCAACCACCAACACATACTACATTGAGCAGAACTGACATCACAGCCTAGACAATTAGCAATGTTCTGGAGTGATAACCCAAGGTTTCTCAATTCAAAGCTTCTGTCCCTTTCAGTTTGTGACGAGTGATGATAACTAGCACATCGATGAACACGTGGCGTTGCACAATCATCCAACACCAACTGATCTGATATTTGAGGTTTCTCGTGGATAAAAATTTTTGCTTTCAATCTGGCTATTATGCCAATCACACATTCCACAGATTGGAGCTTGGTGTTTGAAATCATGACTATTTAACAGATCTTAGTGACTTTGTAAGTTCTTGGTGTTGCAATTTCAGTGTTGAGGAGTGTATGTCATAGCATAATTCCCAACAAAAACAGAACTATAAAGCTTGGTTCACATCAGCGTTCGGTATTCCGTTCAGGGAGTCCGTTTGGGGACCCCCTGAACAGAATATCGAATGCATTAAAAAGTGTACTTTTGAAGTACTTTTGTCTCTGCATGATTCGTGCAGCCACCACGCAGAAAACACATGGACCCCATTATAGTCTATGGGGTCCGTGTGCTTTCATTGCTCACCGCTTTTTAATGTGTTCCCCGAACAGACTGCCAAATGGAATACCGAACACAAATGTGAACCAGGCCTAAGATCAAAATTTTATATTTTACTGCTATTTCACTGAAATAATATTAAACAAACCTACCATAAAACTAACATTAAAATATTACTTCATTAATTTAAGAAACAAAGTTATCTACAGCCAAAGTTAACACAGTGCCAGAGCTTTCAGCTGCTATGTGGTCCTTGGGAAGAGGGTGGCCAGTTGGTACCATCTTCATTGCTACTGGAGTAAGTGGTCTTGTCACAATAAATAAATAATAAAATAACATTTTCTATGACTACTCTGGTCATTTTAAAAACTCAATGAAGTCAATTAATCTTGGAGTGCTTATTCATGCTGAATGTCTGCCTACAGTCTCAGAAGTTGGGGCTGTAGAGAACAGTTGATCACTCGGAAGACTTTCAGACATTGTCCACATTGACTCAAATCATTGTTAACATCCGAATCTGTCAGGAAAAACGGAGTCATTCATTGCTTCCTGTATTGTGTCTATTGCATATTACTATTATACATGGAGCATAAATCCCAGCACTTCCTTACCTAATACTCATTCTTTCATTTGATCTTCATCTTTCTCATATTATATAATACATACTAAGAAATATATAGAGAACACAATAGTTGACTGCAGTGTTTCTCTCTGCTGGGACCCCCCATTTTCCTACTCTTTACATTTATACAAGTCCTTTTACATGACCGGGATCTTCTTTCCTTATAGTGCCAGATCGTCCAGAGGGAGAGATTATTTCTGTAGCTGCTCTCTTCTCTGACTAATAGATGAAGGTCTTTAAGGAGGGACTCTCTCCATTCTATTAAATGTCTCTAAGTGAAATAAATGTCTCTATATAAAGTTCTAAAGCTGAATGTATATTTAGCCCTCCATCCTTATATCTGTGCCGCTTGATATAAACACCTTGAAACTCCATAGCCTGACCTTGCTGAGCAAGCCAATGTACTACATAAATTATGATGATCTACTTGTGTCCATAGCTTAATAAAGTTTTATTTTACAATGTGCATCCACTTGTAACGCTCTTCGTAATAGTAGGATAAATCTCTCGGATTGCGAAGTATATTTTCATACACTGTCTATAATGTGACACTGATATGAAGAAATGGCAGTTCACAACTTTGCGTGTTTTATGCTTTACTGCAGCTCTTCAATGTGGGTTGACAATTTGAACTATTTCAGTGTTTGCATATGAGTTCTATTTCCAGACAACAAGCCTTTGTATTTTATGCAATCTTTAATCTGCATAGAAAACTTATGTTGTATGAAAGACTTCATTTTTGGTATTTTTAATTGTTCTAGACCTATATTAATTTTCTATTGGCGTTGTCTGTGTCAATATATACAGTATTTCGCAGCAATACAGATAGCTTTGTAATTAAAAAAAAAAAGAGTACGGAAACTAAAGTTAATCCTATATGAAGGTCATTTTAGTCACAGTCTTATCTGTCGTTCCAGAAAGTTAGTACCATCTGCTAACAAAGAGAGTCCACCAAGGACACAATCAAATTCTGGTAATATTTGTAGTTACAGCACTAATGCAAGTGAGGCTCACAGTGCAGGGATTGGTGGGGCTCTTAGCCAGGAACCAAACATTTATCACCAATCCAATAAATCATAATCTAGACCATGTACCGTAGCATTTGAATGTTTTGTGCAAAAAAATTATACAGACTCTTTTTAAGTGTGTGTCTAGTCCGAGTTTTGACTTTCCTTTACCTTTCCACGTTTAATGGTCCTCTTGTGACATACACTTAACATTGCTGAAACCAAGTCACTAGAGATGTACAGCGTAGATATGTACAGCTATAAACCAGTCTGAGCTAGGATCAGTATACTGTACACAGACATTTGGCTGGCAGTAGCGTTTAGTTTGTCATCACAAGACTGAAAATAAAGGCAAATCAGTAGTCAATATTTTACGATAAATTTCTAGACTGCGTAAATCAATCCACAAATAAATGAAGACTACATACAAACAGAAACTGCATAAGTGTAAATCCGTGACACATCGTGCATGTATACACTGGATTTAGTCTAGGTCATTGTACATAACATAACCAATAGCATAACATATAATGCTTAGTAAACTGTGTTTTCTAAGTGTAACTGGTTCAGTAGATAATACAGCAATGATGTACAACTTGCGGTGACTCAAAAATGTATGATATGTAAGAGGGCGTTCACACTTGTACACCCTGTGTCAGGTTTCCTTCCTAAACCCCGTAGAAACTGCATAGGGGACAGCTTCTTGGCAGTCAGTTTTAAAACCCATTCTTTTGAATGGGTTTTAAAAGCAAACCACGGGTGTCCGTATGCGTCTATGTTTAGATAATGATCCTAAACACACGTCAAAATCCACTATAGACTACCTAAAAAGGTGCAAGCTGAAGGTTTTACCATGGCCCTCATAGTTTCCTTGATTTGAATGTCATTGAAAATCTGTAGCTTGACCTCAAAAGAGCAGTGCAAGCAAGATGACCGAGGAATCTCACAGAACTGGAAGACTTGGGGCCACAAGGTGGCTCAGTGGTTAGCACTGCAGCTTTGCAGCACTGGAGTCTTGGTGCTCAAATCCCACCAAGGGAAAAAAAAACATCTGCAAAGACTTTGTTCTCCCCGTGTTTGGGTGGATTTCCATCCCATATTCCAAAAAAGACATACTGATAGGAGAAAAAAAAAAGTACATTGTGAGCTCTATGTGGGGCTCACAATCGACATGAAGAAAAAAAAAGAACTGGAAGACTTGTCCAAGGAAGAATGGATGAAAATTTCTCAAACAAGAATTGAAAGCCTCTTGGCTGGCTACAAAAAGAGTTTACAAGCTGTGATACTTGTCAAATAGGGTATTACTAGGTGCTAACCATGCAGGGTGCCAAAACTTTTGCATATTTTGTTATTTTGAAAATGTAAAATATGAAAATATAGCTATTTTTTCCTCAAAACTACATTGGGAATATGTCATCTTTAATGTTATGTCTTTTGAAGATCATGTTATCTTTAGAGATGAGCGAACACTAAAATGTTCGAGGTTCGAAATTCGATTCGAACAGCCGCTCACTGTTCGAGTGTTCGAATGGGTTTCGAACCCCATTATAGTCTATGGGGAACATAAACTCGTTAAGGGGGAAACCCAAATTCGTGTCTGGAGGGTCACCAAGTCCACTATGACACCCCAGGAAATGATACCAACACCCTGGAATGACACTGGGACAGCAGGGGAAGCATGTCTGGGGGCATAAAAGTCACTTTATTTCATGGAAATCCCTGTCAGTTTGCGATTTTCGCAAGCTAACTTTTCCCCATAGAAATGCATTGGCCAGTGCTGATTGGCCAGAGTACGGAACTCGACCAATCAGCGCTGGCTCTGCTGGAGGAGGCGGAGTCTAAGATCGCTCCACACCAGTCTCCATTCAGGTCCGACCTTAGACTCCGCCTCCTCCAGCAGAGCCAGCGCTGATTGGCCGAATTCCGTACTCTGGCCAATCAGCACTGGCTAATGCATTGTATTGGCGTGATGAAGCAGTGCTGAATGTGTGTGCTTAGCACACACATTCAGCTCTACTTCATCGGGCTAATAGAATGCATTGGCCAATCAGCGCTGGCCAATGCATTCTATTAGCGTGAACTGAGTTTGCACAGGGGTTCTAGTGCACCCTCGGCTCTGCTACATCAGATTGCTACATCTGATGTAGCAGTGCCGAGTGTGCATCAGATGTGTAGTTGAGCAAAACTGACTCAGCACTGCTAAGTCTCTGCATTCGCATAGGAATGCATTGGCCAGCCTTCGGCCAATCAGCGCTGGCTCTGCCGGAGGAGGCGGAGTCTAAGGTCGGACCTGAATGGAGACTGGTGTGGAGCGATCTTAGACTCCGCCTCCTCCAGCAGAGCCAGCGCTGATTGGTCGAGTTCCGTACTCTGGCCAATCAGCGCTGGCCAATGCATTCTATTAGCCCGATGAAGTAGAGCTGAATGTGTGTGCTTAGCACACACATTCAGCTCTACTTCATCAGGCTAATAGAATACATTGGCCAATCAGCGCTGGCCAATGCATTCTATTAGCTTGATGAAGCAGAGTGTGCACAAGGATTCAAGCGCACCCTCGGCTCTGATGTAGCAGAGCTGAGGGTGCACAAGGGTTCAAGTGCACCCTCGGCTCTCCTACATCAGAGCCGAGGGTGCGCTTGAACCCTTGTGCAGCCTCGGCTCTGCTACATCAGAACCGAGGGTGCGCTTGAACCCTTGTGCACACTCTGCTTCATCAAGCTAATAGAATGCATTGGCCAGCACTGATTGGCCAGAGTACGGAATTCGGCCAATCAGCGCTGGCCAATGCATCCCTATGGGAAAAAGTTTATCTCACAAAAATCACAATTACACACCCGATAGAGCCCCAAAAAGTTATTTTTAATAACATTCCCCCCTAAATAAAGGTTATCCCTAGCTATCCCTGCCTGTACAGCTATCCCTGTCTCATAGTCACAAAGTTCACATTCTCATATGACCCGGATTTGAAATCCACTATTCGTCTAAAATGGAGGTCACCTGATTTCGGCAGCCAATGACTTTTTCCAATTTTTTTCAATGCCCCCAGTGTCGTAGTTCCTGTCCCACCTCCCCTGCGCTGTTATTGGTGCAAAAAAGGCGCCAGGGAAGGTGGGAGGGGAATCGAATTTTGGCGCACTTTACCACGTGGTGTTCGATTCGATTCGAACATGGCGAACACCCTGATATCCGATCGAACATGTGTTCGATAGAACACTGTTCGCTCATCTCTAGTTATCTTCAACTTGCTTGACTGTTCACAATAACAGTCATTGTGACCAGGGATGTCCAAACTTTTGCATGTCACTGTATAACAATAGTGTAACTAGGTAAACTAGTGATGGATTGGATCTAGTCTTCAAATAGCACGATGTGATGGCTAACCTTATTTCTATAAGCTCCTTTAATTGGATTTATTACACAGCTGTTCAGAGAGTGAATTACTTAGAGTCAGGGAGGTCAATTCTTAAACCTCATGAATCATCTAAGACAGGCGTACTCAGGGGAGCCCAGACCACGACTCTTCCGGCTGATCCCTGCTGCCACTGCTGTAATGTATAAGTGCTAAAGAGGCAGTGGTCGCAAGGTCAGTCTTTCTCCCAACTGCTGTGAGTGTCATCATGCAGGAGTAAATAGGGAGTTTTCTGCTGGCCCTCTACACCTCCAGTGGGAGCACTATGGGGGTATTCTGCTTTATTGAGCACTTAAGGGGAAGGCTACTGAGTGGACAGGCATTATTCTGTGAGGAGGCACTAAGATGCCAATATACTGGTGGGGACACTAGGGAGGCTTCGGCAGTGGGCTACTGGGTGGGTTAAAGGGGCATGAGAAGGACTGACGAGGTTATAAATATATGTTAACATAACTAAATACTAGACCTGTTCAGTTACTGTTCAGCTCAGACTCTCACCTAATGGCAGTCCCAGGTCAATGGGCCTTTACTAAAAGTAGTTGAGTACCCCTGTTCGAAGTGGCTTCATTGTGAAAATCATAAAAGGGAGCCTTGCTTTGCATTCCATACAGCTAGGGGTTTCAGTAAATAGGCTATGGTTATAGGTAGAGATGACTGAGCATGCATATCATCCCTGTCACCTTCAACCATCTCTTTGTTTATTGTATCTTTTGTTACTTCCGCATAGTCTCTTTTCTGCATTACATACCATGTCAGTGTCTATCCTTACTTGCCCTTTACACTCAGGGTTTCACTGTTGCCATACCTTTTGTAATTGTTTGCAAACTTCAAGCAACAGTTTGCTGCTCCACCATGGGTAATCCTCTTACAGGGAGTATGGACTCCTTCAGCTACTAGGTCACCTTGGTAGTAGAATATCTGGTAACAAGAACTATATTATTGTTCTTTATATGGTATGATAGGAGAACATCATATTAACAGAACTGGTCAAGATACTGTTGATCAGCCACTATGGCTGACTATATGGTTGACTTTAAGGCTGATATACAGCCTGCAAGGGGCTACTGGCCTATCAATTCTGCTATTCTCACATAAAAATGACTTTTTGCCACCTCCACCAATTGCATCTCTTTATCTCTTAGCTCCACTTATTATGACACAGTTGGGATTTTTAAACCCCTTCAGTTCCTGAATAATAGGTACTGTCAGTTTCAATACCTTATATGCTAATTAGGCACTCTATTGTCAGGTGGGCAGTCTCAGACCCTTGACCATCCACAAGAAAGTAGAGCGTTAGAAATAGTGGAGCTATTCCTAAAGGATGCAAAGAGATGGAGTTGGTAGAGGTGGTTAAAGGTCCTCTTTAATGTCTGGTATTGTGGGCTTATGCGTATGATTTTGAGCCTTCCTTATAACATCTCTATATCATGGAGTGTAATCTGTTTTCTAGATTTCATATTGTCAAGTGCTTTCCATGTTCACAAGGTAACATATATTCTGTGTACAAGTGAATTCAGCTTAATATATCAATACATTGAAAAACAGGGAATGTTATATTTCCCCTGCATCAGTAGCTTTATATTATTTTTTTTATGTTTGCAATACTTATATTTAAGCCATAACATGTTTTGGAAACGGAGTAGCATTCTTTATGTGTTTTATCTTTCAATCAAGTATTATATAATAAAAGTTACAGAGTATTCATGTATTCATGAACTTCTAATACACTTCTATTATTGGTGTGATTTATGGCCGCCATAATGAAAGGAATGATCTGATAAGAGGACATGTAGTACTTTGTCAGGATGCTCTCCTTGTGAAGACAGTAGGAGAGTAGTATATCGGAGAATTTCTACCTCTACTGAAGACAGTGAGAGAGTAATATATCAGTGAATTTCTCTCATTCATAAAAACAGTGAAGGAGTAGTATAGCAGGGAATCGCTGCTTTACCATATATAAGTGTATCTGAATGACAGCCCTTTTTTCCTTAAATAATAGATTATATATCTGGTGCAATAACTATTTTGGATACTTTATGTAACAGGTAAAATGAATAGGGCTCAGTTCTGAGATAGCATCTGCATTGACTTTTATGTAAGTCACTGTGTTCCAGGACATAAGTCTTGGTTAGAGTCAGGCAAAAGCTAATAACATAAGATTAAGCGGATAACTTTTGTCGGATCAGCTAATGCAATTAAATCTTTATTTCATGCAAGAATAGAACTTTAGTATACAGGAACTAGGAAAGCTTGACTAAATAGACTGTTATATAGCACAATAATCTGTAACTGTCCCTAATAGAAATTAAAGCTTTTCCTGCAAGGGCAAATCCGAGCAATATGCATAAATCGTTGTAGTTTTTGTTTTCTTCTAGTATTTGACTATACATCACATTAGAGCTTTTACTTTGTTTTCATCTACAATACATTCTGATTTGTGCAGGCCTATCTAAAAGTAAGATAGGGACACACAATAGAATAAAGGCTCAAATGTGCAGAACAAATTTTCCACACTATGGTTTTTACCATAGACATGCTAATTCAATATGCTATACCTATATTGCGACCTGTAATGCATAGACCAGCAACAACACGGTGCATTAAATATATAACATTTATTTCATCCACCGGATGCGATGCAATGATGTTGTTGTGCCCGCTACTTCAAGCCAGAGGAGACTAGCACACAGCTCTATGGTAATGGAGCTCGGTTGGTATTACATATTTTTTTAAATTTTATACAGTTTCTATATAAAATAGGGACACTAAGGCTGTTATACTATTTGGGGGTCAATAAGAGAGCATTATACTGTGAGGGGCATTATATAGTATATGCAACACCAGAGGTGTGGCCATTTTTATGGATCCTTTATACATTACTGAGTATTTATGGATCTGTGAAAAGAGACAAATAGAGCATGACCTTCAATAGAGTGGACCATCAAAATATCGGCCATGTGAATAGCCCCCATTCCCAGACATTAAAATTAATGCAGCCGTATGATAGCAACAGATACTGTCACAGGGCCGATTTTCACTGTCATGAGAATATAGGCTTAGACTATAGGACAGAGCATTGAAAGCAAGGCTTTACTACTAGTATTTATTGGGGCATTACTTCAGCCGACTTCACATGGATGTGGACCCTTGGGATATCACAGGGGACCTATTACTTGTTTTCCACTTGGCATCATGTGAAAACCATGTATATCAAGGTCATCATGTCCCTGGGCCCAGTGATTCATGGCACCTGCCCAGGTCTACCCAATGCCAATACCAACCCTATTATTATACTTTTATGAGGAAAAAAATAATCAGAGTGGATGCAAAGCTTTCAATAAAAGAGCGGCGGAAAATACATGCAAAACATAGGTGTTACTCATGCTTAAGACAAGTACTTTGTTTTTGCATTATAATAAGCTTCCTCATTTCATAATTTCTGTTCCTTCATTGTCTGCATCTATGTGATGTGTGAATACATGGGTTTCTAGATTCAAAGACTGGTGAGAGCAATCCTCTTGCTATGAAACTGCAATATCTGTCTATCTATCTATCTATCTATCTATCTATCTATCTATCTATCTATCTCATATCTATCTATCTATCTATTTATTTCTCTATCTATTTTTATTTAGTTAGTTAATTTTAGGGTTAACATGTAATTTTCACAAGAATTGCTAAGGTTTTGCAATGAAAAATAAAAAAGGTAGAACATCTGTGGTTGCTTTGATGCACATGATTTTATTCTAAGAATCCATGAGAACATGAAATAACAGCACATTCTTTACACGGATAAACAACTGTTCTAGCTCAGAGGATCTGATGGAAAGTTTTATTAAGTACTTTCAAAGATGTTCAAGTCCCTTAGGGACCAGTGTAAACTTATCACCTAACATTTTACGATGTTTTTCTTTTAGCTGTATGTATATGACGACAACGAGTCTTGTAGCATTGTACACAGTATGAAAGTACTCACATTGGTTTCTCTCCCCATTGAGGTTCCTAATATATCGTTGGTGTTCACATACACTATGGTATCTTCACACAATGCAGATTTTGTTGCAGAAATGTCGAACTTGCTGCCAAAAGAACTCATTAAAGCTGGGGCCCCATGTTGCGTACATGCAGCAGTTTGGCCACTGCCGAAACACCACGGTAAAAAAAACCAATGCATACCAGAGTACATGCAAAGTGGATGGGATTCTGAAAAAAAATCCACGGCGGAAATGAAATTATACATGGAAACTCTGGCAGTTTCTGTATAGGTGTAATAGAGACAGAAAGTTTGCAGTATACTGTATTAGCGGCCATTTTCTCGTGGCTTGTGGGCAGTCTGCTCTGCCCGAGGCCTAGAAGTATGAAACCTGCGCTGAAAGAAGAGGATGAAGAGGACGCTGCTGATGAAGATGGAGGCGGCGCTGGAGAGAGTTCTCATGCGGCATTGGGGACGCCCCCAGTGCTGTTTGAGTGCTGAGGACCGCCCCTAGTGCTGTGAGAGAACTCATTTGCATACCGGCAAACACCAGGATTTCAGGCGAACAGCGGCGCGGAGAAGACAATGAAAGTTAGGAGAAGAATAACCTTTCTTAAGGCTATTCCGATGTGTTACTAAGAAAAAAAAGTGTTTGTGTGATAGGATCCCTTTAATGCAGAATTTGGCCACGCAGAAAAAAAAATCAGCTTCAAATTTTTATTCTAGTTAGGAACAATTCCTAAAGGTGGATCGTTCAGCTAGGAAAAATTCTGCTCTATGAAGGTTTGACGTTGTGTTTTTGGCTGGTGATTATCTATGGAAACACCGGAGGTTTCCCCATAGATATAATTGTAACAGAAAGTCCACGGAGGAAAACTTAGCAAACTTTCTGTTTAAAGCGCTGCAGGAAGAACCGCGATGTGTTGATGCCGCGGTTTTTCCTGCAGCGCTTTTTAGCTGCGGGATGACTCGTGGGGCTTTAGCCTAAAAGTAGCATCAACAAAACCTGCACCAAGGGTAAGTAACATGTTAGATGCAAGTATAAATAACTCACTTTCTGAAGTCTGGTTGTCTTTTTTAGGTCTACATTATATACTGATGTGAATGTCTACATTCAATGTAGTACGGAGACATGTAATGTTTATACTGCCTTCGGGATAGGGATGACATTTCTTTCCTCTTTGACCGTGTGCACTTCTATCTAGTTTTATGTTATCTTTTCGATGGCTGTGGTTTAACTGGTTTGTATACAGAGAGTGTCTGACAGCGTGTGTTAGTGCTTTGCGGGGCCATTTTATTGTGGGAATGGAATGTCATTCTGTCCCTGTAAGTGACGGGGCTTTTTCTATCTCCTATAAAGGCCTCAGCTATTAAGTTTACAGCCGTAAGACTACTAACATTCCTTTTCCATTTTTGTTTTTTCTAGCATATAATGTGCTACCACTTGTGGGACAGGTAAGCAAACAGGTATAGCTAATAGTAATTTCTTAAAGGAGTTTCCAGCAACAGAGACTGATGGTCTATGTTATAGCCATAAGGTAGCACAGCTAATACCCAGTATACAGTGACATTTGCTTCCAGCCCTGTACACTGTACACACGTCACCTTACAAGAACCCCCACGATCTAAGACTCATGACATATTCTAAGTAAAGACCTTTAAAATCTGATCTTTCACAGCTCCTAAAGTTACCACTCACCACTATTATTTTTCCTCATTTTTAATTAAAGGATACAATTTACACCGGAAATAATAAATGATAAACCGATCATAAACCATACAGTCTGGGTCTCACAATCACTATCACAATATTCATAACAAATACTCTATTATATAGTAAATCAACCAATATAGTAAATCAAGAAAGAACGGTATACTTTTTCAATAAGGAGCCAATGTGCTGACAGAATTGTTCCCCAAGCCACAACAAAGATTGAGGAATACAAAAAAATAAATAAAAATATATATATTTATTGAAAAATAGTAATAAAACACATACAAAACATATAACATACAATGGAGGGCAACACAGAGGGGTCCGACAGAACCGTACCCCTCTCACTACTGATGAACCCGAGAAAACATCCTCATATATGGCATATAATCCTTATTAATCCAATTCTCATGAAAAGAGATAAATATAGACAGTGCACTGACAAAATGCACACTTGTAAAATAAACAACGTGCTAAGTATTGACCCCCAAAAGATTTTATCACATGTGGCAAGGTCCCCACATCTAAGGTATGATAAACCTATACTGAAGAGTATCCTAATAAAAAATAGATAGGAGGTACAACAGTAAATGTCATAGGTCTAATATCAATACATACCCATAGACATGTTGGCAGTGTAAATAGACCACAAGGGGTTAACCCCGGAACATCAGCAGTGAGGAAACCAAAACACCCCGACGGGCGTTTCGCATTAGCGTGGCTTCATCAGGAGAATTGCTCCCCAAAACCAGATTCTCAAGTAAGCTCTTCCTCACCTACTTGTTTCCTTGTGAAAGGATAATCTTTTACCCTATTGTTAAGTCATGCATAACAAAAATGTGTCCCTAAAACTCTAATATCACCAGGGGATATAACAACTTACCTTGATCTATTGAGAGACACTGGAGCACCTTATCAAGACCAGATCAGTCTCAGTATCAGCAACCAGTTGTATAAATGGTCACTAATTTTTCAACAACCTTTGCATAATTCAGTAGTACAAGCAAATATAAGAAAAACTATAATTTATCTTATCAGAGGAAAATGCTTCTTTCTCCACGAATCCTCTAGCTAAGGCCATCACTCATTTGCATTGCTTATACTGTAGTTCCAAGTATGCTCAGGTTTTATACTAACGGTAAGTTCACACGGAGTTTTTTTGACCTCCGCCTCAGGTTCCGGTCCAAAAGCCGGGTAACCGCGACTGATAGCCGGTGTACTGCACCGGCATCCAGCCGCGCACTCTGTTCCGGATTAGGCCCAATGAATGGGCCTAATCCGGAGGAGGGAGTGTCTTCAGTCCGAATCGCGAGGCAACAAGGCCTGAAGAATGAGCTTCTCGCTTCTTTTTTCTGGAAGCCGGAAGAAACGGCTGCCGGAAAAAACTCCTGAGCGGCTCCCATTGATTTCAATGCGAGTCGTCTTTTTGGTCAGGATTTTGAGTCCCTTACCCTAAGGATACGTTCACATGGAGGAATCTGTCAAGGATTTGGGAGCAGATTTTACCCTCAAGATGCTGAAAAGATCAGTGTTCTCCTTGATCTTACCGCATATTTAGATGCGGATTCCATGGCTCGGGAGTCCATAACAACTAGGCTCATTTATCTGTGCCTAACCAGAAAAGGCAAACCATGACGAAATGATGAAAAATATTAAGCTACATCTGGAGGTAAGCATTTCAATGATTACCTATTTGCAAGGAATTCCTATATGCATAAAAAAAAGGGGGATTTATTAAGACTGCCCATATCTAGCACTATCTGGTATGGCCAGATAAGTCGGCACACTTACACCAACATCTTGTTTAACTTGCACTAATAAATGAACTACAATTTTACATATTTATTACTGGTATAAATACAACACATGTAATATAAAAATACGCTATATAGGTTGGGGAGATTAAATGTTCTTTTTTCATTGGCACGCAGATTCATCTACAATATGTAGGCTGTAGCTTATGGTCTATGGAGAAGCAAGTACTGACTGTCATAAGGCAGCCTTCATCTAATGACATGGAAGACACCTAATGACTATATACAGGATACAAACATGTCAGTACTATTATTGAATTATCTGATATAAGATGCCAGACACATCCTATGCACTATAGTGGAGCAAGAGAGAGCAATGATTGTTGTTCGATATAACCCCTTTAAGGAAAGACTAGCTATTTGAGCTGAATGCTTGTCTTAAGTCGTAGTCTTTTACATATTGCTCTTTCTATGTGAGGGTAACCAGTTTTGGCTTGCTTTAGCCGTCGAGGGAAACTGGAATTCCTTCTGCTCATTTACTAACTGGTTTAAGCTGCATACATGGGTGTTGCTAGCATTAAAGAAATGCTGACCTTGAGCAATATTAATGAAAAATGAACATTTATCTTCTTGCCAAGGAACATTCAACAAGAAATTACATCTAGAATGAGAAAAAAACCATATACTTTTCTTCCATTTGTAAGGCTTTACATGTATAGAGAAAGGTGGATTTAGCCATACAGTACATCAATCTGCTGGTAGATCTGTGTGAAATTGTGTATTGGACATATTGAATTTCAATGTGACAACCCTTTTTCCAACTCAAAACAGTTACTGCAAGATGTGTCTGGCAATAGCTTATTCCCCTCACCCCACTGAAATAAACTGGCATGGTTGGCAGAGATGAGCATGCATACATATGGTGGAGGAGGCAGAAATAGCTGTTGGCTGAATGAAGGGAGCATTGCATGTGTATGGCCAGCTGTAATGTAAATGTAAATATTTTCTAAGTACTGAAAACCCTAAAGAAACTTTCATCAGAAAATCTATTAAAGTGGCACTCCCACACATTTTAATTTTTTAATCCATTAAATAGGCACATGAAATTGTACTGAAGGTAATCTTCTTACTAGTGACTGTATTTGTGAGTTACCCACTCCCTTCTGGTCCTCTGTTACATTATAAGAGTAACATACCTCCCAACTGTCTCGGATTCAGAGGGACAGTCCCAGATTCCAGGTCCTGTTTCACTGTCTCTGTTGGCGGGAGGTATGTTTCGGCTTCAACTTGTGTGTGTTCCGGCCCAGGGGACTATAAGTGTGATGTGATGATGTCAGCTTCCCGAAGACTCCAGGAGAACAGATTGCTGGCAGAGTAGCAGGGGAATAAGGGAAGTATTGTGTTTTTTTATGTGCGATAATTAAACTGGGAAGGGAGAAATGGAACATTAAACTGAGGTCCAGATGAAGGAGCATTAAACTGAGGTCCAGATGAAGGGGTATTAAACTGGGAGCAACTGGAAGGGGGCATTAAGCTGTGGGGGGTCACTGGAGGGCCACACTAACATTATCAATACATACATGCCCATAACCAATCCAGGTTCATGCCCCATGTAGTGAGCAGATGCGTAAAAGTACTGAGAAAAAGACCCCATTAGAAACGCATTGGGGATTTTCCACCACACTTTTCACAGAAAGTCTGCAGTTTTCCTCTGCAAACTTTCTGCCTCTAATATAGCTATATGGAAAACTCTAGTGTTTCCGTAGGTATAATTGATATGCTGCAATATACAAAAATGCACAGGTTTTTAAAATTACAGCACTTCTGCTTTGGATACTTTGGATCCCGACTACTGAATTCATTCAGATACTGAATGAATGAATGAATGAATCAAACAATCTATCTTCATTAATATTCACTCCACTGAGGTGACGTCACACTGAGCCTTTAGTTGCATGATAGGAGACACGGCCGAAATCACCATGCAGCACTTACATACAGCTACTCAATGGGATTCTTTATCTCTGATTATATAAAATGAACAATGAAAAGAACCCCCACAAAGCGTCTAGCTTGGGGAACACATGGTGGTAGAGCCCACCTTACTTCCTTCTAGAGATGTTAATAATTACCTGTGCTAATTTTTTGTGGCTTTGCTGTTTTCTTCCTTCTTCCTTCTTTTACTTACTTAGTGGTAATTACCAAATGTTGGACTCCTCACGGTCAACCGTGCATTGGCATGAGCTGGTTCTAGAGCTTTCTCTTACTGGGCATTTACCTTCCCTGGAAACCACTAATTTAACTGCGTTATTTATGTTATTTGGGTTACCCTTAAATCAGCAATATGAACTTATTTATCCAAAAGGCGATTTAGTCTGTGTCTTATTTTATTCTGAGGCAGCGGGCCTAGCTCTGATTCTCCAAGTGGCCATTGATGGAATACAAAAGGTTCAGGAGTATCAGAGCTGATTTAAATATAATCTTCCATTGGCCATATCTTTTGAAAGTATAGATATGAGAATAGTATAAATATGAGAATAAAATGAACATCAAACTGTTTAGGGGCACAGCGCAAAGAAATGGCATATGGCATTTAGGTCTTCTTTAATGTACTTAACCCTATCCCTCTTCGTGCAGTACTATTTATATTGCTCTGGGCATACAGGTAATGTTCAACACCGTAAGAGTACGGAATAGCAGACACACGAGCACTGCAACATCACTGCTGGGATCTGGCTGTACTATACAGCCTGGTTATGGAATTATCTACTGGATTCATATGGAAAATTTGTTCACTTGATGTTATGCTGCAATCCAGGATCACATGTCTAATCGCTATACATGGAAGCTACATTCATGAAAAGATAAAGTCTTCACTAGATAGATAGATAGATAGATGATTGATAGATAGATAGATAGATAGATAGATAGATGATAGATAGATAGATAGATAGATAGATAGATAAAACATTTTTTACTCCCAAATTTGACTTATCTGAATTCATATCAGTGAATAATGCTTGTGCATGTCGCATGTGCAATGAGATGACAGATTTAGTAATAATCTAGTTAAGTGTCATAGCCAATAGACAACAGGGCATTGAGTGCAGTCTAGATGGAAGAGGTCAGTTTGATCTGATCTCTATGCTGAAAGAGTAAGGTTATCTGAGTTTCCTCAATAGACTTGCTTAATACACATTAGTACTATCATCCAATGCTGTATCAATGGTTCTTGCATCCTTTGCCAATAAAGGCTTGTTCTCCATGACAGCTCCTTATTGGTTGACATTTAGAATTCACAATGACACACCTGCATGATGAAATCTGTATAACCAGATGGAATCCGGGGAGAAAATCCTGGCACCAGTTTTCTAGTGTGACCAAAGGGCCTGGGGACAAAACAGCTGCTGCAATGTTATCTGAATTGTTGCAATAGATTTACAGAAAGGGAACATTTGGTGAGAACAGAAAAACAGAAAATGTAATTAAAAAACATGGAATGGTCGTCAATAGAATTAGTGTGCAAAAAGTGAGAAAAATAACTGTTCTATTCTGTAAAGACAACTCAGATCACTGCACCAAAATAATCATTTCAGACATGTCCTGGAAGTCTGATCCATGGGTGGGGACTATCTATGCTGAAGTTGGCATACTAAGGCTAGGTTCACACTTGCAGCTTCTCTCCATTGGAGAATTCTGTTCCCCATTCCATTTGAAAAATGCTGAATTTTTCAACCTCTTTGATTGGAAATCAGGCGTAAAACCCTGCGGACCCCATTATAGTCTATAGGTTTTCACAGATAATCACTTTTTTTAAGTGGATTAGGTTTCCATTCAGGGAGATCCCCAGTGGACCCCTAAACGTAAACCTGAATGCAGGTGTATATTAGGGTCAATGTGACTTACATTTTTTGCAATGGTGACTGACCACACTTGGGTTCTCCCTTTTTTTGCAAAAGGGTGTAATCACAAATGATAAGATTTGTTGCAGAGATTTCTGCAACTGATGCTAAAGCCCCACATGGCAGACCATAGCAAAAATAACGCTGTGGGAAAAAACGCGGCTGAAAAGCATTGCATTTGTATCCGCAGCGTTTCTCATTGCAATTTTTCCTGCGTTTTTCTTCCCCAATTAAATCTATAGGCAACATAATATGCAAGTGTTTCCGCAGGTAAAATTTCTGAGTTTTTCAAAAGTGCACCATTTCTAGAGTTTTTTTTTCCCCCGCAATGTGTGGATGGGATTAAGGAAAATGTTTGTTTTTGTACCGTGTTAGCCAGTGGGTAGGAAATATAAGAGGTTTTAAGAGGGAATTTTAAATCCAGGAAAGGGAGAAGGATTTATGAGTACAAGTTTATGACCCTGCTTCAAACATTGCAGAAAGGGATGAATCTGTCACATGGGTTCATGACATCCTACAGAAATCACTGAACTGAGACAGCCATAAAAGACACTCTGTGAACTGATAAGAACATTGCAAAATGATGAATTGTTTATTTGTATACACCAATAACCAATAACCTTCTTTCACCCTCCCTCCTAGAATTATATTCCTATGTGTCCCTCAGAAATTGTTTTTAGATATACCTGAAGAAGAAGCCGAGAGCTTCGAAACGTTGTAATCTGTCATCATTATTAGTTAGCCATTAAAAAAAGATATCAACTACTGAAGACTCTCAAGTATTTTGTTTTTGGATGGGATTAGTCAGAATCTTATTCGCTTTGTTGGTACTGTAAAATGCAGTGACTTTTTCTGCTGAGTTTCCACAACATGGGGCCTTAGCCTAAAAATCAGTTTTGGATTTGTTAAAAGGGTTAATAGGGTTGTTTGTAGCCAAGCTAATATACCCTCACTGATCTGACAATTATGATGTACTATATTGATTACTGATCAGAGAGTAGAGATCAGCTATTAATGCGAGGGAATACCGCCTCTAGGTTTACATGTATTCTGTATCAATTGCTGAAAGGAAGATGTAGCAGTGCATGACTGACAATCTTTGGTGTTGGGTCCGCCACAATGGGAAGCACTTTTAATGTAGGCTCACACTGTCGTTATTAATGTCCAATGGTCTCATCCGTCATAGGATGAAAGTAATGGACATTAACCGCAGGATGCAGATGGAGCACGCCATGTTTTTCTTACTTTTCCATTATAAAAGTAAACAAATATGGAGGAAGAAAGCATCTGTCATGTTGTTAACCTTAGGGTCATTGAGAATGGAAACAGACAAGGGGTGACAATGCTGCATCTGTGTCTGTCACTCTATTGCTGTGAAAGTCTATGCTATCATCTTATCATCCTATGCTAGCCCCCTGATGAAGCAAGGGGTGAAACACACGTTGGGGTTCATGGTGCATGTTGCGGCCTAATCTGGTAACTATTGTGCCTTGTATGTAGTTTTTGAAGTGAATCTGCTTATACTTTTTTTGGCATGTGACTCATAGATTACTTTATTTATGCTTCCTCTACATAAGATACTATGCTGGAGTGAGGCCAAAGTAGATTACAAAAATGTATAAAGAATCACAGTAATTGTATTAGACAATTATCTTATATTGAGTTCAACCTGCTAAACTGTACATAGTTGTGATCCTTTTTAAGATCCAGCTTTAGATCTAAGTAGCCACATTCCAATAAGACCACTTCTTGTGCATGTGCATAACACTTTATATGTAATATGTGAAATATAGGTGATGCATTGGATATATGTGTTTTATATATGTTAAATTCTACATATATATATATATATATATATATATATCTAATTAAATACCTTCCTATATATGTTAATTTATATTAACATATATAGAATCTTGTTCACAGGTTATGCTAAGTTCACACTAATGTTCAGGTCTCCGTCATTCAAGTCCGCTTCACTTTAAAAGCGGATACCAGTGGAAACCTGGTATCTATAGATATAGACTATGATGGGTTCTGCCCAGTTTCTGTTGGTTTTATATTGAAACTTGCACATAGAAAAGCCCTCCTTGCAGGACTTTTCTCTCCTCTGATTTTAACAGGATTTTGCGGTGGAGTCTCCTACGGAGGAGTGAATCCTGTACCAAACATATTGTGCCACGTAATGCAGCTGCCACAACAGCCATGGTGGACATGTATTAGTTGTTCTTCCAGGTGACACATCTGTTCCTTCTCCAAGACGTCGAAAGGGAACAAGGTCCTACCATATGCCGCTTTGACACCTAATAACAGAAATACATATTAACATCCAAAACAAACACAACCAAATGAACGAACAAAGCATCAGAAGAAGGAGGGAGGGTAGCGCTGCCTGGGTTGCTGGACAGTACCAAGGCTGTATTGATCCGCAACTCCCACCTGTTCCAGTAGCCCTGACTAATCCAGTCAGGAATGGGGATATTGACATCTAAAGCTAAAGGGGCAGCACCCCTGGTCAAGAGCCTCCGGGCTTAAACAGATAAATCCCATATGAAAAAGTTAAGACATACTGCAACAGATATTGTATTGTGAATGTTTCTATCCTAGAAGAGAAAATTGTCATATAACATGGCACTTCATGAAGCACTGCATGACAGGACACGGCGTGTAATTGTCCTATAGTATGCATCTATACTATGTCACTCAGCATACACATCTTGCCATGTGTACCAAGGCTAACAATCTGTGTAATTTTAATTTATAAGATAGATAATTTTGTTTTACATTTATTATACTGTCAATGTCTGCACATTATTTAATTCACCTTTGCAGTCTCCATCTCCATACATAAATAAATATAGCATGTCTCTTTCCTCTATGATCTTATTTAGGCTATACTGAGATTACTCCTTTAAACACCTCACAATATGACATTTTACATACTCTCATGTAGAGATGAGCGAACACTAAAATGTTCGAGGTTCGAAATTCGATTCGAACAGCCGCTCAATGTTCGTGTGTTCGAACGGGTTTCAAACCCCATTATAGTCTATGGGGAACATATACTCGTTAAGGGGGAAACCCAAATCCGTGTCTGGAGGGTCACCAAGTCCACTATGACACCCCAGGAAATGATGCCAACACCTCTGGAATGACACTGGGACAGCAGGGGAAGCATGTCTGGGGGCATCTAACACACCAAAGACCCTCTATTACCCCAACATCACAACCTAACAACTACACACTTTACACATTCAATACCACCTCTCTGACAGTACGAAAACACCTTGAAACATGTGTATTTGGCACTTGCAGTGAGGAGAGCTTGTCACCAGCAGTGAATTTGGCCCTTGTAGTAAGTTGAGGTTGGCACCAACATTTGTTTTGAAAATCAGGGTGGATTGAGCCTCTAACCAGCAGAGTTTGGGCAAATTCATGGTGGAGGGAGCCTCTAAAAACCCCAGTTTGGACCAATTCATGGTGGAGGGAGCCTCTAAAAACCCCAGTTTGGACCAATTCATGATGGAGGGAGCCTCTAAACAGCCCAGTTTGGGCAAATTCATGGTGGAGGGAGCCTCTAAAAAACCCCAGTTTGGACCAATTCATGGTGGAGGGAGCCTCTAAAAACCCCAGTTTGGACCAATTCATGGTGGAGGGAGCCTCTAAACAGCCCAGTTTTGGCAAATTCATGGTGGAGGGAGCCTCTAAACAGCCCAGTTTGGGCAAATTCATGGTGGAGGGAGCCTCTAAACAGCCCAGTTTGGACCAATTCATGGTGGAGGGAGCCTCTAAAAACCCCAGTTTGGACCAATTCATGGTGGAGGGAGCCTCTAAAAACCCCAGTTTGGACCAATTCATGGTGGAGGGAGCCTCTAAACAGCCCAGTTTGGACCAATTCATGGTGGAGGGAGCCTCTAAAAACCCCAGTTTGGACCAATTCATGGTGGAGGGAGCCTCTAAACAGCCCAGTTTGGACCAATTCATGGTGGAGGGAGCCTCTAAAAACCCCAGTTTGGACCAATTCATGGTGGAGGGAGCCTCTAAAAACCCCAGTTTGGACCAATTCATGGTGGAGGGAGCCTCTAAACAGCCCAGTTTTGGCAAATTCATGGTGGAGGGAGCCTCTAAACAGCCCAGTTTGGGCAAATTCATGGTGGAGGGAGCCTCTAAAAACCCCAGTTTGGACCAATTCATGGTGGAGGGAGCCTCTAAAAACCCCAGTTTGGACCAATTCATGGTGGAGGGAGCCTCTAAAAACCCCAGTTTGGACCAATTCATGGTGGAGGGAGCCTCTAAAAACCCCAGTTTGGACCAATTCATGGTGGAGGGAGCCTCTAAACAGCCCAGTTTGGACCAATTCATGGTGGAGGGAGCCTCTAACCAGCAGAGTTGGTGGAAATCAGGGTGGAGGGAGCCTCTAACCAGCAGAGTTGTGGGAAAGCAGGGTGGAGGGAGCCTCTAACCAGCAGAGTTGTGGGAAAGCAGGGTGGAGGGAGCCTCTAACCAGCAGAGTTGGTGGAAATCAGGGTGGAGGGAGCCTCTAACCAGCAGAGTTGGGGGAAATCAGGGTGGAGGGAGCCTAGTATTAGCAGAATTGTGCAACGCTTATGGTGGATGAGTATGAGGATGCGGAGGAATTGGAGAGGTTGAGTACAGACATGGAGTTTCATGTTGGGGTGCTTTACACAGGTGGGCACAAAAATGAAGGCTCTATCCAGTGGTGGTTCATTTTTATCAAAGTGAGCCGGTCGGCACTCTCAGCTGACAGACGGGTGCGCTTGTCAGTGATGATGCCACCGGCTGCACTGAACACCCTCTCAGATAGGACGCTGGCGGCAGGACAGGACAGCACCTCCAAGGCATATAGGGCAAGTTCAAGCCACAGGTCCAACTTTGACACCCAATACGTTTAGGGCGCAGAGGGGTCGGAGAGGACAGGGCTGTGGTCGGAAAGGTATTCCCGCAACATGCGCCTATACTTCTCACGCCTGGTGACACTAGGACCCTCCGTGGCGGCACTTTGGCGAGGGGGTGCCATCAAGGTGTCCCAGACCTTAGACAGTGTGCCCCTCGTTTGTGTGGACCGGTGAGAACTTGGTTGCCTACTGGAGGAACTGCCCTCCCTGCCGCCAACGTCACATGCTGGAAACATCTCCATCATATTCTGCACCAATTGCCTGTGGCAAGCATTGATGCGATTGGCCCTCCCCTCTACCGGAATAATAGACGAGATGTTGTTTTTATACCGGGGGTCAAGGATAGCAAAGATCCAGTACTGGTTGTCCTCCATGATTTTGACAATACGCTTGTCGGTTGTAAAGCACCCCAACATGAACTCAGCCATGTCTGCCACAGTGTTAGTTGGCATGACTCCTCTGGCCCCACCGGAAAGTTCAATCTCCATTTCCTCCTCATCCTCCATGTCTACTCATCCGCGCTGCAACAATGGGACGATTCGAAGTTGCCCGGAAGCCTCCTGTATCACCATCACATCATCGGACAACTCTTCTTCCTCCTCCTCCTCCTCCTCCTCCTCCTCCATTAAACGCAGTGAAGCGGACGGATGTGTGGACCTACTCTCCAGCTGTGACGGATCGGATGCTATCCCTAACTCCTCTGTGTGATCTGAGTTATCCCTGATGTCAATCAGGGATTCTCTCAGAACACACAAGAGCGGGATTGTAAGGCTCACCATCGCATCCTCAGAGCTCACCCTCCTTGTGGACTCCTCAAAGACCCGTAGGATGTCACAAAGGTCTCTCATCCATGGCCACTCATGCATGTGAAACTGAGGCAGCTGACTTTGTGGCACCCTAGGGTTTTGTAGCTGGTATTCCATCAAAGGTCTCTGCTGCTCAACCACTCTATTCAACATCTGAAACGTTGAGTTCCAGCGTGTGGGGACGTCGCACAAAAGCCGGTGTTGTGGCACATGCAGGCGTTGCTGGAGAGATTTTAAGCTAGCAGCGGCTACTGTCGACTTGCGAAAGTGGGCGCACATGCGCCACACTTTCACCAGTAGCTCTGGAACATTGGGGTAGCTCTTTAGGAAACGTTGCACCACTAGGTTGAAGACGTGGGCCAGGCATGGAACATGTTGGAGTCCGGCAAGCTCCAGAGCTGCTACCAGGTTCCGGCCGTTATCACAAACGACCATGCCTGGGCCCAGGTGCAGCGGCTCAAACCATATTGCCGTCTCATCGAGGAGGGCATCCCTCACTTCGGAGGCAGTGTGCTGTCTGTCCCCCAAGCTGATCAGCTTCAGCACAGCCTGCTGACGTCTACCAACGCCAGTGCTGCAACGTTTCCAACTCGTAGCTGGGGTCAATCTAACAGCGGAGGAGGAGGCGGTGGCGGAGGAGGAGGCGGTAGAGGAGGAGGAGGAGGGGGTGTTCTTCTCGTGTCCCTGCCAGGAATGTTAGGCGGGGAGACGAGGTACACCGGGCCAGTTTGGGAAGCAGTCCCAGCCTCAACTACATTCACCCAGTGTGCCGTCAGTGAAATGTAGCGTCCCTGTCCGCATGCACTTGTCCACGCGTCGGTGGTCAAGTGGACCTTTGTGCAAAGCGCGGAACTAAGGGCCCGCCTGATGTTGAGTGACACGTGCTGGTGCAAGGCGGGGACGGCACACCGGGAGAAGTAGTGACGGCTAGGGACGGCATAGCGAGGTGCCGCAGTTGCCATCAGGTCCAGAAAGGCGGGAGTTTCAACAAGCTGGAACGCCAACATCTCCTGGGCCAGCAGTTTAGCGATGTTGGCGTTCAAGGCTTGCGCGTGTGGGTGGTTAGCAGTGTATTTCTGCCGCCGCTCCAATGTCTGAGAGATGGTGGGTTGTTGTAAAGAAGCGCCTGATGGTGCCTTTGATGGTGCAGGAGAAGGAGATAAGACAGGAACAGGGGAGGATGAGGGAGAAGTCAACAAAGTGGCGGAGGCAGATGAAGTGGTGTCCTGGCTCGTCCTCTGGAGTGCATCGCCAGCACAGTCAGCAGTGGCAGTGGCAGAGGCAGAGGCAGTGGCAGAGGCAGTGGCAGTGGCGTGAACGGCAGGCGGCCTTTGTCCTGCCGTTGCTGCCTGCCACTGATTCCAGTGCTTGGATTCCAAATGACGGCGCATTGAAGTGGTGGACAGGTTGCTCTTCTCAGAGCCCCTAATCAATTTCGAGAGGCAAATTGTGCAGACAACACTATATCTGTCCTCGGTGCATTCCTTGAAAAAACTCCACACCTTCGAGAAACGTGCCCTCGAGGTGGGAGTTTTTCGGGGCTGGGTACGAACTGGAACATCTTGGGAGATTCCGGGTGTGGCCTGGCTTCGCCTAAGCTGCTGACCTCTGCCTCTGCCTCTAGCTACCCTTTTTGGTGCTGCACCTGCCTCAACATCCACACTACTTTCCTCGCTTGACATCCCCCCTGTCCAGGTCGGATCAGTGTCCTCATCATCCACCACTTCCTCTTCCAACTCCTGTCTCATCTCCTCCTCCCGCACAATGCGCCGGTCAACTGGATGCCCTGACGGCAACTGCGTCACATCATCGTCGATGAGGGTGGGTTGCTGGTCATCCACCACCAAATCGAACGGAGATGGAGGAGACTCTAGTGTTTGAGCATCTGGACACAGATGCTCCTCTGTTAGGTTCGTGGAATCGTGACGTGGAGAGGCAGGTTGAGGGACAATGAAAGGAGCGGAGAACAGCTCTGGGGAGCAGGGACAGTTGGGGTTATTGTTCTGTGAAGCTTGGGAATTTTGGGAGGAAGGAGGACAAGACTGTTGGGTAATAGGAAGAGAGGAGGCAGAGTCTGACTGGCTGCTGGACAATGTGCTGTAAGCGTTCTCTGACAGCCATTGCAAGACCTGTTCCTGGTTCTCGGGCCTACTAAGGTTTGTACCCTGCAGTTTAGTTAATGTGGCAAGCAACCCTGGCACTGTGGAGTGGCGCGATGCTTGCTGCCCCACAGGAGTAGGCACGGGACGCCCTGTGGCTTCACTGCTACCTTGCTCCCCAGAACCATTCCCCCGACCTCGCCCACGGCCTCGTCCACGTCCCTTTCCGGGAGCCTTGCGCATTTTGAATTCCCAGTTAGAAATTGGCACTATATACCAGTAGCAAAAATTGTGGGTGCACGTAACCCCAATATATTCTTTGAATTCCCAGTCAGACAATGGCACTATATACCAGTAGCAAAAATTGTGGGTGCACGTAACCCCAATATATTCTTTGAATTACCAGTCAGAAACTGGCACTATATGGCAGTAGCAAGAAATGAGGGTATTTGTAACCCCAATATATTCTTTGAATTCCCAGTCAGACAATGGCACTATATACCAGTAGCAAAAATTGTGGGTGCACGTAACCCCAATATATTCTTTGAATTCCCAGTCAGACAATGGCACTATATACCAGTAGCAAGAAATGAGGGTATTTATAACCCCAATATATTCTTTGAATTACCAGTCAGAAACTGGCACTATATGGCAGTAGCAAGAAATGAGGGTATTTGTAACCCCAATATATTCTTTGAATTCCCAGTCAGACAATGGCACTATATACCAGCAGCAAGAAATGAGGGTATTTATAACCCCAATATATTCTTTGAATTCCCAGTCAGACAATGGCACTATATACCAGTAGCAAGAAATGAGGGTATTTATAACCCCAATATATTCTTTGAATTACCAGTCAGAAACTGGCACTATATGGCAGTAGCAAGAAATGAGGGTATTTGTAACCCCAATATATTCTTTGAATTCCCAGTGAGACAATGGCACTATATACCAGTAGCAAAAATTGTGGGTGCACGTAACCCCAATATATTCTTTGAATTACCAGTCAGAAACTGGCACTATATGGCAGTAGCAAGAAATGAGGGTATTTGTAACCCCAATATATTCTTTGAATTCCCAGTCAGACAATGGCACTATATACCAGTAGCAAAAATTGTGGGTGCACGTAACCCCAATATATTCTTTGAATTCCCAGTCAGACAATGGCACTATATACCAGTAGCAAGAAATGAGGGTATTTGTAACCCCAATATATTCTTTGAATTCCCAGTCATACAATGGCACTATATACCAGTAGCAAGAAATGAGGGTATTTATAACCCCAATATATTCTTTGAATTACCAGTCAGAAACTGGCACTATATGGCAGTAGAAAGAAATGAGGGTATTTGTAACCCCAATATATTCTTTGAATTCCCAGTGAGACAATGGCACTATATACCAGTAGCAAAAATTGTGGGTGCACGTAACCCCAATATATTCTTTGAATTACCAGTCAGAAACTGGCACTATATGGCAGTAGCAAGAAATGAGGGTATTTGTAACCCCAATATATTCTTTGAATTCCCAGTCAGACAATGGCACTATATACCAGTAGCAAGAAATGAGGGTATTTATAACCCCAATATATTCTTTGAATTCCCAGTCAGACAATGGCACTATATACCAGTAGCAAGAAATGAGGGTATTTATAACCCCAATATATTCTTTGAATTACCAGTCAGAAACTGGCACTATATGGCAGTAGCAAGAAATGAGGGTATTTGTAACCCCAATATATTCTTTGAATTCCCAGTGAGACAATGGCACTATATACCAGTAGCAAAAATTGTGGGTGCACGTAACCCCAATATATTCTTTGAATTACCAGTCAGAAACTGGCACTATATGGCAGTAGCAAGAAATGAGGGTATTTGTAACCCCAATATATTCTTTGAATTCCCAGTCAGACAATGGCACTATATACCAGTAGCAAAAATTGTGGGTGCACGTAACCCCAATATATTCTTTGAATTCCCAGTCAGACAATGGCACTATATACCAGTAGCAAGAAATGAGGGTATTTGTAACCCCAATATATTCTTTGAATTCCCAGTCAGACAATGGCACTATATACCAGTAGCAAGAAATGAGGGTATTTATAACCCCAATATATTCTTTGAATTACCAGTCAGAAACTGGCACTATATGGCAGTAGAAAGAAATGAGGGTATTTGTAACCCCAATATATTCTTTGAATTCCCAGTGAGACAATGGCACTATATACCAGTAGCAAAAATTGTGGGTGCACGTAACCCCAATATATTCTTTGAATTACCAGTCAGAAACTGGCACTATATGGCAGTAGCAAGAAATGAGGGTATTTGTAACCCCAATATATTCTTTGAATTCCCAGTCAGACAATGGCACTATATACCAGTAGCAAGAAATGAGGGTATTTATAACCCCAATATATTCTTTGAATTCCCAGTCAGACAATGGCACTATATACCAGTAGCAAGAAATGAGGGTATTTATAACCCCAATATATTCTTTGAATTACCAGTCAGAAACTGGCACTATATGGCAGTAGCAAGAAATGAGGGTATTTGTAACCCCAATATATTCTTTGAATTCCCAGTGAGACAATGGCACTATATACCAGTAGCAAAAATTGTGGGTGCACGTAACCCCAATATATTCTTTGAATTACCAGTCAGAAACTGGCACTATATGGCAGTAGCAAGAAATGAGGGTATTTGTAACCCCAATATATTCTTTGAATTCCCAGTCAGACAATGGCACTATATACCAGTAGCAAAAATTGTGGGTGCACGTAACCCCAATATATTCTTTGAATTCCCAGTCAGACAATGGCACTATATACCAGTAGCAAGAAATGAGGGTATTTGTAACCCCAATATATTCTTTGAATTCCCAGTCAGACAATGGCACTATATATCAGTAGCAAGAAATGAGGGTATTTATAACCCCAATATATTCTTTGAATTACCAGTCAGAAACTGGCACTATATGGCAGTAGAAAGAAATGAGGGTATTTGTAACCCCAATATATTCTTTGAATTCCCAGTGAGACAATGGCACTATATACCAGTAGCAAAAATTGTGGGTGCACGTAACCCCAATATATTCTTTGAATTACCAGTCAGAAACTGGCACTATATGGCAGTAGCAAGAAATGAGGGTATTTGTAACCCCAATATATTCTTTGAATTCCCAGTCAGACAATGGCACTATATACCAGTAGCAAGAAATGAGGGTATTTGTAACCCCAATATATTCTTTGAATTCCCAGTCAGACAATGGCACTATATACCAGTAGCAAAAATTGTGGGTGCACGTAACCCCAATATATTCTTTGAATTACCAGTCAGAAACTGGCACTATATGGCAGTAGCAAGAAATGAGGGTATTTGTAACCCCAATATATTCTTTGAATTCCCAGTCAGACAATGGCACTATATACCAGTAGCAAAAATTGTGGGTGCACGTAACCCCAATATATTCTTTGAATTCCCAGTCAGACAATGGCACTATATACCAGTAGCAAAAATAGTGGGTGTATATAGCCCCAATTCTATTGCTAGGGGACTTGCAGGGTATTTCTGAGGTGAAGGTGGGGGGGCACACCGTTGGAACGGGGATTTGGGGTGTATATATGGGGTATACGGGAATACACTGTCAGTATGTTCCATTCAGGATCCTGGGAAAGCTGGGTTGCGGCGATTGAGCCCGTCAGTGCCACGTTACACTGACAAGCTTCTCCCTGGAATTGAAGTTATATGTAAGCCCAATATATTCTTTGAATTCCCAGTCAGACAATGGCACTATATGGCAGTAGCAAAAATAGTGGGTGTATATAGCCCCAATTCTATTGCTAGGGGACTTGCAGGGTATTTCTGGGGTGAAGGTGGGGGGGCACACCGTTGGAACGGGTATCGGGGGTATATATCGGGTATACGGGAATACACTGTCAGTGTATTCCATTCAGGATCCGTGGAAAGCTGGGTTGCGGCGATTGAGCCCGTCAGTGCCACGTTACACTGACAAGCTTCTCCCTGGAATTTAGCTCTTATAAGAGCTGTTGGTTGTCTTCTCCTTCCTATCCTAGCCTGTCCCTGCCTACCCAGAATCTAACCCCTAGCTAACTGGACGGAAACCTCCGTCCCCGGTGAATTGCAAGCTCAGAATGACGCGAAGCTGGGCGTCGCTGTTCTTTTAAATTAGAGGTCACATGTTTTCGGCAGCCAATGGGTTTTGCCTACTTTTTTCAACGTCACCGGTGTCGTAGTTCCTGTCCCACCTACCCTGCGCTGTTATTGGAGCAAAAAAGGCGCCAGGGAAGGTGGGAGGGGAATCGAGTAATGGCGCACTTTACCACGCGGTGTTCGATTCGATTCGAACATGCCGAACAGCCTAATATCCGATCGAACATGAGTTTGATAGAACACTGTTCGCTCATCTCTACTCTCATGCATTTCACTAATACCTTTATTCTAAACCATTACATATGATGATAACATTCTTAATCTAAATGGTCCCGTTGTGGTTTTGTGTAAAGAGACGGATTTGTACCAAGCGGCTTTTCATTAGCTAACAGCATTGTGAACCTCCAGTCATTTTATGGTAATTGCACTTTTAACGTTTATTGTAATCCTAACTGTATATGTGAAATAGTCAGGTACTGAATAAAAAGATTAGACTAATGGATATATGTGGAATTGTAAAAATACAATTTATGTCAAAACAAAACTGGGAGAAATGTATAAAATTATTCTGTATAGGACCCAAGATCATCCATTTGCCTCTTCCTTCCCATCAGCTAAGATCAGACCTTTAACCAACTGTAAGGCAGATGCACTTTGGTCTTCCCTACTGGGATTTGTTTACAAGGCTACATTGGTGAAGTGTACATATACACACATTACCACTGCAAACAAACAGAGTGAGTATATAGATGCATCAGAGACCACACGGTGGCTCATTGGTTAGCACTGGTTTGGGCCTTAAAAAAGCCCCTTTAAATATAATGCTGCAACCCAATGGAGTAAACCGGATAATGGGAGTAGTAGTTGTGGTGTTGATGTTACAGGTAGGCCAAAAGCACTCAAACAACTCCTCCAGCTCGCCTCCCAAGCTGGACACTGATGGGGGGGGGGCTGTGCGGTACCTGATGGGTGTTGGTAGCTTCCCCCTGGGGTGCTTCCAATTGTAGAGGAGTCCTCATTTACCCTGAACCATGGTGATGCTTGGGAGGGGCCTGATGGTAAGCACAGGTACGACTCAGGAGACAGTGATGCAATTAAACCCAGAATTTTACTGTGGTAACCAATAACTCATGCAGTTTCAGAAGGGAGTTGTAGCTTCCACTGTGATGGCTATTCCCAGACCTCGGATGAGGGATTCCTAGTATAAAATGGTGGTATGGTTCCTTTCTCCATGCCAAACAATATATAAAATCTCTGCCTCCCTTACTATTGCTATGTGGGTTGAGTTCTATGAAGTCCCAGGGGCTCAGATACCTGGATGTGAATGAGTCCTGCCTGATGGGTTCTGTGAACCATATTTTCCAAAAGTTAGACTTTTTCCCTCTATGGGGCTAACAGTAATTGTTTCCCTGTCTCAGGGCTGTATATGGCTGCTGGTGGGCAGTTGACTAGATTCTTCCCTCAGGGGCTGGAGAGGGTACACAGAAGGTGCTTCATTGCTGATGACACCCACTTGATTGACTACTGTACTAATAATCCTCTGGAAATTTACATTCTCCACTCCTAACCCAGTGGCCAGTGATTGACAGGGGTTATTCCAAGTCCTCTAATAAAGAGGGGTAGCCAAAAAACAGTGGAAGGAACCAAAAGGGAACACATTAAACAAATGGGAAGCTGCAAAACATATACAATAAAGGAGTAAAGCACATGAAATACGCAAACTATATACACAATGGCACTAACATAAAATAAAATAAACAGTGCTGCAATAAGATAGACCTCTAGTCTATTAGGTGCACCATCACGTGGTTCTGTGTTTATACACTGGTGACTTTGAACCTAAAAGGGGTTTTCTGGTTCTGAAAAATGTTTTTGAATACCCATTAAACAGCACAGTAGTCAGACTTTCCTGCACATGGCATGGGGCAAAGGTTCAATTCAATACCCTTACCCTATATATCAATACCTTGTTAATGTGAATGTGACTTCTACTGGTAACTAGCACTCAGGATCACTCAGGATACTCTATTGCCCGTGGACCCTCCCCAAGTATGCTCTTCTTTTAGACATTTTGAGTTAAATTATTTGGGACAGTTATCTGGGATGAAGAAATTCTGATAAGACTACCTTTTTTAATGTGTATGGTTACTGGCAGTTATTTTGTACAGCACAGGGGACCACCCATGAAATAGATGCATTACTTTGGAGGACAGACAAGGATGATAGGGAGATGAAGGGTTATACGGCTAGATGTTTTGTACACATGTTAGAAAAGCAGTCTGATTGGGTTTGGGTTTAATATAATACCAGTGCTAGATAGTTGTATTAATGTTCAGTTGAAAGGGGCTTTCATAACTCATAAAGATTTCAGTCTACGTATCTCCTCTACAGCCAGATCATAATTATAGGGGATTTCATGTAGGGCACAGTGTAAGGGTACATTTACAAAGGTTGCTTTTAGGTGTATTGTTGGCAAGCTAGCCCAGTGCAACAACATAATAATGTTTAATAACATAGGCATAAATGCCAGATGATGAATGACTACAATAGACATCTCAGGTACAGGGAAATCATAGAATGGTTTCTACTTTACTGCTATCTGTTTATCCACTTTTACTTCAGGCTTTATAAAAATACATATACACCATTCTAGTGGAGAGGAAGATTATATGAATGTTTTTGTTGGCCGGTTCACATTTCATTTTGCTTTCCCAGCTACAATATCCAAGCACTTAGCATTGAGGTGAACAAGTAAATGTACCTTGAAAATATCTACAGTGATCTACTATGTTTGCAATGAAAATTTCATAAAAACTATAATTTTATTAATGTTTAAAGAGATTTGCTCACAAATGCAACATATCCCCTATCCACAGGATAATGACTAAGTTGCAGATCAGTGGTGGTCCAATGTGTCTTGTACCCTTTTTAAATGATAATTTAAAGGGGTTTTCTGGGCATTTTTTTCTTTTTTAAAAAAAGGTCTGTTAGTGCTATTAATGGGTTAAGATAAGAGAATCCTTTAATAGTCCCACAGTGGGGAAATTTCAGTATGTTTCAGCTGCATAGTACTACAGATACATGATAATACACAGTAAATATTGCAGAAGTAGTAGACACACATATGCTGAGAAAGATATACTAGGAGTCCTAAGGAACAGAGCAGCTAAGGAACAGAGAAGAAAGAAGGAGGACATTCATAATCATTAGTTCTCTGTGCGGAGTGATCTTCGCTTGGTCTGATGTAGATTATACAGCCTGGTCGCGGTTGGAAGGAAGGACTTGCGATAGCGCTCCTTCTCACACTTGGGGTGAAGCAGACGGTCACTTACAGTGCTGCCAAGTCCCATCAGGGTCCCATACATGGGGTGGGATTTGTTCTCCCGCATGGAGGTCACCACGGACAGTATCCTTCTGTCACCCACCACCTGTACTGGGTCCAAGGGGCTCCCCAGGACAGAGCTGGCCCTCCTGATCAGCCTGTCAAGTCTATTTCTGTCCCTGGTTGATATACTGCTCCCCCAGCAGGCCACACCGAAAAAGATGGCTGAGGCAACCACAGAGTTGAAGAAGGCCCTAAGAAGTGTCCCCAGGACTCCGAAGACCCTCAGCCTCCTGAGCAGGTAGAGTCTGCTGTGGCCCTTTCTGTGCAGCGCCTCCAGGTGGTCAGCCCAGTCTAGTTTATTATTGAGGAGCACACCCAGATATTTATAGGTCCTGACTATCTCAATACATGTTCCTTGGATCTCCACCGGGGTCGGAGCACTCCTCTGTTTCCCAAAGTCCACCACCATCTCCTTGGTCTTCCCAGCATTAATCCTGAGATGGTTCTGCTGGCACCATTCAACAAAGTCCCGGTTTAAGTCTCTGTATTCCCTATCGTCGCCATCAGTGATAAGGCCTACTATAGCAGAGTCATCGGAGTACTTCTGTAAGTAACAGCTGGAGGAGTTGTGCCTAAAGTCAGCAGTGTACAGTGTGAAGAGAAAAGGGGCAAGAACTGTACCTTGTGGTGCCCCCGTACTACAGATCACAGTGTCAGACACACAGTCCTGGGCTCTCACATACTGAGGGCGGTTTGTCAGATAGTCTAGGATCCAGTTGGACAGGTGATGGTCCACTCCACCAAGGTTCAGCTTCTCCCTCAGTAGCTCTGACTGAATGGTGTTGAACGCACTGGAGAAATCAAAGAACATTATTCTCACAGTGTTCCCGGGTTTCTCCAGGTGAGAGAGAGTTCTATGAAGAAGGTGGATGATGGCGTCATCTACCCCAATGCCCGGCCGTTAGGCAAACTGGAGGGGGTCCAGAGCGGAGCTCACTAGGGGGCGTAGGTGTGTCAGGACCAGTCTCTCTAGGACCTTCATCAGGTGGGATGTCAGTGCTACAGGTCGGTAGTCATTGTAGTCCATTGGGTTGGGTTTCTTTGGGACTGGTACCACACAAGATGTTTTCCACAGTTGAGGTACCACTCCAAGCTTTAGACTCATATTGTACATGTGCGTAATAATACCACACAGCTGGTCACTGCACATTTTAAGAACTCTTGCGCTTATCCCATCGCACCCTCCGGCCTTGTCTGCCTTAATCCTCTTGAATTCCCGACACACCAGAGACTCCTTGAGGATCAGACATTCGGATTGCAATTTACTGCCAGTCGGTGGGGGTTGGGTCTTGGTGTGTGAGGGGAGGGGGGTTGGTTTGGAGTCAAATCTATTTCCATATACACCCATATACTTTTATCAGTGTTTTGAGTGATTTCTGGTTTTCTGTTGGAGCTTCTGGCATATTTTGCATTTGTTTACTTGGTGTTAGCTTCCTGCCATATAGTTTCCTGTGAACCTTAAACACTACCTCCCTTTCTCTCTCACTCTGTTACACCCCCCTCCCTGTCTCCCTAGCTAAGCTATCCGCCCCTTACCAGTGTCTGCCCTCCCCCCTTGTCTTCGTAGCTAAGTTATAAAAATTGGTGTATAGAGCAGCACCAGAAAAAGACCTGACCCGGTCAGTGGGTGTAAGTTCCAAGTGATCAGGCATATGACCACATGTAGATATTGCAGTAAATGAACAGCACTCCAAAAATAAATAAAAAAAAGGTGAAGATTTATTCCATAGCAACGTTTCGGTCCCAGAAGTGCAGGACCCTGCAGTAGCTAAGTTAGCTATCCTGCCCACTACTAAGACCCACATCACCCCCATCGCATCATACTTACCTATCTTATGCTCTGGGAGACAGTTCGTCTATTGTCACTGTGCGCAGGCTGGAGTTGCTACACACAAACTGGGAGTATCTGTGAGGCTTGCGCAGTGGAGATGGAGTGGCATCTCTACTGCGTATGACTCCCATTCAAGTCAATGGGATCTGTTTTTTACGCCGCTCACTCTTACAGAATGAGCGAGCGTAAACTCCGTGTGAAGGCTCCCTTAGGTTGCCATTTGGCCATTTGCCTTCTAGGTCAAGGGCTTGGTTTCTGATTCAAATAAACACATACTGAGATATATTAAAAGGGGCACTCTTTTTTAATTCATTATATTATATTGAAGGGGGGGACGGACTCCGATGCTCTGTTTCAATCTGATAATTATAGCGCAGATCTTATCCTGCTCCCTGTATATGACGGTATATAATACACTATACATGAAATGTAGTCACATATTCAATAGCAAACTCATCATGTGTTATAACCAGACTCAACAGCTTTTAGCCTACACAAAACATAGTGTACTGATCATACTTACTGATTGTTGTTATTGTGTATGTATAGGCAAAGTCTTTGTGTGAAGTATGTGTGTCCTAAGGGTAAGTAAGTACATTGAGACATTACTGAATGCCGTTGTGATAGAGACGATTAAAGTTGTACAGCATAAGAAATGTCAGAAGTCACATACAATGTATTCCCTGAAGCCTAATCCTGGAAAGTGCTGATGTAATGTGTGAACGCATATCTCAATTATGCTGGCTAGAATTCCCCTGGTCCACAAGAACAGATGTGTACATAGGCCAGGGAGATATTCTTGATGTATTCAGTCATTGTTCACACTGTGAGTGCGGTGTAGTACAGTGTGGCATTGCTTAGTATACTCTGGAAGTTGTTACTCAGGTTGTGTTGCATATTGTACTGCGTTGGTATACAGCGTTCCCTATAGTGCTGTGCAGGCCCAATAGCCCCATGGCCTGTTCATGCACAGTATTGTATTGCAAATGACATGGCCTTAGAGCACTACACGTATGTGTGCAAGATTATAGTGAGAGAGCTGTGATGCAGACATAGCACATAGGACTGCCAGAAGGAACTTTGAGCTCCCCCCACAGTATAATGCCCCACATGGTATATAATGCTCCACAGCGCCTTGCACGGTATCAAATGCTCTCTTGAGCCCCCCAACAGTGGCCCCTCATGATATATAATACTCCACACAGTGTAATATGCTCCCCAGAGCCCCCAGAACATTACAATATCCCTTCACAGGGAGCATTATACTGTGTGGAGACTCTGTGGAGCATTATATGGTGTGGAGAAACTGTGGAGCATTATACTGTGGGAGACACTTTGGAGCATTTTACTGTGCACAGGCACCCTGAAGCATTATACTATGTGGAGCATAATACTGTGGGAAGCACTGTAGAGCATTTTTATAAAATGTGGGGCCACTGTGGAGATTTTGGTGTATGGAGCATTATACTGTGGGATGCACTTAAGACCATTTTATACAGTGTGGGGTCACTGTTGCATATTATACTGTGTGTAGAAATACTGTGGAGCATTATATGGTATGGTAGCACTGTGGAGAATTATGGTCTGCGAAGTTACTATGGAGCATTATACTGTGGGGGCCACTATGGAACATTACAGAATGAGGAGCCACTGTGGAGCATTATACTGTGGGAGACTCTTTGGAGAATTTTACTGTGTGCAGGCACTGTGTAGCATTATGCTAAGTGGAGCATTGTAAAGTACTGTGGGAGGCACTGTGGTGCATTTTATACCATGTAGGGGGACTGTGGAGTATTATAGTCTGTGGAGCATTATGCTATGTGGAGCATTGTAAAGTACTGTGGGAGGCACTGTGGTGCATTCTATACCATGTAGGGGGACTGTGGAGTATTATAGTCTGTGGAGCATTATACTGTGTGGAGAGCACTGAGGAACATAATATATATGAGGGCCACACTACAGGAAACTGTAAGGTACATTGGAGATGCAGGGGGCTCCCAAATTTGCCTGAATGGGGCACCAAAATTCCTGATGGTAAAATAGAATAGAAGGTATAAAACAGTTATAAAAGGCAGAATAAGAAGAAGATTACAATGGAAGAGTAAAGTTTGGACTTTTATTTTTCTAATCTGGCTAAGTCAAAGGGGGCAGCAAATTTGGATCTAGTGTAGGGGTAGGGAGCCTTGGCTCTCCAGCTGCTGGGAAACTGCAACTCCTAAAATGCTTCTTTCACTTACATGGGAGTTCCAAGAACAGCAGAGCAAGTGTGCATGCTGGGAGTTGTAGTTTTACAACAGCTGGAGAGCCAAGGTTCCCTACTAGAGATGAGCGAACACTGTTCGGATCAGCCGATCTGAACAGCACGCACCCATAGAAATGAATGGAAGCACCTGTGACGCTGACTTTGCCGGCGGCCGGCCGGTGTCACAGGTGCTTAGCGGCCCCTGCACACAGTATTATGTCCCTTACTGGCCCCTGCACACAGTATTATGTCCCTTACTGACCCCTGCAAACAGTATTATCTCCAATAGTGTCCCCTGCACACAGTATTATCCCCCATAGTGGCCCCTGCACACAGTATTATCCCCCATAGTGGCCCCTGCACACAGTATTATCCCCAATAATGGCCCCTGCACACAGTATTAACCCCAATAGTGGCCCCTGCACACAGTATTATGCCCAATAATGGCCCCTGCACACAGTATTATCCCCAATAATGGCCCCTGCATACAGTATTAACCCCAATAGTGGCCCCCGCACACACTATTATGTCCCACTAAGGACACCCATAAACAATTATTATACTCTGGGGTCTTTTCAGACCCCAGAGTATAATAATCGGAGACCCGGGGAATAAAAACATTGAAATAAAACACTGTTGCTTACCTGTCCCCCGACTCCTATGCTGTCGACCGCCGCTCACGTCCTTCTTTAATGACGTCGGACGTCACATGACCTGGGAAGCATGCCGGGTTCATGTGACGTCCGAGACGTCAGACAAGGTAGGACGGAGGCCTGGCAGGATCGTGGAGAGGTAACAGTTTTTTAATGTTTCTTACCTCTCCGGTCCGCCGATCATTATACTCAGGGGTCTGCAAAGACCCCCGAGTATAATGATAGTCTTTGTGGGGCCTGCGGTGTCACTTACCGATCCCAGCCCAGCAAGGATCGGCAAGTGAATAGGGCCCGTAACGGCCTATTTAAAAAAACCCGCAGCGGTAGCGGCTGTCACCGGGCCCCCTAATGGCCCGGGCCCTGTGGCAGCCGCCTCCGCTGCCTCTACGATAGTTACGCCCCTGTAGTGGATCCCACCTTCAGAAAGTTTGGGATTTGCATTAAAGCATAGTTATATGGGAAGTGAGTTAGTTCCGGCTAAAATTTTGTAAATCTTTGATCTATTGTTTATCTATACAGTCCTATGAAAAAGTTTGGGCACCCCTATTAATCTTCATCATTTTTAGTTCTAAATATTTTGGTGTTTGCAACAGCCATTTCAGTTTGATATATCTAATAACTGATGGACACAGTAATATTTCAGGATTGAAATGAGGTTTATTGTACTAACAGAAAATGCGCAATATGCATTAAACCAAAATTTGACCGGTGCAAAAATATGGGCACCTCAACAGAAAAGTGACATTAATATTTAGTACATCCTCCTTTTGCAAAGATAACAGCCTCTAGTCGCTTCCTGTAGCTTTTAATCAGTTCCTGGATCCTGGATGAAGGTATTTTGGACCATTTCTTTTGTACAAAACAATTCAAGTTCAGTTAAGTTTGATGGTCACCGAACATGGACAGCCCGCTCTCAAATGATCTGAAAACAAAGATTGTTCAACATAGTTGTTCAGGGGAAGGATACAAAACGTTGTCTCAGAGATTTAACCTGTCAGTTTCCACTGTGAGGAACATAGTAAGGAAATGGAAGACCACAGGGACAGTTCTTGTTAAGCCCAGAAGTGGCAGGCCAAGAAAAATATCAGAAAGGCAGAGAAGAAGAATGGTGAGAACAGTCAAGGACAATCCACAGACCACCTCCAAAGAGCTGCAGCATCATCTTGCTGCAGATGGTGTCACTGTGCATCGGTCAACTATACAGCGCACTTTGCACAAATAGAAGCTGTATGGGAGAGTGATGAGAAAGAAGCCGTTTCTGCACGTACACCACAAATAGAGTTGCCTAAGGTATGAAAAAGCACATTTGGACAAGGCAGCTTCATTTTGGAAACAAAAATTGAGTTGTTTGGTTATAAAAAAAAGGCGTTATGCATGGCGTCCAAAAAGAAACAGCATTCCAAGAAAAACACATGCTACCCACTGTAAAATTTGGTGGAGGTTCCATCATGCTTTGGGGCTGTGTGGCCAATGCCGGCATCGGGAATCTTGTTAAAGTTGAGGGTCGCATGGATTCCACTCAGTATCAGCAGATTCTTGAGAATAATGTTCAAGAATCAGTGACGAAGTTGAAGTTACGCCGGGGATGGATATTTCAGCAAGACAATGATCCAAAACACCGCTCCAAATCCTCAGGCATTCATGCAGAGGAACAATTACAATGTTCTGGAATGGCCATCCCAGTCCCCAGACCTGAATATCATTGAACATCTGTGGGATGATTTGAAGCGGGCTGTCCATGCTCGGCGACCATCTAACTTAACTGAACTTGAATTGTTTGTCCAAAATACCTTTATCCAGGATCCAGGAACTGATTAAAAGCTACAGGAAGCGACTAGAGGCTGTTATCTTTGCAAAAGGAGGATCTACTAAATATTAATGTCACTTTTCTGTTGAGGTGCCCATACTTTTGCACCGGTCAAATTTTGGTTTAATGCATATTGCACATTTTCTGTTAGTACAATAAACCTCATTTCAATCCTGAAATATTACTGTGTCCATCAGTTATTAGATATATCAAACTGAAATGGCTGTTATAAACACCAAAATATTTAGAACTAAAAATGATTAAGATTAATAGGGGTGCCCAAACTTTTTCATAGGACTGTATATTCCTAGGGGCTGTATACAGGATATATCCCTTCCCCAGGTTACTTCATTATGAATATTCATTCCCTGCCATCTTTACCATTAGTTCATACACTCAGATTTTGCCCACGTGAAATTGGAAATGTAGTTTGATACAATTTAGAGGATGAACTAAGATTTATACCACAATTGTGCGAGCAGATCCACACAAGCATAGTCATTCAATCGTCACCATGATCACTATTTCATACAGACTTTTTTTTCTGCATATGAATAGGGTATGAAATATAATAACATATAGTGGAAGGTATTTCTTACTTGTTTTACATACTGTAATATGGTATAATAATACTGCTCCAATGTTTTGTAAGGCATGTAATGCATTTCACTCAGTCTCTTCGTGCATAGCTGTTTTACTTTGATGTAATGATATCAATAGATGGAAATATGCCTTATTGTCATAAGATTGGTTTTCTGTATGTACAAACCTTAAGATTGCTGTACACAGTAATGGCTCTGTGTGGTCTAGCAGCCACTTACCTGATAATAACCGCATTGTCAATGGTCTCATCATTATAATTATAAGTTGACTGTTCATGCTGATTGCGTCAGATAATAATATTTTGCAGAATGCACCTACTTCCCTGAGGCCTGGTTCACATCTACGTTCGGTATTCCGTTTGGGGAGTCTTCTTGAGGACCCTCCAAACAGAATACCGAATGCATTGACAAGCGGTGAGCAATGAAAGCAGATGGACCCCACAGACTATAATGGGGTCTGTGTGTTTTCTGCGTGGTGTCCACACGAGTCATGTGGAGAGGAAAGTAGTTCATAAAGTGCTTTTCTCTCCGCATGTTCCGTGCAGACACCACGCAGAAAGCACTTGGACCCCATTATAGTCTATGGAGTTCGTGTGCTTTCATTGCTCACTGCTTCTCAATGCGTTCAGTAATCTGTTCGGGGCATCCCCAAGGAGACTCCCTGAGCAGAATAGCTAACGCAGATGTGAACCAGCCCTGAGTTGTTCTGATTCTCCTAGACTATGAATCCAGTATTGGACTGATTACTGTCATATTTATATAGGGCTCAGATCATGTTTTTTACATCCATTTAGCACATCCGTTTAACGGCTGCAAGACGCAAGAACACAAATGGATGGCCATCAGTATACACAATATTGAAAAAAACAGCCATTTCTGTCAATTTTTTTGAAGAAAACAGAAACATAGTATAACATTCTCTTGTGTCTGTCCCGAAAAACAAAAATCAAAAATGGATCAGTTTTTTTTTTAACATTGATGGCTGTTTGCATCAGTTTTTTTCATCCATTAAATAGACGTGCTAAACGGATGTAAAAAAAACATGATCTGAATAGAGCCTAACTAGAACACATTGTGTTTGCCTTGTATTTTGCAGTCTCGTGAGAATATTATTTGCCTACATTAAAAATAATGAGAAAATATGAATGTCCAATGTAGACATCTACAATTAAAATAATTTCCCAAAACATAGATTGAGGAATGACCTTGTGCATTGCATGATAAAGTTTTACATTTCAAGCTACTGCTTGAGTAAATGATTGTTTTAACTACTTTGCAAAGTGTTGGTGTACAGGGTAGGAAGAAGAAGCGCATATCTTCAGAACATCCTTGGAAGGTCGCTCACCTTGAAAAATGTCAACAATCTAACTCAACCGAAAGCCACCTACAACTGGAGGAAACCTGAATGCTCATCAGTATTGTTTGCATAGTTATATTGGGTGTGGGGGATTCTTAGACATCTGGAGTAGTTTGGGAGGGGAAATAAGAAACAGGTGGACAAAAATAAACACAAGGTGAAATGCTGCTCACATTACCAGACCGGAAGACCCTATTCCTGGGTTCAGGGACTATTACACATAATGCTCAAGCAATTTTATGGAGCCCCAGAGATCAAGGGACCCTCTGCTGACCACATACTGACCAGCATTGTTTTTTTTTAATCGGCTGTTGGTTACCTATTGGTTTATATTAATGGATAAGGGATTAATTATTCTTACCTCTCCTGACCTCTCCTCTTTGGTCCAAAACGCTCCTGGCCTCCAATGCAAAATGTATAACAGGGTTATCACTTACCATGTACTGTCTATGATATATATATATATATATATATATATATATATATATATATATATATATATGTCTATGCACTATATCTGGGCTCCAGGGCCCAATAGTGAATACTACCTCTGTGCCTCCTATATATACACCCAAGTTAACAGGTCAGTATGTTGATCAGTAAAGGAGCATTATAATATGTACAGAGGCACTATGGGGGTGGTATACTATGTGTGCAGGCAAAAAAGAGGGCAATATGCTGTGTGAGAGGGCACTAAGGGAAAGTGTACTGTGTGTATGGAGGTACTAAGGGGGCAGTATACTGTGTGGGCCAATAAGAGGGCATTAGAGTGTGTGGGGGGCAGTATTAGGGGGTCTCCATACATAATTTTGCTTGGGCCCTAGAAATGACAAATCTTCAACTGCCCATGTGCTATGGCTGTATTTTTTTCTGCTCAACCTGACAAACAGAAATATGTCTTATTATTCACAAAAGATGTATTAAATGTCCCTTCCCTAATCACCTATTATATTTATTATATATTCTATCTATCTATCTATCTATCTATCTATCTATCTATCTATCTACTCATTGACAAAAAGAAAAAACCCAGCAAGAAGGAGTTGGTGGAATTTATAGAAACTTTCTACGTATGAATGATGATGTGTGTAAGTCATTACAATATTAGAGTGAAAGGATAAGTTTATTGGGGAACATTGTAGAACTCCTGTTCCCTGTTTTTACCATTTCTATGACTCCTCCCCAAAGGATAGTCAAACCAGATATTGATTTGATTTAGATTTTTCTTTAGTTCCTTTAGTTTGGACTATTCACACTTCTATCTTTGAATGTCCAGATGTAGTGGGGGCTAGACAACCAGACTTTGATCCAGGGATTCAGATTTAGTGCTTAGAATTGAAATTAGCTTTTTAACAAAATAATTCTCACGAGGCAGATTGAGATTACACAAAAATAGTTATAAATTTAAATTCACAAAATCTCCCCATATCTGTCTAAAGTAAACTTTCCTGAAACTGGGTTACTATGTCTATGAGGCGCTTTGCTGTGTTTAGTGTCATTCATCTTTTTTATTGACCCTTAACATCCCATTTGACTAATGGAAGACACTAAACTTAGGGTGAATCCAGAAAAATCTAGTTCTTTCCAGTGAGGCTCAAGAGGGTGTTGAATGCTGTATAACACAGGTTTTACTTGAATCCTTTCTCTGGAAATACAAGAAAAACAAAACCTTAAGACAAGACTTTCTAGGATTCCTAAGACAAAAAGACAAATTGGATTTATAGATGCATAACATATCTACAGGATAATAATAATAACAATAACACATTTTACTTATATAGCGCCAACATATTCCGCAGCACTTTGCAAATTGTAGGGTTCAAGTACAGACAAAAAGATACATTACAGAATGGTAGTCAGTAATACATGCTAAAATGTTTTATTCTGTTAGATATGAAAATGTGAAACTCCTTAAGGCCGAGGCATAAACAAAGTAATTTGGCCGCAGCGGAGATGCCACAGCAATAACCGTAGCGATTTACGGCACCGGAAAAGTGCATGGGATTCTGACTAAATATCTGCAGTGGAAATGCAGTGAAAAGCGGTCACATTTTTACATATCGCAGCATGATACCTACACAAATGCTCCTACGGAGACTCCAATGCAAGTGTGAATCCAGCCTGAATCACATTTTTGACTCTTTTATGTATCGTGTAGGCTGCCTATTATTGTCAATGTTCCAGATGGAATCAATCAGTTGTTCTGTAATGTGTCACATCCATTTCCACAGCGGAGCGGGAGAGGATAGCTATCTGATACAGTCTCTTGAATATTAGTAGAAACAGAACAGTATTTTCTTTGTTTAGTGTGTTTCTTATTTTGAGTATATTGTATATAATACTGTATATTTTAGAGAGATTGCAAATTCAACTGATTTAGGGCCATTCAGTTTAAGGTAGGACCCCATCCTTATTCCCCAGTGAACCTTCTCAATTTGTATTTTTTTAATAAGAAATCAGTCTTAGTCCTTATATCCCAGAAAGAGGAGCTGGAAAATGTCAATTATCCTGAGCCAATATGAAAACTATTAGGGTCCATTCACACAAATTAAACGCCCGTTCATTTTGGCAAAATACACATGTAAAAATAAGACTCACTTTGACTTCAATGACATTTTTTTACATGTGTAAAAAAAACACATAAAAAAACACGTCGCTTTTTTGGCGCGATTTTTACACATGTAAAAAATGACATTGAAGTCAATGGGAGTCTTATTTCTACATGTGTATTCTTTACACGTGTATTTTGCCAAAATGAGTGTGCGTTTATTCTGTGTGAATGGACCTTTGGTGGTGTCATTTTTGTGTTGTTTTCTTTTGCTCTTCCTCTCTTTGTACATCCCGATTAGAGAATTGATTTTTTTTGTCAGTTTTTATCTATTTGTTTTATGACATTACTGTGCTACCAATACATAAAATGAAGATTATGGGGGAATTTATCAAGCGCTAGTGTTCCAGAACTCTGGTGTCAAAACATTCTGTGCTCATTTACAGAATTTGGTGAGTTTTTGCATTTTAGGCTAAGGTCCCATGTTGCGGACCGCAGCTAAAAAAACACACTGGAAACTCAATGCAATTTTTCCGCAGTATTTTTCATTGCGCTTTTCTTTGTGGTTTTTCTTCCCTTATTAAATCTATGGGGGAAACATTCACATTTGTGCAGGTAAAATTGACATGCTGAGTTTTTCAAAAACGTAAGCGTTTTTAAAAGACGCAGCTTTTCCACAGCATTTTTTTTTTTTCTGCAATGTATAGATGGGATTAGCCAGAACTTCATTCAGTTTCTGATTCCGTAAAATGCATTTTTTTTATTCTGCTGTGTTTCAGCTAAAGCTGAAAACCCTCTGTTTCAGCAAAGTGGGTCATTAGCCTTACATTGTTCACGGCACTTTTGAAAAGTGGGTGAGGCTAGTTTCTCGTGCTAATGTACAACAGATTTTTTTAATGCAACTTTATAGAAATGTCATAAAAAATGTTGCAATGTCACTGCAAGTGGGGAACGCTGTAGAAAGTGGAATAACAGCTCAGAGTTTAGATGCATCATATCAAAAATAGTGTAGTGTTAATAGGTTTGGTGCAGTTTGGTGTAAATTATGACAATTTAGACTCCAGAAATTCCTGATAAAAAATCTCCTCTTATCATTTCCAATAATTAAGTTGATTCTTTCAGCTAAGATTCCGTTTCCTCCCTGTTCCTAATGCTCTATCATAGATAGATAGATAGATAGATAGATAGATAGATAGATAGATAGATAGATAGAAAACCTAAAGAAACCTTAAGTGGAATCTTGACCTTTCAACCCTTCCTGCCAGACCCATAACTATTCCTGTATTGTCCGCCTTGTGGATAGTCATGGTCTCTTTGCTTTAAGATGCTGAAATGGAAGACAAATCATCTTGGTGTCAGATAAGCACCCTTGTGGAATGTCAACACCGACATTGCAGACTGTAGTAGATTGCACTGGTTTGGGCCAGTTCCTCAGTTTTGCAAGGGAAGTCATATGTTTTTCTTACTTTATCACTAAGGAGTCTCACATCTGTCCACACTTGTATCTCTTAGACATGAAGGATCAAATGAGCGCAGTGTAAATAGAACAAAAGCTCATAGGGTAGAGCAAACAAGATAGCAAAGCTTAATAAAAACCAGGATGAGTTTGTCAGTAGTTAGAATGCTTAAAATAAAGCTGAGTCCAAACTGAACTGGTAAATATTCACAGCACATTGTAACTCAGTGCTCAGATAATGGACAGAATAGATATCAGTTATTAGGTACACTAAATAGCTTTATCATGAGTTTCACAAAGTTGTACAATGATTGTCCCATTACACATACGAGGTTTATGTCTGTACTATAATACGGATTGGTTCTCTATGTTATTTCTTTCTGTTTTAATACAGTTAATTTATTATAATACGCCACAGTACTATTCTATATTATTATACATAAAAACATAAACTGCTATGCTGCATAGGAGCACACTGCACAATATCCAGGAGTCAAAACCAAGAGTGGCTTCCAAAATAGCATCGATAGACCTGAACGTGAAACCCACCCTGATAAGGGACTTCTGAGATGATTTATTCCACACACAGTGACTACAGTAATTGGTAATCTGAACACATGGCAAACCACTATGCGTAGGAAGTGCTGAAGCTCAAAGCTTGTGTTATTTGTTAGCAAACCTATTAATAGACAACTGGATTTAGAGCAAAGTGAAAAAATTCTGACTCATCACGGCCCAGCTGTAATGGAAGATAGTAACACATTTTAAATTGCTGAGGTCTGTGGAAATAGAGATCATAGGATGAAATGGGTCCTAAATGAAGGGTTAGGTGTCTCTGGGTCATGATTGATAACATACTGTACATGTGTGCCATCCATGCACCACCCATGCTTTCGTGGCCCCATTCATTGGGGCAAGTGAGCACGGTCTGCAAAACAGACAGGAATAGGACCTGTCCTGAGTTTTCTTCATGGCCTCATACACCGGACCATGAAAACACGTGGTCATGTGTATGGGGCCTTAGAAATGAAAGGATCAGTGTGTTAGCGATGAAAAACATGGCTAGCACACTGACTGTGCTCAAGATCATGTGCAAGAGGCCATAGAGTCTTTTCACTTAATTGTATAAGAAGGTTTATTGGTTCTTCTGTGACGTATTTCAGGAGGACATTGACTTCAATGTGGAGCAGAAGTCTGGCACACAGAGAAAGACTATGGCCAGTCACCCAAGGTTTATTATTTGGGTTTCAGCACTGATAAAGAGCAGAATGCCCTATTTTCCCAAATTCTATTGGTTCCCTGCAGAGATTATTGATCTACAGTACTTGTTAGTATTCAGAGCAGAGACTATAACCTGAAGTACAAGTATGAACTTTACTGGAGGCATTCATCTGAAGCTGGCCTGTCACAAGAGACTGATCTACTCAAATACTTCATGTTTATGCTGGATTCCAATATGTCCAATTCTTTGCACCTATAATAGAGAGATCATATTTTCTTTTTAACAGAAACAAATATGTATGCTGTAGTGTGAAAAAAGCTGACATGTGATAGCTAACTGAGCTATATGGTCTGCTCTAGAGACATGAAATATACACATATTCTGGAAATATACCAGAAAAAGTGGGGGAAACACATGCAAGCAGAGGAAGAGCCTGCATCCTCATGAAGATATTGTCCCTGAACATAGTCACAAGTATGTTGGTTTACTGAGCTGTGGTACAGTTACATTCACTATTGGTATCCTTAAAGCTAATTCAGAAGGCCATATTATGGTCCATATCTACTGCACACTGACAGCACACAGACCCATAGTAGCACATGGCGCAGGCCATATCACCATTTTTACACATAGATACTATCTATATTTTAAAAGATCACTGCAGTCTGAATTGTCGTCAACCACTGGATACAACAGTCACCAAGTCTGTCTCCTCCATAAAACACAGATTTACGAATTGTATAAAAAAAAATCATCTATTTGTTATTCATGCAATTCAGATGATTTTTCATATGTTCATGTGAACCTAGCCTAACTTTAGCGTGACATACATTATAAACTACAGGCTGAGTAAATGGGGTGGGATGTGCTCAGAAACAACATGGGCAATTCATGGAGACTTCACATAAATGCTGACTAATCTGGTTCTAACCACATTGTCCTGGTTGTTTGCTCTGACACTAAATCAGGAAGAACATGCTAAGTGGTATGTTGTCTTTCTACTAAATACCCTGCTAAGCAAAGCAAAAGAGGTAAATTCTCTCTGAATTGGAGGTTATTTTTAGAGCTGCTTTCGAGATATAACTGGAAGGGAAACATTTTCTACACTTTCAAAGTTTCAATTAACCAAACATAAATCAATTTGCTTATGTAGTACATATATATATATATATATATATATATATATATATATATATATATATGTAAATTTTCAATATAATATCTCAATCTATCTATCTATCTATCTATCTATCTATCTATCTATCTATCTATCTATCTATCTATCTATCTTCACTGCCTGGCCAAAAAAAAGTCACGAGTGTTAATATTTAGTTGGGCCACCATGAGCACGAATAACAGCACGCATCCGTCTCAGCATGGAGTCTATAATGTTCTGTAATGTAGACTCAGGGATTTTGATCCAATTCTCGAGTATCAGGGAGCCCAGGTTACGCAGATTCGTTGGGGGTGGTGAGTGACAGCGCAGGTTCCTTTCCAGCACATTCCAGTGTTTCGTGTGCTTCTCGTCGCACCCGGACACGACCATCACTCTGGAAAAATGTGAAACGTGATTCATCTGACCACATGACCTTTCTCTACTGCTCTAGGGTCCAATCCTTGTGGTCTCTTGCAAATGACAGGCGCCGACGTCTATTGGTCTCTGTCACCAATGGCTTTCGTGTGGCGACACAATTGTTGAGACCCATTCCTTTGAGTTCTCATCGTATTGTTCACTCCGAAATGTGTCGCTCCGTCGAGTTGAACATCTGTGTGAGCTCAAAGGTGGTTTTCCGGCGGATATTCTTCACCAGTCGCTTTAGGGACCTACAACCTCGAGTTTCGAGTATAGTCTTACGCCCACACTTTCCACGGTTGGTGGGGGGTTCTCCACCATCTTACCATGCTTGTATTATACGCTGAACAGTTCTCTGTCCAATTCCAGTTACTTTGGCTATCTCCTTGGTTGATTTGTTGGCCTGATGCAATCCAATGACTTGCCCCTTCTTGAAGGCACTAACATCTCTTCCTCTTGTAGCGCTTCCGTTGGTAGACATCGCTTCACACCTTTAATTATGATCTGCACTTGACAGGCTACAGCTCAGTTATATATATTCAAGAATATATGCAAATTCCTGTCATGAACAGTTCATAATTATATCAGGGGTGGAACGGTACTTTGTTGCACAACGTAATTTTTTTTTTTGGCCAGGCAGTCTATCTATCTATCTATCTATCTATCTATCTATCTATCTATCTACATTTATCTATCTATCTATCTATCTATCTATCTATCTATCTATCTCTCTATCTATCTATCCATCCATCCATTTATCTGTCTCCTATCTATCTATTTATCTATCTATCTATCTATCTATCTATCTATCTATCTATCTATCTATCTGTCTATCTATCTATCTACCTTTATCAATCTATCTATCTATCTATCTATCTATCTATCTATCTATCTATCTGGATTTGCTTTTATACATGTCTACCATTATACATACTAGAATTGTATTTTATAATGTGATGTTTAGGTCCGGTTCACATCTGCGGTCAGGTTTCCGTTTGTGGAGTCTGCTTGTGACCCTCCAAACAGAAACCTATACGCATTAAAAAGCGGTTACTTTCAGGGTCTCCAATTATTATACTCTGGGGTCTGAAAAGACCCCAGAGTATAATAATTGTTCATGGGTGTTCATTATGGGACATAATGATGTATGCAGGGGCCACTATGGGGCATTATAGAGCACGCAGGAATGTGGCGGAGGTCGGTCGGTCAAGGTCTTTAGTGTCAGGGGGGGAGGGGGGTGCCCATGTCAACAGTTCGCCACGGGGCCCCGCCATTCCTAGTTACGCCACTGGGGTTGAGTAAGAATGTTGAGGCTAAAACAGACTCTCACACAGAACAAAACTCACACCACTTCCAATACAGCTACAGAAACAGTACAACTCCAACTAAACTCTCCTGCTGAACTGGGCCAAGAATCTTAGCTGGTAACCACGAAAACCGGCGAGGACTGAAGCCAGCAGTCAGCCTAATACAGACCCCGGAAAGACCAGATAGGTTGATGACAATTGCAGACACCTGAAGCTCATATCTACTGAGACACCAAGCAAGCTCAATAGATACTGAAGCAGATACCCAATCACTAACCAAACATCTCAGTGGCAAAGAGAACTGACCAAAGAACCACAGGACACCGGTTCAAATTCCCAGACGAACACCACCAAAAATATAGAACAATTTGATAAACAACTCAGATCCTGACAGAAAGCTCTCCGATAACGCTACTTGAGTGAAGCAGTCGGTCACTGACAGTACTACCAAGTGCTGTCACGGTCTCATACATGGGATGGGATGGGAGTTGTTCACCATGGACAGTATTTTTCTGTGACCCACCACCTGTACTGGGTACAGGGGGCGCCCCCGTACAGAGCTTGCCCTACTAATCAACCTGTCAAGTGTATTTCTTTCCCTGGCTGGTATACTACTCCCCCAGCAGGCCACTCCAAAGAATATGGCTGATGCTACCATTGAGTCGGTGTTGGAGGGCAAATGGAGAGGGCTCAGGAGCTATAGACCTTTCCATGTATGGAAGATGCACCCACCGCTAACAACTGCAATTGGTGTTGACACTGTAAAAACACTTTAGATGCCACAGTTAAATGCACCGTGGCATCTAAAGTGCGCAGGTGCCATGGGTGCCACCACCTTTATCAGATCGCTGCCCTTTGGAACATCATTGGAAGGCGGCAATCAATTGACGTGACAGCCAAGAGCCTATTGATGGCTTCCAAACTTGTCATTACATTAGTTCTATTTCATGCTGCTGTAATAGACGTCAGTGACTTTCACTATACATTGCAATACATTACATTAGTACATACATTACATAATGCAATACATTAGTATTGCAATGTATAGTATGAGCAATTAGATCTCCTAGGGCTCAAGGTCTCTAGGGAGTCTGAAAATAAAAATAGAGGTATTAAAAAAAAAAATAAAAATGAAAAAAAAATAAAAAAAACACAAAATTTACAGTAAACGTTGTAGCAGAGAACAAAAATGCCAAATGGCTGTTTTTCCAACACTTTGCCTCTTATAAAAAATGAAATAAAAAGAGATCAAACCATCAGACCTTCCCCAATATAGTATTAATAAGAACGACATCTTGTCTCCCCTAAAAAGACACTTGATCCAGCTCCATACACATAAATATGAACAAGTACCATGTGTCACAATATGGTGTTCTTTCTATTTTGCAAAGTTTTACATTTTTCTTTAAAGGTATCAAAACATTACAAATACCGTATAAATTTGCTGTCGTGATTGTACTGACCCACAGAATACAGGTAACATGTCATTTTTACCATATAGAGAATGCCGTGAAAATGAAACCCATGAGACATTAGCACAAATGCGTTTTGTGTTCAATTTCACCTCATTCTGAATTTCTTTTCAGCTTCTTATTACATTCCACAGAATATTGAACGGTGCCATTACAATTTGTTTTGCAAACAATAAGCCATCATATAACTTATTGCTCTTGGAATGTGGGGAGGGAAAAACGGAAATGCAAAAGCTAAAATTGGCTCAGTCCTGAAAGGGTTAAAGTACAACATTGGTGACCCCATGCTCGCATTTGCAGAAATTCTCTAATGTACTCCAACAATTGGAAGCATTTCCTTTATAAGTGGGATTTATAGAGTAATAAAACATGGACGCATTGAGTAAGTATATTCTCGGCAGTTTCTGTTACATAAACCATCACTTCTAACCTGACGCAACCATGACCACTAAGACTAATGGAAGTAAATAACACCCAAATATAGAAAATATGTCACAAGGTCACAAGGAGAGTCTCTAGTCAAGATCATGCAGTATTTTGCGCAGTGCAAGAATGTCACATGTACACAGTGGGAAGTAAGTAATGTATTGTGTTCAAGTTATATGAAATTCCCATCATAATATATATTAAAATAAAAGTTATGTCATATTTAAACAAGACAACAATATAAGACTATTTTTGTTGACTGCAACCATGAAAGTTGCTGTCACAGCAGTCTGTGCATAGGCCAATCCTAAATTTTTAGTGTATCCAATATACTTTCTGCACAATAAGCCTGTGACGCAGCAATATATTTTTGTCCAGTAGAGGGAGCATGAGATCACATTTACATCACTGGTGCGCTTGTAGCACTATGTTACTAATGTACAGACATTTACTGTTTTGTGCTAGTCCTCAGAAGGTGCAGTATGCAAGAGTCAGTCATGGTGAACTATCATGGTTTGTCAGTTGATTAAATATTTGCCTTACATTGCACAACTTAAAAATATCCCAAGTGTACTATAAAGGGAACCTACTATGTAAAAAAAAAAATCCTGATTGTTTATCAGCTCCTGGTACCTGTAAAACCGTGTTGTTTTCGGTAACATTGTTGGAACTTCTACAATGTACTGGGAAGTTGGAAAAAAAATCAGAATGGGGTGGAACTAGAGGAAAACTGTGTTTGCACAACTTTCTTTATTTTTATAGCATTCACTGATATATATATATATATATATATATATATATATATATATATATATATATATATATATTAGCTTTAACCCCTTAAAAATGCAAAATACCTTGCAAAAAAAATAATTCTTGGAGGTGTTTTATTCTGACACCCATACCTTTTACATATTTCACTGGACAGGACTGTGTAAGGCGCCTTCTGCTACAGGGTGAGATGTGGAATGTCTATTGTATTTACGTTTGTAGATGGCCGTTTTCAGACACAGGGATACCTAATGTGTGTGTATTTCAATTTATTTATTTTTATATGTATATCTTATACAGTGGTGTATCTAGGAATGGTGTGGCCTCAAGGCGAACAAACCGCATTCCTGCACACACTGTTATGCCCCATAGTGGCCCCTGCACACAGTATTATGCCCCATAGTCAGTGGCGGATCCAGACTTTGCAGGGCCCTGGGCAATTGACTTTGGCGGGGCCCTACTTACCGGGGCGTCTGGGAGGTATGGAATACCCCTCAGGGGAATGGGGGGGTCTGGGGGTCCCCTCCAGGATTTTTTGAAAAAATTAGGCCTAAAAATGCATTTTTGAGGTGTTTTGTTAACTAGTGACGCTAGGTTCACACTAGTGCCCGGAATTCGCTCTGAGTTTCCGTCTTTTGCATGCAGAAGACGGAAAGCTGTCAGATCGGGTCCGGCCATGAGCGCCGGTGAGCGTTTTATGCTCTCTGCCGCAAAACCGTTTTTTTTTTAAACCGGACACAGAGTACTGCATGTCCGACTCTGTGTCCGGTTTAAAAAAAAAACAGTTTTGAGGCGGAGAGCACAAAACGCTCACCGGCGCTCACTGCCGGACACCTTTCTAACCCATAAACATACCATGGAAATAGTGGTCAAAAATTATGAATTCAATACAATATCTATAAAATATATAAATTTTTATTGAATAAATATTAAAAATTCATTTCAGCAGGGCAGATGGAAAAAGCAAATTGAACCAAACAAACAAGGAAACAACAATATAGTAATGCTGTGTATGTACTAGATAGTAGATCTAACAGATAATCTGAAGTATATACAGACACAGATATAAATAACTACACACCAGGTAAGATGGCACACCAGGTAAAGTGGCATATAAGTATATCAAGGAGTAATAGGTAAGTATGTGTCAGGGGTAATAGTCAACAGTCAAGATAAGTTCTCAAGAATATATGCAAAACTGAACCAGATCATGTACCACAAAGTATGTGCTGGACAGAAGCAATAATTATATAAATAAATGACTATAATAACCCACTAGCCTTGTAGCTACAACAAACCAATACAGATATACAGCATATCCCACAACAATATGTCAACGCAGTAAGAAAAATCACTGCTTAGATTTAAAGACAAATAATATACCTGTAGCCATGGTGTGTAGAGAGCAAGATGCGGATCTATTAAACTGTGCCCCAGACGCCTCTACGCGTTTCGCCTATTCAGGCTTCCTCAGGAGGCAAGCCTGAATAGGCGAAACGCGTAGAGGCGTCTGGGGCACAGTTTAATAGATCCGCATCTTGCTCTCTACACACCATGGCTACAGGTATATTATTTGTCTTTAAATCTAAGCAGTGATTTTTCTTACTGCGTTGACATATTGTTGTGGGATATGCTGTATATCTGTATTGGTTTGTTGTAGCTACAAGGCTAGTGGGTTATTATAGTCATTTATTTATATAATTATTGCTTCTGTCCAGCACATACTTTGTGGTACATGATCTGGTTCAGTTTTGCATATATTCTTGAGAACTTATCTTGACTGTTGACTATTACCCCTGACACATACTTACCTATTACTCCTTGATATACTTATATGCCACTTTACCTGGTGTGCCATCTTACCTGGTGTGTAGTTATTTATATCTGTGTCTGTATATACTTCAGATTATCTGTTAGATCTACTATCTAGTACATACACAGCATTACTATATTGTTGTTTCCTTGTTTGTTTGGTTCAATTTGCTTTTTCCATCTGCCCTGCTGAAATGAATTTTTAATATTTATTCAATAAAAATTTATATACTTTATAGATATTGTATTGAATTCATAATTTTTGACCACTATTTCCATGGTATGTTTAGGTGTTTGCTCTATATGTGGTCTTTTTCATTCATGAGGAAATGGTTTAAGTGTTGGACCTTTCTAACCCATACCTCCCAACTTTTGAAGCTTAGAAAGAGGGACAAAATGTGCGTAGCGCGCCATCACAAACTTGGCTCTGCCCACTTTTATGTTGACCCATTCTCATTCATTTTTCATGCGCTCCCACACAGTATAATCCTCCTACAGTCACCCGTAAATTATATGTCCCCCCTCCATCTCTCCCCTAGTTTCATATACACCCTTCATCTGCCCCTAGTTTCATGTCCCCCCCTCCATCTCTGCCCCTAGTTTCATGTCCCCCCTCCATCTCTGTCCCCAGTTTCATGTCCCCCAGTTTCTGCCCAGTTTCATGCCATTCTCCCCACCTTCATCTGCCCACAGTTTCATGGCCCCCCGTCTCTGCCCCAGTGTCATGCCGTTCTCCCTCCCCCTTTATCTGTCCCAGGGTCATGCCGTTCTCCCCCCCCCCAATCTGCCCCCAATTTCATGGGCCCCCTACATTATATTCCACCTTAATGTTTAACACAAAAAAACACTCACCTTCCATCGCTCCCCCGCCGCTCTCTCCCTCATACACATATTGTAGGTGCGATGTGACGTCATACAGTCCTATGAAAAAGTTTGGGCACCCCTATTAATCTTAATCATTTTTAGTACTAAATATTTTGGTGTTTGCAACAGCCGTTTCAGTTGGATATATCTAATTACTGATGGAAACAGTAATATTTCAGGACTGAAATGAGGTTTATTGTACTAACAGAAGATGTGCAATATGCATTGGACTATAGCAGTGCTGATTGTGCGTTGAACCCTGCTGCACACTCAGCTTTGCTGCATCTCAGATGTAGCAGTGCTGAGTGGGCATTGAACCCTGCTGCACACTCAGCTCTGCTGCATCTCTGGTGTGTGTGCTGAGCTTGCTGTTTCTCCATGTACCAGAGCTGTGTCAACACTGCTACATCTGAGATCCGACCACAATGGAAACTGCTGTGGACCGATCTTCGACTCCGCCTCCTCTGGCAGAACCAGCGTTGATTGGCCGAATGCTGTACTCTATATGGCATTTGGCCAATCAACGCTGGTCAATGCATTCTTATGGGAAAAAGTCAGCTGGCGCATATCGCAAGCTGACAGGGATCCCGACCAGATAGAGCCCCAAAGAGCTGGGTGAGTGACATTCTCACCTAAATAAAGGTAATCCCTAGCTAACCCTGCCTGTAGATCTGTCCCTGTCTCACAGTCACATAGTTCACGGTCTCAAATTAATTGGAGGTCACCTGATTTAGCCAGCCAATTACTTTTTTCGATTTTTTTTTCAATGCCTCCGTTGTCGTAGTTCCTGTCCCACCTCCCCTGCACAGTTATTGGTGCAAAAAAAGCGCCAGTAAAGGTGGGAGGAGATACGAATTTTTACTGAGTTTGCCTCGCGGTGTTCGATTCCAATCGAATACCTCGAACGGCCTGATATTCGATCGAATACCTATTCGATCAAACAGTGTTCGCTCATCTCTGCTCTGTAACATTTGTTCTGTAAATAAATAAAAAACTCTTGAATCAAAAAGAAAACAAAAAAACAAACAAACCATAGACACATTGGAGGAACAGATGAGTATGACAGTCAGCTGTTGGCAGGGCATTTGCTTTTGACATATAGATAAAGAAATACTTGCATGTCCTTTACCTATTGTAAGGTCAATGAGAAAAACTAGAAGTGGCTTCAATGTATAATAGAATACATCATCACAAACTACTTGAGTTATAAGCATATAATTGAAACATTTTTAATTTATATGAAATATTTCTACAATGTAACATCTTTTGCTATGGTCACAGGGTTACTAATTTTTATTTCGTAGAGATTATAGATGAACACATGATATAGACATCGTGGCAGAGTCAGAATTCATTTATTTATATTTATTTATCTATAGGTGGATAAGGAAATATCTATTTATCTATCTATCTATCTATCTATCTATCTATCTATCTATCTATCTATCTATAAATCTTTGTACCGTATTACCAAGTGGATATGGATACTGAGTCTTCAGTAGTTGATACCTTTTAAATGGCTAACAAAAATGATGACAGATTGCAAGCTTTGATGTGAATTGAATATTTCCTGAAATTCGGATCAAAATCCACTTCGCCAGCTTCGATTTGCTCATCTCTAGCATTTGCACCCCTGAATTTTTTCCAGAAAATGAAGTATTTATCCCCCAAATTGTCATCATTACACATTTTGTTATATAATTATTTCCTTTTTGAGTATTGTAACAACACCAAAAACAAAGGAGAAAAAAAGGCATATTGGACATAATTTCACATAAAAGTCCCAAAATGGGCCAGACAAAATTGTTGGCATCTTTTCAAAACTGTGGGTAAATAACTGTTTCATACATGTGATGCTCATTCAAACTCACCTGTGATAAAAAGAGAATTTGACTCAATCTTTGCATCGTGTGTCTGTGTGTGCCACAATAAGCATGGAGAACAGAAAGAGGAGAAGAGAACTGTCCGAGGACTTGAGAACCAAAATTGTGAAAAAATATCAACAATCTCAAGGTTACAAATCCATCTCCAGAGATCTTGATGTTCCTTGGTCCATGGTGCACAATCAATCATTGCACTGTAGGTAATCTCGCTGGACGTGGATGGAAGAGAAAAATTTCTGAAAGTTTGCAACGCAGGGTAGTCCAGATGGTAGATAAGAAGTCCCAATGTAGTTCCAAAGAAATCTAAGCCATCCTGCAGGCTTAGGGGACATCAGTGTCAGCACCAACTATCCATTGACATTTGAAGGAAATGCTATGAGAGAAGACTCATGAGGACCCCATTGCTGACATAGAGACATAAAAAAGCTAGACTGTAGTTTGCCAAAATGTATGTGAGTAAGCCAAAATCCTTCTTGGATAACGTCTTGTGGACAGGTGAGACCAAGTTACATCATTTTAGTAAAGCACATTATTCTACTGTTTACCAAAAACAGAATGAGGTTTAAAAAGAAAAGAACACAGGACCAACTGTCAAATATGGTGGAGGTTCAACAATGTTTTGGGGTTGTTTTGCTACTGTGTGCAAGGCATTATGAAATCTGAAGATTGCCAATGGATTTTTGGTCGCAAAGCACTGGAGAGTTCTGAACTGGCCAGCAATGAGTCTGGATCCAAATCCCATTTAAACAGTTTAAGATGCCAGTAATTTTTTCCAGCCCACTTTTGTAGTTTTGCAAACTAATAATATAATTTCTGGCATTTTTACAGGGTTTTTTTTTCGTGCTGTTCTAATACACACAAAGAAATTAAACATGTATATAACAAAACATTGAATTGCAATGATTTTCTGGTAGAAATACTTTTTTGGGGTGCCAACACTTATGGCCATGATGGTATATGAGAGTGTGCAGAGTAATTGAGAGCATGTATGCTTGTTTGTGAGTGTATATATCTCTATATTTTTTATACATGTATAAATACAGTATGTGTGTAAAACTGAAAGTATATATTTTTGTGTCTGTATAATCCTGTCATTGTAATGAGTAGGTGACAATTATTTTGTATTTATCTATTGAGTGTAGAGTATTGTGACATTTTGTATACAGTATATAACAGATTGATATAGGAACATTATTTACGTGGACGGTTTATAATGACATTATTTATTTATATGTTATATTAATGTGGTTTTTATTTGTATTTGTGATACTTAGTATTGTGATATTATATATTTATATGAAAGGATCTGTAAAAACTGATAAAAATAGGACATGTTCCATTTTTGACATTCCATGGAAATAGACTTTCAAAAAATGAATGCTGCTGTATGACGGCTGATAAAAGGGCCATTAATATAGGATAAGCTAAGGGAGTGTAATGGAACACAGCAAAAAAATGTTTTGCATTTTATGTATTTTTCACAGTTTTTCTGCGTTGTTTTTCATTTTTGCTTCCCACATATGTCTGTGGAGAAAAAAAACACTGCATTTCCATATGTATAATTAAAATGCAGTTTCCATGCAGTTTTATTCCCACTCAATGTGTGGATTATATTAAATGAAATCTCCTTAACTTTGCTGCAACTGTGAAATGATGCATTCTTTTTTTTTTTTTTTTTTTTCTGCATATCCACATCAGTTAATCGCTGCATTTCCTTAACATGTGGCCTACAAGTAAAAAACGGCCCAGATGACAAGAGTCATTTATAATGAGTACATTGAATAGTGTTTTTTTTTTTTGTTTTGTTGTGCTAGTCCTTATTCACGTGATAATATGGCTAGAAATCTGTTACAGAGCACTGTAGTCCAAGTGACAAGTTGTCTTCAGTTCCCACAGCCCCTTACTGTGTATACAATGAGATGCAGGGGATAGCTCTCAAAAGAGAAGCAAGGGAAAGGGTGAAAAATGCGCGATTTCACAGAAAGGGACAACATTTACTAATAAAATGTATTAAGGGCACAGAGCACAACATGAAAATCAAAAGCCATCTGCATTTATATACGCTGTAAGATTAGCAGGGGCCCTGGACTCTATGAACATCATGTGCCCCCTCACCAGGGTAGATTTTTTTATATGGCGGATTATGACTTAGCATTCATTGTATATGCAATGTATACCTCATACACCCAGGATGCTGTTGACTTCAGGGATCAGATGAGCATAGCTAAGAGCACGTTTATTTTTTAAGGTCATGGGTTATAGGAGGGGGGGTCTTCACTGTGAAGAAAGAGAAGGCCCGTTCACTTTTCCAGGACTAGGCACACACCGCTCACACTATGATGCTACCTCCTTGCTTATGGAGAGACTAGTCGCAGTAGACTCTGTGTTTACAGGTACATGTAAAATTCTCTGATATATAGATTATTATAACATATGCGATCACATATGGACTACCAAACAAGCTGAGACTACAGCCACGTATCAGCAGTGTCAGGCTGGCCCACCAGAGTACCCGAGAATCCTTCAGTGGGCCTAGACTTCAACACGGTAATAGACCTTGCAGAGGACACCTACATTTGGATGGTGGGCCTCCACAATCATCTGGTGGAACCAAGGAAACTTAGTCTACACTATATATAAGTCTACCCCAGAGAGTAACTTACATGTGCAGGGCCTGCATTAAGAGTCAGTGCAAACAGAGTTTTTTGGCACTGATTTTGACACAATCTGCCTCAATATCAGCCTCCAAAAAAGCCTCCCAATAGAGTTCTGTTGGCAGGCTATGATTAAGGGGTGTATTGCCCTGAAATATGTCAGCCAACTGTCATACTTTCTGTTGTCAGTGGATCCTTGCATGTGAAGGTATATTTTCCATGTTTTAACCAAGAAGACTAAAAGTTATTTTTTATGGATGCTGGAAGTTTTATCATTTTGAGGCATTGGTTTCCCAGCTGCTAATCTGGGTTCTTCCGTGAATCTGCAATGGATCATACTCATATGTATTGAACAGTGGTATATCAGTGTGTGGTTGAGCGGTGTTTTTCTGTTTTTGATGTTATAATATATGCATTATAGGTGTAATATAGATATAGCATATTGAATCAGCGTATCTATGGTAAAGATTATAGTGTGCACTACTCATTTATGCCCGTATACTACACTACAAAGTCATAGCTAAAGGCTCCTGGTGTGTAAGTTCATCTTGGGCCTCCCACCCCCTCCTTATAGCTATATTCATGGCTACCATCCCTGTTTTTAAAGCTAGAGATACTTTGGCAAGGAGTTGCTGCCAAAGTCACCGTGTAGCCCCAGCCTAACTTAAGTGAGCCATTGATTCAGCAAAGCAATATTGCCACCCTTGTGTCCCTACATAGGCAACAGTGCCTCCCCACATAGATAATAATGCCCTAATTGTGTGTACCCTGAAATTGTGTGCCCTGAGATATCCCCCACATAGATATTAGTGCCCCCATAAGTAATAATTTTCCACTGCCCTCCCCCACATAGGTAAGACCCTCTCTCCTTACATACTGTCCAGGCTACACAAGTGAAATGTATACTTGCCTCCCCTTGTACACAGCGCTGATGTGGCACCTATCTGTGTGTCTCTTCTATAGTCATCCCGCTCTGTCTCCTACACCATGCTTCTGAGAGCACGAGCTGTTGAGCAGAGAGAACAAAAGAAGAGAAGCACAGCCATGTACAAGAGCAGGTAAGTATACATTTCACTATGTACAATAGAAGGTAAGTATATAATTCACTGGAGCAGTAGTGTGGTAAGGGTGCCTTTGATGGTCCCTGATTTAGGGCTCTGGTCGCAATTGTGACCACTGTGGCCCCTAAGGATACACCACTGCCACAGACTTTGGTGGGACTGACTATCCAATTCTTCAACATGTAGTACCAGAAGTGAGCTAAAATATAATGGGTATTTAGTCATATGAGCTTCCTGTGTCTAAATAACTTAGAAAATAATTAGCTTCAATTAATGTTCAGTAGTTTACCTGAGAATTGTAGTATTTCATCTAACTACCAGCTTAATTGTATTCATATTTACTGTGAAATGTAATGTCTTACCGAATGTAAGGTCAAGGCAACCTTTGTACACAAGATTAAATGGATTGCTCTTGACAGGATTCTCAGAACGTAGAAAGAATCTCTGTGTTTTAATGTAGAATTATTCTTTCTAGGAACATTGTGGGTGTCCAGATAAAGTGTGACTATGGATCATAAGGACAAATCTTTCTTACTATTAAGATTGTGTAGAAAATGCCATGACATCCTGCCCAGTTTCTCAGGTTATGGCATTATAAATTCTACTCACTAAACTGAACATATTACAACTAAAAGAAAGACTAATAGCATGTTTTCAGAATCATAGGAAAAGTAAGTCCATTCAACCCGTTCCTGCTCTGCAGCCTAGTATTAATTTACAATGAGCATAAGTAGCACTCAGCTGCCTAATAGTACAATTTATGGATGTAGATATAGTCCACTTCAGCTGTATAAGGTTTGGGGGGCACTCATTCGCAATGTGGGACTTCAGCATTAGACTAAAGCTAAGGCCTCACGTTCCGGAAACGCAGATTTTTTGTTGCAGATTTTGTTGAGGTATTTTAAGCCAAAGCCAAGAATGGCTACTAAAGGAATGGGAAATATATAGTAAGCGCTAATACTTCTTCCTTCTGCTCAATCCACTCCTGTCTTTGGCTCCAAAAACTACAACTAAATCTGCAACAAAAAAAGCTGCAATTCCACATCGTAGGGCTTTAGCCTTAGTCTCCACATTGTAGAAACGCAATGAAAAAACAAAATGCTGCATTTTAAAGTACCAGCAAAGTGAATGAGATTTTGATAATTTCATCCACACATTGTAGAAAAAAAATGGCTATGGAAAATCAGCTTTTGAAAAAAACAGCATGTTAATTTTACCTATGGAATCACAAGTGTTTCCCCTATATAATAATAATAATAAATTTTATTTATATAGCGCCAACATATTCCGCAGCACTGTACAATTTGTAGGGTTCAAATACAGACAGAAAGATACATTACAAAGAAAGTCATTTCACACAATGGGACTGAGGGCCCTGCTCGCAAGAGCTTACAATCTATGAGGTAGAGGGAGTGACACAAGAGGTAGCAGGGGGTGATATAGGAGGTAGCAGGGGGTGACACAGAAGGTAGCAGGGGCGGCATCAGAGGTAGCATTGCTTATACAGTAGTTAGACAATTTTGTAATAGAGGTTACTGTCATTACACAAACATATATATTTAATAGGGGAAGAAACACAATGAAGAACGCTGTCCACATAGCGGGCCACAGCCAAAAAGTGTAAATTTTCTAGAGTCCCACCCACTTTGCAGCGACTGTAAAACGCCACAGTTTGTTCAGTTCCAGCCTGAGGCTAAGGCCCCATGGCACGACCCGCATCTATAAAGCGCTATGAGAAAAACCACTGTGGCAACGCATCACGGTTCCTCCCACAGCACTTTAAACAGAAAGTTCAAAGAGTTTTCCTCCACAGACTTTCTGTTTCAATGATATCTATGGGGAAACTGCCGGTGTTTCCGTAGATATAATTGACATGCTTCGATTTCAAAAACCGTGCCGTTTTTGGAAATCATGGCGTGTCCGTACTGCAGTTATTACTGCAAAGTGGGCATGGGATTCACAAGAGTGGGCAATGGGATTTTGCAGTTACTGCAGCGTTTCCGCCGCGGCCAAATAGCAGCGTTTTCCTCCATTCACGTGGCAGGAAATGGCGCTTTATTTGATGCTGAATTTTCAGTGCTGAAAAAAAAGCCTCCCATTGATTTCAATGGGTTCTGCAAGCTTTTTTTTCCACTAGTGAAATTTTTGTGAATGGACCCTGAATGTGTTTTTTTCGGCTGTTTTTTTTTTTAACTGCATTTCACTGCCTTAGCTTTACTTGAAGACACACACATGGAAGAATTTAAGAGGACAGGATTTTGTACCTTTTATCTACCGTATATAGTCGAGTATAAGGGGTGTTCACACTACCGTCGGTGTCCGACAGCTAGTGTCCGCTGCTAATGTCCATTCAATCTTGTGCAGACATCAGCATCGGACACTAGCTTTGTCCAAGACATTTTGCATTGATTTAAATGGACATCGGATGCATTCTTTTACAGTCCGTGTCTGTCCTTAAATGTCCATTCCCAAAGATGTCCGACTTTTCAAGCGGACAGTAAAACCTGACATGTAGGTTTTGACTATTTCACCTTATAATATCCAGAAATTTCTGGTGGCTACATACTTAGAATTTCTGGCAGCTTTACCTATTCCCAAGTCCCCTAAATGCAAATAAATTCCTTATATATTAAATTGTAGTACCATTAGATACAATGGAAAAAAAAACCTAAAAAGTCAACTAGATAAGAATATATTACACATCATTTTCCACTCACTGGATCAGTTGCACCTGGAAAAATTGGCCGTATTTTCATTATATATCCCAGCAGAACACAAAGGAGTAAAAATAGGCGCAGCTTTAAAAGTGATATCTAAATTAGGCTCCTGCCCAGAAAGCCATGTTCTTGAGATAATAGTGATAAAGCTGATATAGGTGGAAAATGCTTCCAAATATCTGCAGGCAGGAAGCAGATGACATCCTAAATTGGGCATCGGATTTATCACTTCTCTTTTTTCTGGTCTGGCTATTTGTTTCTTCTGTAATAAATTGGCTGTTCTCGACCCTCTGTCTCCACTGTCCATCCCATGCATCCTGTTGGAGGAAGACCTGTTTCCTGCAGCCAGAGCTGTGATTACATGCTGAACTATTCCAAGCCAGAAAATAACACAACTATTTAATAGCTTACGTATGTGACAGGAGTAAAACTGGGCTCGACATGGGGCCAAATGACAGTATTAGTTGTAGACAACCACAAGACATCTGATCCCTCTGAAATAAACCAGATTCAGAAGCTACATAATAATATCATCTGAGTTAAATAATTGCGAATAATTAGGAATTTTGTTTTCTTGACATTTATTTTTCAGCCGCTCATATAGTTGTTATTTCCCCATACACATGGACTGTGTACAACACCAAGGTTTTGATAAAAAGCATAGTGATATTAAGACTAAATTAACATATAGCAGACATGTTGCAGAAATTTCAAGAGCAGTCTGATTCATCTAAGGCCCAGGCCAAATCTGTTCGAAATCAGTATTTGAAATCTTCAAAAACTGATTTCAAACTGTCGGGATTAAAACCCATTGATTTCAATGAGTTTTAAAAGTAATCTGCATGTATTAGTTTGTGTCATTTCCATCTGGTTTCCGCTTTTTTGTGCGGAGAGAAAAGTAGAACAGGCATGACTTTGTCTCCGTACTAAAAATAAGGATTCCAGATAGACAGCAACCAATCCGTTTTGGTTTTTTTATCATTGAGGTCTATTCAAAATGGATTACAAACTGATTACATATTGATAGCAATCAGTTTGTGTCCGTTTTGCAATCTGTTTTTCCCTCTGCGCATGCTCACAATGAAGAAGGGGGAAAAAAACGCATTGGTCAAAAACAGACACAAACAGATAAGGGCGGGTTCACACCTGCGCCCAGTCTCTGTTTTGTGGGTTTCTGTCTTCTGAATAAGAGATGTAAACCTGGCAGTCAGTGTCCACCCGTGAGCATCTTCTGCCTCTCCGCGGTGAAACCGTTTTTGTTTTTAACCGGACACAAAGTCCTGAATGTCCGACTTTGGGTCCGGTTAAAAAAAACGGTTTCGGCACGGAGAGGCAGAAGATGCTCACCTTTCAAGTAAGTAGGTCTGAACTGCAATATTAGAGAACCAATAAAAAAAGAGTGCTGCCAAACAAAATGTCAGATTTGTCTACTGCATAAAGTGAACATTTATGATGAATTGGCTTTATTTATCTCTTGTTTTTTTCAGGGTTAAACTGAACACATGGTGAAAAACTTGAAAATAATGAAACGAAAACAAAATTATTCAACATTTACAATTATTAAAAAAATGAAGAGTAATGATCAAGGGGGCAGATTACATAAGAAAACTAGACCTAAAACTTAGACTTTATTAAGCAAAATATAAACTGCTATAATAATGATATTAAAAAGAAGAAGGCGGGGAGGAAGAACCCAAAGGGTGGTTAGTCCCCTAATATACCTTCTTACATACTCTGACTAGCTGCTCCAATGTTCCAGAAATAGTGTATGGGGAATAAAGTCTACCAAAAAAATATATATATACAGAGGCTCTGAGATAAATTCTCGTTGTTCCAGGGTTTATTCCAATATATTTGTCTCTGTAATTCTGGGGTTCAAACTAGCATTTGAGTCTCAGGATGAGATTCTGTCCCCCTTTCTGCTTAAAATAGGTGGAGAGAAAAGTCACTTTCTTGGCCCTAAATAGTGCGAAGCTGCAGCAAATGTCCTAGACTTGCTAATATATGGTCCATCCCCAATACCTTTCTAATGAAACAGGACCTAGAGTCAATGAGTACTAGAGTTGATACTAAACAGACACAGGTAGTGTCAGATGTTAAGGAGGAACTATGCTCTATAACACCCCAACTCTCCTCCCAGGAGCAAAAAACTTCTGCTCTGAAGTTCCACTTATTAAAATTAGAAGAAACCTTGAAGTATTTCTTAATACTATCTGGGCCTGGAGCATTGATATGTTGCATAGTCTGTACAGACTATACAGCCTAACAAGACCCCAGGCCAAGATGGTTTTCCGGCCTCATATTATATGAAATACTTTAGGGTTCTAACAGGTCTGGTCTTGGTGCGTCCCTTTAACTCATTGACTTGAGGATCCCTCTCCCCTTGGATATATCTAGTGTAGAGATGAGCGAACACTGTTCGGAACAGCCGTTCCGAACAGCATGCTCACGTAGAAATGAATGGAAGTGGCCGGCACACGGGGGGTTAAGCGGCCGGCCACCGGCAAAGTCTGTGTGCCAGGTGCTTCCATTCATTTCTATGGGAGCATGCTGTGTTCGCTCATCTCTAATCTAGTGCTCATCTTTTAGTGATGCATAAGGAGTGCAAAGACCCTACATTGTTTGCCAGTTACTGACCAATCTCACTATTGGCCCCTGATTCCCAGTCTGGTCCATCTGGACCAAATAGAATTTATCATGACCAGAGAGACTAGGGATAGTACCACTAAAGTTCTTAATAGTATCATTTGTCTGGACTTAGTCATAAGATCGTGGATTTCCTTTCGTTATTTCTCTTTATAGTTTCCAATTGGCCTTAGTATGAGTCAATGGCATTCTTTCTGCCCCCTTTCTGTTCACCAGTGGGATGTGACAGGGATGCTCACTATCCCTGATGATATTTCGGGTGTCTTAGATCATCTCTTTGCAAAGAATTATTATGCCCTGCTAAGGAGGATTAAAATTGTCCTGCAGAAATGGTCTAAGGGTCTTTATACATGGTTTGGCTCCACAGAGTTGAAGATATTCAATGGATGGAGGAACTTACGGTGGCCCTCTGGAACACAAATGATTCCTTTGTCTCTTCCTGGACCCTCTGGATCAGGGGTCCTCAAACTGCGGCCCACGGGCCACATGCGGCCCACCAAGTCCTTCTGTCTGGCCCCGCCGACAACGCCGACAGGCGTGCATTTATAATGAAGCTCCTGGGGAGCTCGGGCCAGGCCATGGAGCGCACTTCACTTTACCTATTGGAGGGCACCGCTCCCGATGTCTGTGCGACCTGCTCTGCCTCCGGCCCACTGTTTAAAAAGTTTGAGGACCCCTGCTCTGGATAATAGTGCCGGGAACACAGGATTATTATATGACCTCATGAGGAATTAAGGGATGCATAATTTGTGGGGAAGATGATAGGTCACTACCTCCCCACCTCTCTGATCCCGCTGTTGACTACTATTGGAGCATCCTTATGCCTTTTCCTCCTCAGTTCTATATCTTATATGTCGACCTACACCTTTCTTAGATTCGAAGCCCCCTCTTCCTCCCCACCATTCCCCCCCTCTTTTTGTCCCATCAATTATGCCTCCGTTTGTATTGCTTTGCCTCTACAAGGTTTCCTCCCTATTGAAAATAGTTATTGCTCAGTTTTTGTGTATCCCTTTGACCCCCACAACTTCACTTGACTATTGATTATGGAATAACAGGCTCCCATTTTATGACCCACCCTTTGTATTGTTATAACACACATTTTACAATGAATCCCTAACAATGCCAAGATAGTGCCATGATAGTACCCAGGTAAATAAAGTCTACAATATATGCATGCCATGAATTCTAAAGAAATATAACACTCATTCAGCTAATTTGTAAGTGGAATTTATAGGAGATACAGCTCAATTCCTTCCCCTAAGGCTTGTCATCTTCCTGTTACACAAGATACTTCATCAAGGCGTCATTAACTGCACTTTTGACTTACTTGTACTGGGTTATTGGTTCCCTGGCTTTTTGGTGCTTGGCCTTGCATCTAAATTCAGACTTAGGATATAATTTCAATAGCTTGCATCAGAACACATAAGGCTCATAGAGATGACAAGCTAGAAGAAGTCAGTACAGTGAATTAACAGGCAGCAAGTTATAGCTGGGCTACATCTACCAACTGAAGAAAAATACAAGAAGTAAGCCTGAGTAGAACTATAACAGTCATACATAAAACATAGCACAATATAATAACTTTGCTATGTTTTATATTGTGTTTTTATACCTGTCCTGTAATCCTCCCTTATCTATTGTGAAATGTTACCTTCAAATTATTTTCCACAAACACAATAAATATGGCATGCCAGCCAAACACCTTGACCTGGCATACATTTCATTAAGTGTGTTTAGTTTTCTGTCTTACAGTAACAATTCTCATAACATTGAAATCTGAGGCTTGGCTCCCAGCCACACCACTGTTAACGTCATTTATCGGAGATTGGATTTCATCCAGAAAGTAATGTAAAGATAGTGTTCAGTGGATGAAAGCATGAGTCAAGTGCTAACGTAAGCCCTTATCACTCGCTTCCAGAGATGTATAGCTCCACTGTTCCAATGACTTTGCAGAATCTTTTCAAGGACTCATTATTAGATGAGAAGAATTTTTTTCACAAATTCCAAGATAAGACTCTGATAGAGGGATTTGGCATTTGACACAAAAAAATCGATATATTGAACTCATTAGGTAATATGTTAGACATGCTTGATTTATTCTGATCATATGGTTTTTAATATTTATAGTGTAGATATTGTTATTTAGTCAATTTCTACAAGACCAGTTTTCAGAAGTATAATAATTTGTGTAATAAGCACATTTTTGAATTTGTTTTTTTTTTGTTAAATAAGTAAATGCACTGTTATTTTAAATAGGATTATAGGACTGCTATATTGATTAGCTATTCTTACGCTAGGTTCACATCTGCCTTTGGGTTTCCATTCTTGGGGTCCACTTGGGGACCCTCCAAACAGAAACCTAATCTGCATAAAAAAAGCCGTTAGCTTATGAAACCCCTGGACTCGATAGACTCTAATGGGTTTGTGCTGTTTCAGCTCAGTTTCCACGCAAAAAAGCTGCTTGCAGCACTTTTCTCTCCACATTTTTCATGTGGAGAGGGGAACGGAATCCCTGAACGCAGATGTGAACCCAAGCCTTAGGACAGACCTGGGCAAAGCCCGGCCCCCGGGCCATATCCGGCCCTCTGACTGATTCAGTCCGGCCCGCACAGCTTGACTAGGGAGGCGTGTCTAGGGGGCGTGTCTTAGTGCCGACAGGACAGTGCAGGAAGATGGAGACATGTGGTGTGTGTCATAAGGTACTGGGGAATGTAAGATGCAAGGGAGAGTGTGTGTGTCTGTATGTGTGTCTGTCTGTATGTATGTCTGTATGTGTGTCTATATGTGTCTGTCTATATGTATCTGTCTGTCTGTGTCTATCTGTGTGTGTGTCTCAGTAACCTAGGGGCAGAGATGGAAGGGGAATGTTATACTAGATCAGAGATGGCAGATGGAGGGGTGGGGGACATGAAACTGGGGGAGAGATGGAGGGAGGACATGAAATGGGGCAAATGAAGGGAGATATGAAACTGAGGGAGAAATGGAGGGGGGAACATGAAACTGGGGGTAGATGAAGGGGGCACTTAAACTGGGGGGACATTAAAATGGGGACAACTGGAGGGGGCATTAAACCATGGAGGTAGGTGGAGGGGGACCTGTCTGCCTCTAGTTGCCCCCAGTTTAATGTCACCCTCCAGCTACCCCTACGATTTTAATGTCTGCTTCCAGCTTCCTGATTTTAATGCCCCCCTCTAGTTGCCCTCAGTTTCATGTCCCGCTCCAGCTGTCAATTTATTGCCCCTCTCCAACTACCCCCACTGTTTAATGTCCCCCTCCAGCTGTCCCAGCTTCATGTCCCCTCTAATTTCCCCCAGTTTAAACTGGGGCACCAGGAGAGGGACTTAATACTGTGGGGCAGTTGTAAGGGAACATTATAATGTGGGGACATATAATGTACGGGTGAATGTAGGAGGATTATACTTTGTGGGGGCACATGGAAAGATGATTGGGAATGGGCGGAGTCAACGTAGAAGTGGGTGGAGCTAAGTTTGAAATGCGTGGCCCTCTAGCATAGTTTCAATTTCTTATGCAGCCCCATGGGAAAATTAATTGCCCACCCCTGCCTTAGGATATGTCATCAGTATAACTGCATGGGTGGGCTGTCTGACACCCACACCCCCACCCACACCAAACCACCTCAAATAAGCATGTTATTTCTCCATATGTGATATTTGAGAAGATATTTATCAGTATCCCAATCACTCTCATCCTATATCTCCTAAACTTAGGGCAGTTCCATAATTGGTCAATCAAATTCCCAGGACCAATAATGCATTAAGGATATCAGTTTGTATGTAATGAAATGCAATTATAGGGGTTGGCCACTTTCAGACCAATATTGAGAGACCAATGTGATTGTATAATAAAATGATATACAATTTTCCAGTATATATTATGTATCAATTCCTCACGGATTTCTAGATCTCTATATCGTGTGTGTGGGACACTAAGGAGCATTATACTGTGTGGAAGGCAATAAGAAGTATATTGTGTGGAGGGATTAATTTGACATTATGCTGCGTGGGGGCACTAACAGGGCAGTATAATACCCTCACACATTATAATGCTATTGGGTGCCCCCATACAGTATAATGCTACTGAGTGTCCTCCACAAAGTATAACCCTTTTAACCCCGGTATAACTTCGTCACCATTTATAGCAGTAGGAAGAAACACTACTGACTGCTGCACTTATAGCACTTCTACAATACAATGGAGGCAGCAGGGATAAATCAGGAGTAGAGATGAGCAAACACAGTTCGATCGAGTAGGTATTCGATTGAGTTTTAAGGTATTCGACATATTCGATTTTGAACAAATACCACGCAGTAAACTAAGTAAAAATTCATTTGCTCTCCCACCTTGCCTGGCACTTTTTTTTACACCAATAACTGTGCAGGGAAGGTGACACAGGGAGCAGGAAAACGTAAGCCTGGCGGCAGCAACCTCCTGAGTCGGCTCATTCATTTGAGCTGACTCCGGAGAGAGAAGCCGTGACCATGATCGTGACAGTCGTAGCAGGCGGGTTTTGACCCGAGAGTGACATGGCTCCCTGGGCTCCAGTGTGTAATGTGGCGGTCATTTTAGTTTACCCGAAATAATCTTAACTGCTTCTTAAGAGGATAGGGTTTCCGGTTTTCGTACCTCAAGCAGACCCAAAGAATGGAAATCCGAATGCTAGTGTGAACCTAGCGTCAGATGGATAAGGTATACACTTCTATATACATTATTAGAAGCATTTGGTGGGTACATGGGTACATAATAGACATGTTTGTGTATATAGTTTTGTTACAGTTTTGTTTAGCAGATATAGTTAAACACTCTATTTTACGTTTTAATATGGTTTTAGATTTGTTATAATAAATGGACCCAAGTGTATTTATGCAAGACTAATATCTGTATCTGAAAATAGTCTGGAAAGTAAAACCATGATAGTGAATTGTTGACAGATCACGTCAAGGAAATATTTTGTCATGGAAATATGCAAAGTATTATTAACCAGTAGATGGAAGATTTAAATTCTAGACATAACACAGAACTCCTGGGTTATATCTTTGTCACCCATTTTAGTTTAATAGGTTTAATGACTACTTGATGTGGGATTCTAGGACTTCCAGCACACTGAGGGTGTTATTGCACGTTTACTCATGTGAAAAAAAATCTGCAGCGGAAAAGCTGCGTTTTCAAAAACGCAGGAATAATAAGGGCAGAAAGTCTGTAGAGAAAAACTCTGTGAAATCGCAATGAAAAACATTTCAGAAAAAGTGATGCAGTGGTTTTTTTTGCTGCGCTATGTGGGGCCTTAGCGATAATTAAAATAAAATATCAAATCATCCACCATTTTTCATGCAACAAATAAAATAAAAACATAAAAAATAATCATGTTAGGTCTCACTGAAACCAAAAATGCCTGATTTATCAAAATAAAAAAGTATATATCGCTAAAAAAAAGTGCAAAATTGAATTTACTTTTTTTTTTTAAACATATTAAAACATAGCAAAGACTACAAACATTTGGTCTTGCAGGTAACCTTTTATTTTTATTACATGGAGAATGCTGTAAAATCTCAACCTATAAAAAATGGCACATGAGCTTTGATTTTTTTTTTTTATTGGTACTGTTTTGGGGTATATTAGACTTTTAGACCATTTTTTCTATCATATTTTTTGAGGTGAGATGGCAAAAAATCATTACTTCCATCTTTGTTTTTTCCATTTTTTTTTCATGATGTTCACCATGCAGGTTAAGTATTATTTCAGTCTTATTGTACGAGTTGTTACAGATGCATCAATACCAAATATGTATTTTTTAATTTATTTTTTTATTCATAATTTTATAATAATGGAGTCTTTATTTATTTATTGATTTCTCAGAATAAAATGTAACACTATTTAGTCATTATATATTTTGCATTATTTATCATTCCCCCCTCTACTGCATGCTGCATCTGTAGTTCTAATTTCTTTCTGAGAAATTTGGTCTGCACTTCAGTTTATTCTATTCAGCTCTAGTAACAGCCTAAAGGGATGTTCACGCTACTGTTGTAAACATCTGTTGCTCTCATCCATCAATGGACAATAACAGTGATAGCAGTGGCGTAACTACCGCCATAGCAGCAGAGGCAGCTGCCACAGGGCCCGGGACATTAGGGGCCCGGCGACAGCCGCTACCGCTGCTATCATTATACGCGGGGGTCTTTTCGGACCCCCGAGTATAAAGATTGGCGGACCGGGAGAGGTAAGAGACATAAAAAACACTGTTACTTACCTCTCCACGATCCGGGCAGGCTTTGGCCTAGTCGTCTGACGTCTCATTACCCCGGCCTGCGTCCGGGTCGTGTGATGTCTGACGTCATTGAAGATTGACTACTTCAGAGGCCGACAGTGTAGGAGACGGGAGATAGGTGAGTAACAGAAATTTTTAATGTTTTTCTCCCCCTGGGTCTCCGATTATTATACTCTGGGGTCTTAAAAGACTCCAGAGTATAATAATTGTTTATGGGTGTCCACAGTGGGACATAATACCGTGTGCAGGGGCTACTATGGGGGATAATACTGTGTGCAGGGGCCACTATGGGGTATAATACTGTGTGCAGGGGCTACTATGGGGGATAATACTGTTTGGAGGGGCCACTATGGGGTATAATACTGTGTGCAGGGGCTACTATGGGGGATAATACTGTGTGCAGGGGCCACTATGGGGGATAATACTGTTTGGAGGGGCCACTATGGGGTATAATACTGTGTGCAGGGGCTACTATGGGGGATAATACTGTGTGCAGGGGCCACTATGGGGGATAATACTGTTTGGAGGGGCCACTATGGGGGATAATACTGTGTGAAGGGGCCACTATGGGGGATAATACTATGTGGAGGGGCCACTATGGGGTACAATACTGTGAGCAGGGGCCACTAAGGGACATAATACTGTGTGGAGGGGCCACTATGGGGGATAATACTGTGTGGAGTGGCCACTATGGGGGATAATACTGTTTGGAGGGGCCACTATGGGGGATAATACTGTGTGAAGGGGCCACTATGGGGTATAATACTTTGTGCAGGGGCCACTATGAGGGATAATACTGTGTGCAGGGGCCACTATGGGGGATAATACTGTTTGGAGGGGCCACTATGGGGGATAATACTGTGTGAAGGGGCCACTATGGGGAATAATACTATGTGGAGGGGCCACTATAGGGTACAATACTGTGAGCAGGGGCCACTAAGGGACATAATACTGTGTGGAGGGGCCACTATGGGGGATAATACTGTGTGGAGGGGCCACTATGGGGGATAATACTGTGTAGAGGAGCCACTATGGGGGACAATACTGTGTGGAGGGGCTACTATGGGGGATAACACTGTGTGGAGGGGCCACTATGGGGGATAATACTGTGTGAAGGGGCCACTATGGGGTATAATAGAGCACAGGAATGCGTAGGAGGGGGTCGGTCGAGGTCTTTAGCGTCGGTGTCGATCGAGGGGGGGGGGCCATGTCAAAAGTTCGCCACGGGGCCCCGCCATTCCTAGTTATGCCACCGAGTGATAGTACTAGTTCACACGGGGGCAAGGAGGAGGATTTTGACAGCGGATTTCACCTCAAAATCTGCCTCTATACAATGGTGGTCTATGGAGACCACTAGCGTTCTTTTTTCCACTATCGGCATGTTACCGATAGCGGAAAAAAGAAGTTAGCTGCCCTTTCTTCAGGTGGAAGCAACCTCCGGTTTCAGCCCATTCATTTGAGCCGACTCCGGAGGGGGAAGCCGTGACCGCGACGGTCGTGGCAGGCGGGTTTTGACCCGAGAGTGACGCGACTCTCCGCGTCACTCCCGGTGCCAAAATCCGCCCGACCTGCCCCCATATGAAATAGCCCATAAAGTGACGTTCACAAATGGAGCCCCCTCCATCTTTTCCCTTCTCATTAACTGTAAAATAAAGAATTCTACATGCTTTGTAACAGAAGAAAGGCCTGCATGTAGGACATTCTGTCAGAAAAATAAAAAACATGATGGGAGAAAGATTCAGTCATGTGTTTTAACCCGAGAGTGAATGCAGACACACACCAGACAAAAGATGCTCCATTTACATTTTACAAAAATTAAAAGTTCTAAATCACGCCCTTTCTCTAGAATACATATAAAATGTAGAATATTACTGTGAAACACATACACATTATGTATCCCTGTGTCTGAAAATGCCTGGTCTACAAACTTATATAAATATTTTTCCTGTACGGTGAACGTGATGGCAGGAAAGAAAATCAAAAGTGCCAAACCACCGTTTTTTTTCACTGTTTTGCCTCTGATTTGAGTAAAAGGTGATCTATAATATAATATAATAAATTTTATTTATATAGCGCCAACATATTTCGCCAGACAGAAAGACAGAAAGAAAGATACATTACAAAGAAAGTCATTTCACACAATGGGACTGAGGGCCTTGCTCGCAAGAGCTTACTGTCAGGATACGCAGTCGCCGCGGTCTCCTTGCTGCGCGGCGTCTCCCTGGGAGACATGTTAGGAGTTCTATTGGGTGTGCTTAGGTCATTAAGGGTTAATCTTTTCCTTGCTCTCAGTCTCCATGCCATTAGCCATCAGGTGTGTTCTCTGCTGCTATTTAAACCCCACCCAGGCATGGATCCTTGGCAGCCATTCACTTTGTGTTTCCTGGTCCCCCTGCTCAGTCTGATTCCCTGTCTGTTTGTATTCAGTCTGTTCCTTGGTTTTTATACCCGGCTTGTATTTTTGACTATCCCTTGTCTTTTGATTCGGTACCTTTATTATTATCTCCTGGCTCGACCTCTTGCTCGTCTGACCTCGCCTTCTCTTCTGTGTCTTGCTGGGACTTGTGGTCCTCCCTGGTTCCATGCTGTTTAGTCTTTTGTTTTGCATTGCATTTACACTGTGCTTTCTGTTTAGGTGTGACCCCCGTTACTCCAGTCCCTAGCACTTTCAGGGCCTCCTCTTCCCTTATCCTAGCCGCGGGGATAGAAGCGTAAGGAGTCGTGGTAGACGCACTTCAATTAGGAAGTGCATTGGTCTGCCTCATCTCAGATATTACAGCATAGTTATAGCCGCAGGGCCTACGACCCCTTTTGTCATTAGTTGCACAGTGTTGCTTTCCCAACTGTGTCACTTTGCACTGCCTGACCCTGACTCCAATCCTTACATAATGGCTGGCCCTTACCCTAGGCAGACCGCCCGGCGGTTTAGTGTGGATGCCGAACGCTCCGTAACTGACCGCCTGGACGAACTGTCAAGGCAGGTGCAGGGCATGGCTGGGTTAATTAACCAATTCTCGCAGCGTCTGGATGCTTTGCCTGATCCAGCATCAGCCGCTGCAGGTTCTTCTATTCAAACACCAGTTTTTCCCATATTGAATACCCGTCAGGATCCTAAAATGCTCTTGCCTGACCGTTTTGACGGTAAACCAGACAGATTCCGAACATTTCGGGAATCTTGCCATTCATTTTTTCGTTTTAATTTCCTTTCTTCTGAAGCAGAGCAGGTGGCGCTGGTGGTGTCCCTTCTACGAGGGTCACCACAAGACTGGGCCTTGGCTCTACCTGCTGGAGCTCCTGAATGGAATTCATTAAATAAGTTTTTTCAAACATTAGGTCAGATTTATGATGACCCTAATAGAGTTGCCTTGGCCGAGTCCCATCTGTTGTCTATTCAGCAGGGAGTTAGAACTGCCGAGGACTATTGTACGGAGTTTCATCAGTGGAGCTCTCAGTCAGGGTGGACAGACAGACCTTTGTTAAGCCTTTTTAGACAAGGCTTATCTGATTCTGTAAAAGATGCTCTAGTAAGTCATCCAGTCCCTGAAAATCTAGGAGACTTTATGTCCTTGGCTATTTCTATTGATAGGAGGCTTAGGGAAAGGCGTAGAGAGAAATTAAGCAAACCTGGGTCCTCAGCTAAATCCTGGTCTGTCCTTTCGGAACCTATACCTCCTTCTGCTGTTCCTACCTCATGTTCTATTCCTGAAGAAGAACCAATGATATTGGGGTCCACATCCGCCTCCAGGAGAAAGTATCGCCTAGAAAACGCTCTGTGTCTGTATTGCGGCAAGCCTTGACATATCCTGAGAAACTGTCCAACCAGACCTAAACCACCGCCGGGAAACGCCAATGCCTGAGTGATTTCCGGGAGGGTCACTCAGGCACACAGGTACCTCCTAATAATATTGAGAAATGTTTACTCCCTGCTATTCTTGTTAATGGTAATAAAACTTTTGCATGTCAGGCGATGGTGGATTCAGGTGCCGCCATGAACTTCATCCATGAAGTGGTGGCGCAAGCTCTAGGAATTGAATTGATTCCCTTGAAATACCCATTTAAGGTATCTGGAGCAGATCTAACCCCTTTGTCTGAAGGGAAAATATTAGCCCGTACTGCTGAGGTGCAGTTTTTTGTCGGCAGTTTACATGTTGAAAAAGTGTCATTTTTTGTTATGAAAAAACTGGCTGCAGATGTTATTCTTGGTTTACCCTGGTTGCGTGTACATAATCCAGTGTTTGATTGGGAAACTTCGAAGTTGGTTAGATGGGGAGATTCCTGTACTTCTCATATTAATACTATTTGTACTATCAAAAATGATATCAAAATTCCAGAATTTATTACCGAGTTCAGAGACGTCTTTGACGAGCTCAGTACAGAGGCCTTGCCTCTACATCGACCTTATGACTGCGCAATTGATTTGGTTCCTGGAGCTAAACTACCCAAAGGTCGCATTTTTAACCTTTCAGCTCCAGAGCGCAAGTCCATGCGCCAGTACATTAAAGAGAGCCTATCTAAAGGACATATCCGACCTTCAGTTTCTCCTGTGGGGGCGGGGTTTTTCTTCGTTGAAAAAAAAGATGGTGGCCTCCGACCTTGTATTGACTACAGGGAATTGAATAAAATTACGGTCAAAGACCAACATCCTCTGCCACTCATCCCGGATCTTTTTAACCAGGTGGTGGGGGCTCGGTGGTTTTCTAAAATTGACCTCCGTGGAGCTTACAACTTGATTCGGATAAGAGACGGGGATGAGTGGAAAACCGCATTTAATACCCCTGAAGGTCATTTTGAATACCTAGTTATGCCTTTTGGTTTGAGCAATGCTCCGGCGTATTTCAACGTTTTGTGAATGACATTTTTAGGGATCTGTTAGGTAGATATCTAGTAATTTATTTAGATGACATCCTCATATTCTCACCGGACTGGGAGTCACATCAGCAACATGTAAAAGAGGTTCTTCTTAGGCTACGACAAAACCACCTCTGTGCTAAGTTATCCAAGTGTCAATTTGGAGTCCAGGAGATAGGTTTTTTGGGATACATCCTTACTCCTGGTACCATTGGTATGGATCCCAGAAAGGTATCTGCAGTACTTGAATGGGAGAAACCTACTACCTTAAAAGAAGTTCAGAGGTTTCTAGGTTTCGCCAACTATTACCGAAAATTTATCCGAAATTTTTCTTCTATTGTTAAACCTCTCACCGATTTGACCAAAAAGGGGGCGGATCCTGCCTCCTGGACACCAGAGACGGAGGTAGCGTTTGCCACCTTAAAACAACTCTTTACTTCTGCCCCAGTCCTGGTCCATCCTGATCCTGAATTACCCTTTATTGTAGAGGTTGACGCTTCAGAAGTAGGTGTAGGAGCCGTCCTGTCTCAGGGCACTGAACCATTTACCAACCTCCAACCTATCGCCTACTTTTCCAGGAGGTTCTCCACTACCGAGGCCAATTATGATATTGTCAATAGAGAGCTTCTGGCGATTAAGTGGGCCTTTGAAGAGTGGAGACACTTCCTGGAGGGGGCCAGACATAAAATTACTGTACTAACTGGCCACAAAAACTTATTATATTTAGACAAGGCAAAAAGATTAAATCCCCGTCAAGCCAGGTGGGCTCTATTTTTCACTAGGTTTCACTTTGTAATTACCTACCGTCCCGGCTCAAAGAATACTAAAGCAGATGCCTTGTCTAGAAGTTTTGGTCTTAGTGGTAGTTCTGATGGGGAACCTGAAAATATACTTGCTCCTGGGGTGGTAGTGGCAGTTTTGACTTCGGATCTTGAAACCCGTATTCTCAACACTCAGGATGCTGCCCCTAGTGCGCTACCGCCAGGTAAATTGTTTGTTCCTAGCCACCTCCGCTTGGAGCTCTTAGAGGACATCCACTCCTCTGTTCTGGCGGGTCATCCAGGCATTGCTGGTACTGGGAATCTGTTATCACGAACGTATTGGTGACCATCTTGGCAACGAGATGTTAAAAATTTTGTTCATTCTTGCGAGACCTGTGCCAGATCTAAGGTGCCCCATGAACTTCCAGCGGGTCTTTTACATCCACTCCCGCTACCCAATCGACCCTGGTCACACATCTCCATGGATTTTATTACCGATCTCCCGTCCTCTAAAGGGAAATCGGTAATTTGGGTTGTAGTAGATCGTTTTTCTAAGATGTCCCACTTTGTTGCCTTGAAAAAATTGCTTTCAGCTAAATTGTTGGCCTGGTTGTTTATCCGCCACATTTTACGTCTGCATGGTATTCCTTCAAATGTGGTGTCGGACAGGGGCGTACAGTTTGTGTCCAGGTTTTGGAAAGCGTTTTGTAACAGGTTGGGAGTCTCTCTTTCTTTCTCCTCAGCCTTCCACCCAGAGACTAACGGTCAAACAGAGAGATTGAATCAATCTTTGGAACAGTATTTGAGGTGTTTTGTGTCTGATTGCCAAGATAAATGGAGTGAATATTTGCCCATGGCTGAATTTGCACTAAATAATCATGTCAACTCCTCGACTCGATCGTCTCCTTTCCACATTAACTATGGTTTTCACCCCAGATTCTCCTCAGGAACAGGTAATGAATTCGCCTTTTCCTCAGTAGAGGACGTTGCTAAATCTCTCTGTACTGTATGGGCTGAAAGCCTGGCATCGCTGAGAAAAGCCCAGGCTAATCAAGTCAATTTCGCCAACAGAAAGCGCCGCCCTGGACCTGACTTTGTGATGGGTGACAAGGTCTGGTTATCCACTAAAAATCTCCAACTTCGTGTTCCATCTACTAAATTTGCCCCGCGTTTTATTGGTCCATATCCCATTTCTGAAATAATCAACCCTGTGTCATTCAAATTATCACTTCCTAGGTCCCTCCATATTCACCCAGTTTTTCATAAGTCCCTACTCAAAAAGTATGTTCCGGCAATGGTCACTCGTTTCCCACCCGAACCAGTGATCGTTCAGGGGGAACTAGAGTATGAGGTGGAACGGGTAATTGATTCACGCAGAGTGCGGAATTCCCTTCAGTTCCTCATACATTGGAAGGGGTATGGACCAGAGGAGCGTGTTTGGGTGGCAGCCAGAGACCTTCACGCTCCTAGATTGGTGGAGAAGTTTTACCGTTCTTACCCTACTAAGCCAGGGGGTCCTCTTGAGGGTCCGGAGGCCCCTCCTCAAAGGGGGGGTACTGTCAGGATACGGAGTCGCCGCGGTCTCCTTGCTGCGCGGCGTCTCCCTGGGAGACGTGTTAGGAGTTCTATTGGGTGTGCTTAGGTCATTAAGGGTTAATCTTTTCCTTGCTCTCAGTCTCCATGCCTTTAGCCATCAGGTGTGTTCTCTGCTGCTATTTAAACCCCACCCAGGCATGGATCCTTGCCAGACATTCACTTTGTGTTTCCTGGTTCCCCTGCTCAGTCTGATTCCCTGTCTGTTTGTATTCGGTCTGTTCCTTGGTTTGTATACCCGGCTTGTATTTTTGACTATCCCTTGTCTTTTGATTCGGTACCTTTATTATTATCTCCTGGCTCGACCTCTTGCTCGTCTGACCTCGCCTTCTCTTCTGTGTCTTGCTGGGACTTGTGGTCCTCCCTGGTTCCATGCTGTTTAGTCTTTTGTTTTGCATTGCATTTACACTGTGCTTTCTGTTTAGGTGTGACCCCCGTGACTCCAGTCCCTAGTACTTTCAGGGCCTCCTTGTTATGGTTTGGGGATCCCTGACCACGGACTGGCCCCGGACTGATAACTTCTCAGTACAGTACAGGAAAAACATATATAAAAACCAACAATAATAAGTATGAGCAGTTTGGACTTCTAGTGTGGATCCTCCTACACCCTGCCTCGCACAACTAGAAGTAGCCGTGGGCCCGACTAACTTGCCTGAAGGGGCACGAGCACAGCCGGAGAAGTAGCTAACCTGCAAAGGGAAATAAAGCCCCTGTCTAGCTTCACGTTTACGAAGGAGAGGCAGATACAGAACAAGCCCCCCACAGATGTCCAGACTTGGACTAACGGTGAACGTGAGTACACAAAAGCATAGGAAGAGAATAAACGTGAAACACAGAATAACTGAACTAAGCAAGGGATAGGGAAAAACAGAACTTAGGATCACACACAAAAAACCCCTACCAAAATTCCAAACTTCCAAACAGAAAAATACCTAGGGCTCGCTGCGCCCGGAACACTATGTCTGGATACAAGCTCAATACTTAGCGAACCAGTCCTGTGTGAACAGGAGCAAGAAACTGGATGGGCCAGGATGCAGATGGTAGCAGCTTCAGACAACAGACATTCACTGAGAACAGGAACAGACGTTTAAGACCGGCATCAGATAGCATGTGCAACAACCTTATATAGTAAAGAGAAGGCCTCGTCCATGGCCTGTAAAGTATTCAGCACTGCAGAGAACTTAACCCCTTCAGAGGCCAAGACACACCAGGCACTGATCCATCAGGCCACTCACCACGTGATCCACGCCCGAGTGCCAGAGCAGAAACTGCATGTCTGGTGTGAACATCCCATGCCGTGCATCAGGTGGTTCACGCACTGAATGTCGTCCGGACACTCTGCGCCTGAACCTAACAGGCCGAGACTGCTGAGACCGGGTCATAACACTCCTCTTCCCTTATCCTAGCCGCCGGGATAGAAGCGTAAGGAGTCGTGGTAGGCGCACTTCAATTAGGAAGTGCATTGGTCTGCCTCATCTCAGATACTACAGCATAGTCATAGCCGCAGGGCCTACGACCCCTTTTGTCATTAGTTGCACAGTGTTGCTTTCCCAGCTGTGTCACTTTGCACTGCCTGACCCTGACTTCAATCCTTACACTTACAATCTATAAGGTAGAGGGGGTGACACAAGAGTTAGTGGGGCAGCATTGCTCATACAGGGGGTCAGATAATTCTGTAATAGAGGTTTCTATCATTACACAAACATAAAACTTTATAAGCCATCACCAGTTGTGTCCTTTAACATGTGGATGGAGCTTGGACCTATAAAGTTAGCCTGAAATGACAGCTTATCATGTGGGGTAATGTGGTAGCAGGGACAGAGGAGAGTTAAATTTTGGGGATTCTAATTATAGTACGGAGGGGTTTATGTTAGAAATTGTGATATGCCTGTCTGAAAAGATGTGTCTTTAGTTTGCGTTTGAAACTGTAGAAATTGGGAGTTAATCTGATTGTCCGGGGTAGAGCATTCCAGAGAAGTGGTGCAGCTCAGGAGAAGTCTTGTATACGAGCGTGGGAGGTTCTGATAATAGAGGATGTAAGTGTTAGGTCATTGAGTGAGCGGAGAGAACGGGTTGGGCGGTAGACAGAGAGGAGGGAGGAAGTGTAGGGAGGTGCGGCATTATGGAGAGCCTTGTGGATGAGAGTGATAACTTTATATTTTATTCTATAATGAATAGGCAGCCAATGTAGCGACTGGCACAGACCAGAGGCATCGCTGTAGCGTCTACACTGATAGATGAGCCTGGCCGCTGTATTCAGAATAGATTGTAGAGGGGAGAGTTTAGTGAAGGGAAGACTGATTAGTTAGGAGTTACAGTAGTCAAGGCAAGAATAAATCAGAGAGACAATAAGTGTCTTTAGTGTATCTCTGGTGAGGAAAGGGCATATTCTGGAGATGTTTTTGAGGTGGAGGTGACATGAATGAGCGAGTGATTCAATATGAGGGGTGAAGGAAAGGTCTGCGTTTAACATGACCCCAAGGCAGCAGGCATACTGCGTAGGAGTTATAGTAAGGCCTGAGCCTGCAATGGATATATCAGGGACAGATCTATTAGATGGTGGAAACAGGGTATGGGGGCACTCGTCCACATTAGGGAGAGTGTTCGCCTACATAGGCAGTACGGAGACTTACAAGTCATTCCTGCTCCGCTAGGGATTATGGGTAAAAAATATGCAAATCTAGTCTCCTGGATGGAATTAGGAGAACAGAGTGCACTCTGTACACCACCCTATAGAGGGCAGCATCCTTAAACATCATGAACGACTCAGTTATAAAGTCTTTTAATCATAATGTGGATTTAATTGCTAAATCAGTATTTCTGTCCCAAAAGGAACAGATTCCCAACTATGGACAGCGCTGTTTCGGCCTATTGGGCCATCCTCAGCATAGTGTAGGGATACTGATTTAGCATGGTGAGAGACTATAGACCAGGGTATGGGGGCACTCGTCCACATTAGGGAGAGTGTTCGCCTACATAGGCAGTATGGAGACTTACAAGTCATTCCTGCTCCACTAGGGATTATGGGTAAAAAATATGCAAATCTAGTCTCCTGGATGGAATTAGGAGAACAGAGTGCACTCTGTACACCACCCTATAGAGGGCAGCATCCTTAAACATCATGAACGACTCAGTTATAAAGTCTTTTAATCATAATGTGGATTTAATTGCTAAATCAGTATTTCTGTCCCAAAAGGAACAGATTCCCAACTATGGACAGCGCTGTTTCGGCCTATTGGGCCATCCTCAGCATAGTGTAGGGATACTGATTTAGCATGGTGAGAGACTATAGACCAGGGTATGGGGGCACTCGTCCACATTAGGGAGAGTGTTCGCCTACATAGGCAGTACGGAGACTTACAAGTCATTCCTACTCCGCTAGGGATTATGGGTAAAAAATATGCAAATCTAGTCTCCTGGATGGAATTAGGAGAACAGAGTGCATGGTGGAAACAGTAGTAGTTCAGTCTTAGAGAGATTTAGTTTCAGATAGAGCGAAGACATGATATTTGAGACAGCAGAGCGACAGTCACTGGTGTTCTGTATGAGTGCAGGGGTGATGTCACGGGAAGATCTAAGCAATAGACATTTTCCAAAATGGTATAACTGAAAAGTACATCTGGCCCCATAAAAAAACAACGCCCTATGCATTCCGGTACAGCTGCAGGGTCAACTGTCAATGTGGCCTTGCAGCTGTTGCAAAACTACAACTCCCATATACTAAATATTTTGCCATTTTTTGCTTCAAAACTTTTTCCCCTATTTTCCTCCTCTAAAACCTAGCTGCGTCTTATAGTCCAGTGTGTCTTAGGGTCAGTTCACACGTGAAAACCGCCTAGCTTATTTGTGCGAGGTAAAAAACCTCGGGGAGTTTTTTTGACGCTGTTTTTTGCATTCCACGCGGTTTTTGACGCAGTTTTTGACGCGGTTTTCGCTAGCGGTTTTCGCTAGGGTTTTTTTTCCTATATGTGCTATAGAAACTGCAGGCGAAAACCGTTTTCGCCTCCCATTCACTTCTATGCAATTCTTCAGGCGTTTTCCGCCTGAAGAAAGGTCATGTCGCTTCTTCAGGCGGAAAACGCTAGGAGGAAAAAAAAAGCTAGTGGTCTACATAGACCACCATGTTAAAGGAGCGGTTTTTGAAGCGAATTCCGCTGTCAAAAACCTCCCCTTTGCCCACGTGTGAACTAGCCCTTATAGTCCGAAATATACGGTATATTTCTTAGAATTATACAAAGTGAATTGAAATGTCAATGCCTATAGTGTGAGCTTGAGATCTTGCTGGAATCTCTGCAGAATCTGCAGGCAAAATAAATAAAGCTATGCTTTCTATATTCCATATTACCTTTCAGTGAGATGTTTATTCACATTTCTCCTTGACCTAGTTATATATAAGACATTCTTTTACCTCAGGTTTAATATTGTACATATTGAAGCCAGAAATATTATATTTTTAGTCACCCAAGGAAGAACACTTTGAAAGAGAAAATGTTTTTGGAAACCATTCTAATAATTATGGAATATTGTAGCGATACATGGGTTTCCTTTTTTGTTTCATTGTTTGATGAAAGTTTGCCACATTTGAAATATAGACATTTTGTTAACTAATTTTATTGTGTAATTGATTTTGATTTTGCCATAAATATTGGATTAGATAACAGATATTTTATGTTTATTCTTTTTTTAATGTAGATTGTAAACCCCATATAGAGCTCACAATGTACATTTTTCTCCTATTGCTATGTTTTTAGGATATGGGAGGAAATCCACACAAACACGGGGAGAACATACAAACTCCTTGCAGATCTTTTGCATTTGGCAGGATTTGAACCCAGGATTGCCAGTGCTGCAAGGCTACAGTGCTAACCACTGAGCCACCATGCTGCCCCTACTTTGTTTATTCTGTTTGCTGTAGTAAGATAATTCCAAGAAATATAAAAAAGACTTTAAAAAGCTCCACCTTCAATTCATTTTAGGATTGGCCCTAGGTAGCAATGAAACAGTTAATTAACATAATTGATGGTATAAGAACCCCCCTTTTCACTACTTCCCTGTGTTTTTATTTGACTAGTTTTACTAGGATATGCTGTGCTTGCCTTGAACGCAAAGAAAGCTAAATTTCAGGTAAAATCTAATTTTGTATTTCTTATTCATTCTGTAGCAGCACAGATGGGATCTAGCTAGCTACCTAAGGGGGGAATATCATCATTTGGAAACCGTATTAAGTACTGCTGTGCCAAAGGCTGGATCCTCATGGTGGATGTCCAGAGGATAATTTGATGAATGTTTGTAAAAGCTCCAGGAAGCAGTATTACAGATATCCTATATAGATACTTCTGCATTTTCAACCCATGAGGTTGCTGTGGAACACGTTGAATGTGCCTTTGAGATTTGCTCATTTGTAATCTTCAAAGATAGTGGACTTGATCCATCTGACCAATGTGTCTTTAGATGATTTCATCCCCTTGCTAGTTCCTGAAAAAAGTACAAATAAATGTTCTGAAATTCTTGGTTCTATCCAGGTACAGTGGGGCAAAAAAGTATTTAGTCAGTCACCAATAGTGCAAGTTCCACCACTTAAAAAGATGAGAGGCGTCTGTAATTTACATCATAGGTAGACCTCAACTATGAGAGACAAAATGAGAAAACAAATCCAGAAAATCACATTGTCTGATTTTGTAAGAATTTATTTGCAAATTATGGTGGAAAATAAGTATTTGGTCAGTAACAAAATTTCATCTCAATACTTTGTTATATATCCTTTGTTGGCAATGACAGAGGTCAAATGTTTTCTGTAAGTCTTCACAAGGTTGGCACACACTGTTGTTGGTATGTTGGCCCATTCCTCCATGCAGATCTCCTCTAGAGCAGTGATGTTTTGGGGCTGTCGCTTGGCAACACGGACTTTCAACTCCCTCCAAAGGTTTTCTATAGGTTTGAGATCTGGAGACTGGCTAGGCCACTCCAGGACCTTGAAATGCTTCTTACAAAGCCACTCCTTTGTTGCCCTGGCGGTGTGCTTTGGATCATTGTCATGTTGAAAGACCCAGCCAGGTTTCATCTTCAATGCCCTTGCTGATGGAAGGAGGTTTGCACCTCACGATACATGGCCCCATTCATTCTTTCATGTACCCGGATCAGTCGTCCTGGCCCCTTTGCAGAGAAACAGCCCCAAAGCATGATGTTTCCACCCCCATGCTTTACAGTAGGTATGGTGTTTGATGGATGCAACTCAGTATTCTTTTTCCTCCAAACACGAAAAGTTGTGTTTCTACCAAACAGTTCCAGTTTGGTTTCATCAGACCATAGGACATTCTCCCAATACTCTTCTGGATCATCCAAATGCTCTCTAGCAGACTTCAGACGGGCCCGGACATGTACTGGCTTAGCATTGGGACACGTCTGGCACTGCAGGATCTGAGTCCCTGGCGGCGTAGTGTGTTACTGATGGTAGGCTTTGTTACATTGGTCCCAGCTCTCTGCAGTTCATTCACTAGGTCCCCCGTGTGGTTCTGGGATTTTTGCTCACCGTTCTTGTGATCATTTTGACCCCACGGGGTGAGATTTTGCGTGGAGCCCCAGATGGAGGGAGATTATCAGTGGTCTTGTATGTCTTCCATTTTCTAATTATTGCTCCCACAGTTGATTTCTTCAATCCAAGCTGGTTGCCTATTGCAGATTCAGTCTTCCCAGCCTGGTGCAGGGCTACAATTTTGTTTCTGGTGTCCTTTGACAGCTCTTTGGTCTTCACCATAGTGGAGTTTGGAGTCTGACTGTTTGAGGGTGTGCACAGGTGTCATTTTATACTGATAACAAGTTTAAACAGGTGCCATTACTACAGGTAATGAGTGGAGGAAAGAGGAGACTCTTAAAGAAGAAGTTACAGGTCTGTGAGAGCCAGAAATCTTGATTGTTTGTAGGTGACCAAATACTTATTTTCCACCATAATTTGCAAATAAATTCTTACAAAATCAGACAATGTGATTTTCTGGATTTGTTTTCTCATTTTGTCTCTCATAGTTGAGGTCTACCTATGATGTAAATTACAGATGCCTCTCATCTTTTTAAGTGGTGGAACTTGCACTATTGGTGACTGACTAAATACTTTTTTGCCCCACTGTAAGTAGGTAGGTCAGAATAGTTCTTTTAATATCTGAGGTGTGAAAATATATCTACTCTTCTGTTTCAGGATGAGGATAGAAGACTAGAAAGAAGGATTTGTCACTGATATTCTGAAAAGAAGGAACTTTAAGTATAAAATTTGACAAAATTTTAGGAGAACCCCATTCAGCAGAATTCTTATATAGGGGCTTTTTGAAGTTAAGGCCTGTAGTTCTCCCAGCCTCTTGGCAGATGTAATTGCTACTAAAAAAAGCTACTTGACTTTCAGGTCCCCATCTCTCCAAGGTTCTTTAAGTAGAGTATGCTCTGGATCCTACTTCCACTGTATCCACACCTGTTCTGCGTGCAAGAGAGGTATGTTTATTACCCTTTGTTCACACTGTAGACTCAATTTTGGTTCCAAGAGAGGAATTAGTGTAGGGTCCTACCTTATTGAGGTCACATTGTCGGAGCAGTTGGGCCTTCTATTGTTAGATCAAATATATACAACGAAGAACCTCAAATTTATATATTTAGTCTTTAGACCATATTAGTATTTTTATGTGCCAATAATAGCAGTAATGCAGTTTTTATCTCTGTTCGTTATATCGTTGGTGCTGTGTCAGAGTGCTGCTACATTTTTTTGTACACATTTGTGCTACAGAATGTACATTGGGCCCAGGAGCTTCAGTTACACCTCTCGTTCAATTAGATATCCTCTCTAGCTAAAGCTGGGTAACATGTCCCACAAAGTCATTAAGGCTAAGGCTTCAAGGGACGTTCCGCAGCAAAAAAGCGCTGCACCGTATCGTGGTTCTTCTCGCAGCGCTATCGATAGAAAGTTTGCAGAGGTTTCCTCTGCAGACTTTTTGTTTCAATTAGACCTATGATGAAACCGCCTGCATTTCCGTAGATATAATTGACATGCTGCAATTTCCAGAACCGTGCTGGTTTTGGAAATCACACCGTTTCCACACTGTGGTTTTTACCGCAAAGTGGGAATGGGATTTTCTAGAATCCCATCCACTTTGCTCTGACTCTAAAACACTGCGATTTTTCCCATGGTGTTTCCGCTTCGGGCAAATCTCGCCGTTTACGACCCGTCGCGCCCTGATCTAACAGTGGATTATAGAAACTCATGGATAGCAGGTACAGTTCCATGATACAGATTTGTCACTGAAGGGTAGTTTTGGCTTAAAATGTTGCCACTCCACCATATATGAGCCACACCTAGGCTCCAGTCTTAAGAAATACCACTACAAAGGAAAAGTATGTCAAGGTGCGTGGAGAGGTGGAAAACACCAAAGACACATCACAAAATTCCAGAGTTTTATTAGTTAGGTAACATTTAATAAAACACTCGAGTAGGTCTTATAGAGAAGGGAATCTGTTACAGGAACAATTTATCAATAATGAACTTTCCCCATGACTTGGTAACATGAACCAATAATGAAAAATTCCCCTTATAGTACCAGTGTGTAGGCTTTCCTTAGTAAACTGATTGCTCCAGAGGGTGTGAATAAGGAAAAATAACAAAGGAGCAAAATGAGATACCAAAAGCATCAATGAATGTATTGTTCTACCAGGAGGACCCAGCTTCACACGGGTATACTTTATTTTATGTTTGTGTATTGGCCCCATAAGAATTGCCCAGTTTTGCACTTGTGTATTTTGTATGTCATTTGTGTGTGTCCATAAGCATCATGTGTATCTCAGTTTGGATATCAGTGAAAAACCTGTGATCGGTTGTTATGGATACCTGTAGTAAAGCTGTGTGAATGTGAACTTGTGTAACAGTGTCATCTACTGCGCCCTGCCCCTTTTAAGCTGACCTACAGTAGTGAAGAAAAATGGCTGGGTTGTTATTGAAATCTGGAGAAAAGCTCTGATGTGCGGGGTAGCACAGTGGCTCAGTGGTTAGCACTGCAGCCTTGCAGCACTGGAGTCCTGGGCTCAAATCCCACCCAGGACAACATCTGCAAGGAGTTTGTATGTTCTCCCCGTGTTTGCGTGGGTTTCCTCGGGGTACTCCAGTTTCCTCCCACACATCAATGACATACTGATAGGGAATTTAAATTGTGAGCCCTATATGGGACAGGGACTGTCAATGTTTGTAAAGCGCTGCGGAATATGATGGCGCTATGTAAGTAAGCATAATAAATAAATAAAATAATAAATGTGTGATACTGTGTGCTGAGCTATGTATCTAATCCTCTGATGTGCCTGAGCTGTGTATATAATCGTGTGATGCTGAGTATCTAATCCTCTCATGTGTGATAGTGTGTGATGATCTGTGTTTCTAATCCTCTATTGTGTGCTGAGCTGTGTATTTAAACACCTGATGTGTAATGGTGTATGCTGAACTGTGTATCTAATCCTCTGATGTGTGCTGTCCTGTGTATCTAATCTTCTGATGTGTAATACTGTGTGCTGAGCTGTGTATCTAATCCTTTGATATGTTCTGTGTATCTAATCCTCTATGTCTGCTGATATAAGGGTAAACATATGCAGATTACTGCTAATTAATAGTTTTAGATGACTCTGTGTGCTGTGGTACAGGACTGGTGTATGAAGCCTTGAAGTTCAAAGCTACACTAACGGTCACAAAAAAAGGATAACACACTTTAACACTGAACCATTTTATCTTTTGAGATGCGCTGTTTTCTATCCATATTGTGAACTGTTAATCCGTTTGTCTCAAAAAAGCTAAAAATGTCATCTGCTCATTACAACAGTCTTTACTCTCTCAGTCAAAGCAGAAATATCTGAACACATCAAAAGGAAATGCTAGAACTATAAGATCTTCACACATCAACTTTAATACCAGAGGGACCTCTGACTAAGATCAGCTCCAGTGATCTTCTGCAGCAGCTTCATCCTATTACTTAATTACGTTCTCTAAGTATTCCCAAGGTCTTCATTATAGAAAAAAGATTTTGTTCTTAAGAAAAAAAAAGATAAAATATTTTTTATTTATTTATTACCAACCTTGCAGACATAAAAGGGATATGTCCCAGTAATAATATAAGAGATCAAGAGTTGAGCAAGTTTTCAGACTGTACAAGTCAGGCCAGGTTGGTAATACTGCTCTTAAAGTGAGCCCCCGACATATGCCACTCTATATCTATACAGATGGCACAATTGTACATTGAACACAATAAAACAATATTCTATGTCTTATTAAATTAGTTCGAATTGAAAAGCATAGTTGACTGTAGAGGCTGGACCGGGAGTAGGATCCTAATGTATACTGGTGAAAGCACAATGACACTATTTTATGTTAGTAGATTCGCTTGGCTCTCTGTGGTGGTTTATATAGTCTTTAGAGATGAGCGAACAGTGACATTTTCGAAGTTCGATTCGAGTAGCCGCTCAATACTCGACTGTTGGATCGAACATCTAATCCCATTATAGTCTATGGGGAATAAATACTCGTTTAGGGAGAAACCACTATTCGACTCAGGAGGGTCACCAAGTCCACTATGACACCCCAGGAAATGATGCCAACACCCTGGAATGCAACTGGGACAGCAGGGGAAGCATGTCTAGGGGCATCTAACAAGCCCAAGTCACTGTATTATGTCGGGATCCCTATCAGCTTGCGATATGCGAGAGCTGACTTTTTCCCATAAGAATGCATTGACCACGTTGATTGGCCGAACTCCATACAGAGTACAGCATTCAGTCAATCAACTTTGGTTCTGCCGGAGGCTCGTCTAAGATCGGTCCACAGCAGTCTCCATTCTGGTCCGATCTTAGACTCCGCCTCCTCACAGACGAGCCTCCGGCAGAACCAGCGTTGATTGGCCGAATGCTGTACTCTGTATGGCATTCGGCCAATCAACGCTGGTCAATGCATTCCTATGGGAAAAAGTCAGCTTGCGTATATCGCAAGCTGACAGGGATCCCAACCAGATAGAGCCCCAAAGAGCAGGGTGACTGACATTTCCACCTAAATAAAGGTAATCCCTAGCTAACCCTGCCAGTACATCTTTCCCTGTCTCACAGTCACATAGTTCACAGTCTCATATGAACCGGATATTAAATCCACTGTTCATATAAATTGGAGGTCACCTGAATTAGCCAGCCAATTACTTTTTCCGATTTTTTTTCGATGCCTCCATTGTCGTAGTTCCTATCCCACCTCCCCTGCGCAGTTATTGGTGTAAAAAAAGCGCCAGGGAAAGTGGGAGGGGAATCAAATTTTTAGTGAGTTCGCCACCTAGTGTTCGACTCGAATCGAACATCTCAAACAGCCTGATATCTGATCAAACATGTACTCGATCGAACGCTGTTCGCTCATCTCTAATAGTCTTATTTCTGGAATACTTTAGAAGATAGTCCTTTCAGCATGAGTCTTGCCGGGGTAGATCTATAATATTTTACATGGTCGATTCTTATTCTTTTAAAGGTTATATATAAGCGACTAGTGCACCAGTTTTCTGGAGTGGGTTACATTGGAAACTTTGAGTATCTTAATATACATCCGATTCCCTCCACCAGTCAGGCCGTTTATAAAACCTGGCATATAATGCACCAATCTTAATAAATATGCCCAAATGTCTATTCACATGGTCTGTCAAAAATACTGACTTGCACTATCTTTGTCCTTCAAAATGGACACAGAGCCATGTGAATTGACTCATTGACATACATGGGTTCTATAATGTGAGAGTCGTGCATCATTTTTTTTAAACCAAAGAAGGTAAAAAATGATGTGATTCACTTCACAATAGCGCTATATAATTTGAGATTTATATGTCTATAACTAAAACACCACAAAAGTGAATAGTAAATAGGATATAATTACAGAGGTGAGGGAAGGGGGAAGGTTACCTGGTGTGTCTCTAATGCTATGTGGGTGGTAGGGGGGTGAGAGTGATGTGAAGTTTGGCATTTACTCTCTATATCTGACCCAGTCACTGCTGCCCCCTCAGGAACTCTATCATCTGCTGCCTCAGGCAAGATCCTCATCTCACCTCATGGCAGAATAAGCCAGTCGTTGGAGAAGTGTCTCACTATGATCAATGTGCTGCGCATGCTTAATGACATGCCTGTTGTGATGAGCGAACAGTGACATTTTCGAAGTTCGATTCGAGTAGCCGCTCAATACTCGACTGTTGGATCGAACATCTAATCCCATTATAGTCTATGGGGAATAAATACTCGTTTAGGGAGAAACCACTATTCGACTCAGGAGGGTCACCAAGTCCACTATGACACCCCAGGAAATGATGCCAACACCCTGGAATGCAACTGGGACAGCAGGGGAAGCATGTCTAGGGGCATCTAACAAGCCCAAGTCACTGTATTATGTCGGGATCCCTATCAGCTTGCGATATGCGAGAGCTGACTTTTTCCCATAAGAATGCATTGACCACGTTGATTGGCCGAACTCCATACAGAGTACAGCATTCAGTCAATCAACTTTGGTTCTGCCGGAGGCTCGTCTAAGATCGGTCCACAGCAGTCTCCATTCTGGTCCGATCTTAGACTCCGCCTCCTCACAGACGAGCCTCCGGCAGAACCAGCGTTGATTGGCCGAATGCTGTACTCTGTATGGCATTCGGCCAATCAACGCTGGTCAATGCATTCCTATGGGAAAAAGTCAGCTTGCGTATATCGCAAGCTGACAGGGATCCCAACCAGATAGAGCCCCAAAGAGCAGGGTGACTGACATTTCCACCTAAATAAAGGTAATCCCTAGCTAACCCTGCCAGTACATCTTTCCCTGTCTCACAGTCACATAGTTCACAGTCTCATATGAACCGGATATTAAATCCACTGTTCATATAAATTGGAGGTCACCTGAATTAGCCAGCCAATTACTTTTTCCGATTTTTTTTCGATGCCTCCATTGTCGTAGTTCCTATCCCACCTCCCCTGCGCAGTTATTGGTGTAAAAAAAGCGCCAGGGAAAGTGGGAGGGGAATCAAATTTTTAGTGAGTTCGCCACCTAGTGTTCGACTCGAATCGAACATCTCAAACAGCCTGATATCTGATCAAACATGTACTCGATCGAACGCTGTTCGCTCATCTCTAATAGTCTTATTTCTGGAATACTTTAGAAGATAGTCCTTTCAGCATGAGTCTTGCCGGGGTAGATCTATAATATTTTACATGGTCGATTCTTATTCTTTTAAAGGTTATATATAAGCGACTAGTGCACCAGTTTTCTGGAGTGGGTTACATTGGAAACTTTGAGTATCTTAATATACATCCGATTCCCTCCACCAGTCAGGCCGTTTATAAAACCTGGCATATAATGCACCAATCTTAATAAATATGCCCAAATGTCTATTCACATGGTCTGTCAAAAATACTGACTTGCACTATCTTTGTCCTTCAAAATGGACACAGAGCCATGTGAATTGACTCATTGACATACATGGGTTCTATAATGTGAGAGTCGTGCATCATTTTTTTTAAACCAAAGAAGGTAAAAAATGATGTGATTCACTTCACAATAGCGCTATATAATTTGAGATTTATATGTCTATAACTAAAACACCACAAAAGTGAATAGTAAATAGGATATAATTACAGAGGTGAGGGAAGGGGGAAGGTTACCTGGTGTGTCTCTAATGCTATGTGGGTGGTAGGGGGGTGAGAGTGATGTGAAGTTTGGCATTTACTCTCTATATCTGACCCAGTCACTGCTGCCCCCTCAGGAACTCTATCATCTGCTGCCTCAGGCAAGATCCTCATCTCACCTCATGGCAGAATAAGCCAGTCGTTGGAGAAGTGTCTCACTATGATCAATGTGCTGCGCATGCTTAATGACATGCCTGTTGTGATGAGCGAACAGTGACATTTTCGAAGTTCGATTCGAGTAGCCGCTCAATACTCGACTGTTGGATCGAACATCTAATCCCATTATAGTCTATGGGGAATAAATACTCGTTTAGGGAGAAACCACTATTCGACTCAGGAGGGTCACCAAGTCCACTATGACACCCCAGGAAATGATGCCAACACCCTGGAATGCAACTGGGACAGCAGGGGAAGCATGTCTAGGGGCATCTAACAAGCCCAAGTCACTGTATTATGTCGGGATCCCTATCAGCTTGCGATATGCGAGAGCTGACTTTTTCCCATAAGAATGCATTGACCACGTTGATTGGCCGAACTCCATACAGAGTACAGCATTCAGTCAATCAACTTTGGTTCTGCCGGAGGCTCGTCTAAGATCGGTCCACAGCAGTCTCCATTCTGGTCCGATCTTAGACTCCGCCTCCTCACAGACGAGCCTCCGGCAGAACCAGCGTTGATTGGCCGAATGCTGTACTCTGTATGGCATTCGGCCAATCAACGCTGGTCAATGCATTCCTATGGGAAAAAGTCAGCTTGCGTATATCGCAAGCTGACAGGGATCCCAACCAGATAGAGCCCCAAAGAGCAGGGTGACTGACATTTCCACCTAAATAAAGGTAATCCCTAGCTAACCCTGCCAGTACATCTTTCCCTGTCTCACAGTCACATAGTTCACAGTCTCATATGAACCGGATATTAAATCCACTGTTCATATAAATTGGAGGTCACCTGAATTAGCCAGCCAATTACTTTTTCCGATTTTTTTTCGATGCCTCCATTGTCGTAGTTCCTATCCCACCTCCCCTGCGCAGTTATTGGTGTAAAAAAAGCGCCAGGGAAAGTGGGAGGGGAATCAAATTTTTAGTGAGTTCGCCACCTAGTGTTCGACTCGAATCGAACATCTCAAACAGCCTGATATCTGATCAAACATGTACTCGATCGAACGCTGTTCGCTCATCTCTAATAGTCTTATTTCTGGAATACTTTAGAAGATAGTCCTTTCAGCATGAGTCTTGCCGGGGTAGATCTATAATATTTTACATGGTCGATTCTTATTCTTTTAAAGGTTATATATAAGCGACTAGTGCACCAGTTTTCTGGAGTGGGTTACATTGGAAACTTTGAGTATCTTAATATACATCCGATTCCCTCCACCAGTCAGGCCGTTTATAAAACCTGGCATATAATGCACCAATCTTAATAAATATGCCCAAATGTCTATTCACATGGTCTGTCAAAAATACTGACTTGCACTATCTTTGTCCTTCAAAATGGACACAGAGCCATGTGAATTGACTCATTGACATACATGGGTTCTATAATGTGAGAGTCGTGCATCATTTTTTTTAAACCAAAGAAGGTAAAAAATGATGTGATTCACTTCACAATAGCGCTATATAATTTGAGATTTATATGTCTATAACTAAAACACCACAAAAGTGAATAGTAAATAGGATATAATTACAGAGGTGAGGGAAGGGGGAAGGTTACCTGGTGTGTCTCTAATGCTATGTGGGTGGTAGGGGGGTGAGAGTGATGTGAAGTTTGGCATTTACTCTCTATATCTGACCCAGTCACTGCTGCCCCCTCAGGAACTCTATCATCTGCTGCCTCAGGCAAGATCCTCATCTCACCTCATGGCAGAATAAGCCAGTCGTTGGAGAAGTGTCTCACTATGATCAATGTGCTGCGCATGCTTAATGACATGCCTGTTGTGATGAGCGAACAGTGACATTTTCGAAGTTCGATTCGAGTAGCCGCTCAATACTCGACTGTTGGATCGAACATCTAATCCCATTATAGTCTATGGGGAATAAATACTCGTTTAGGGAGAAACCACTATTCGACTCAGGAGGGTCACCAAGTCCACTATGACACCCCAGGAAATGATGCCAACACCCTGGAATGCAACTGGGACAGCAGGGGAAGCATGTCTAGGGGCATCTAACAAGCCCAAGTCACTGTATTATGTCGGGATCCCTATCAGCTTGCGATATGCGAGAGCTGACTTTTTCCCATAAGAATGCATTGACCACGTTGATTGGCCGAACTCCATACAGAGTACAGCATTCAGTCAATCAACTTTGGTTCTGCCGGAGGCTCGTCTAAGATCGGTCCACAGCAGTCTCCATTCTGGTCCGATCTTAGACTCCGCCTCCTCACAGACGAGCCTCCGGCAGAACCAGCGTTGATTGGCCGAATGCTGTACTCTGTATGGCATTCGGCCAATCAACGCTGGTCAATGCATTCCTATGGGAAAAAGTCAGCTTGCGTATATCGCAAGCTGACAGGGATCCCAACCAGATAGAGCCCCAAAGAGCAGGGTGACTGACATTTCCACCTAAATAAAGGTAATCCCTAGCTAACCCTGCCAGTACATCTTTCCCTGTCTCACAGTCACATAGTTCACAGTCTCATATGAACCGGATATTAAATCCACTGTTCATATAAATTGGAGGTCACCTGAATTAGCCAGCCAATTACTTTTTCCGATTTTTTTTCGATGCCTCCATTGTCGTAGTTCCTATCCCACCTCCCCTGCGCAGTTATTGGTGTAAAAAAAGCGCCAGGGAAAGTGGGAGGGGAATCAAATTTTTAGTGAGTTCGCCACCTAGTGTTCGACTCGAATCGAACATCTCAAACAGCCTGATATCTGATCAAACATGTACTCGATCGAACGCTGTTCGCTCATCTCTAATAGTCTTATTTCTGGAATACTTTAGAAGATAGTCCTTTCAGCATGAGTCTTGCCGGGGTAGATCTATAATATTTTACATGGTCGATTCTTATTCTTTTAAAGAATCGGGTATCTCTCGGGCAGCAGGGATGACACATTGCAGCATTGGTACAGGGCTAGATAAGTAACCCCTTTGCACCGCTTATCTCCTATTTTTTGCTCATAGCCCCTGTAATTTGTTTCTCATTGCCTCTGTGATATCTTGTGTTTAGATTGTTTATTGATATGGCTATTTACAGTAATGGATATGTCCCAAAATTTACACCCTTCCTCTACACTCAAACAGAGCCTGTATGATTCTTTCCCTCCCCATTATAGACTGCCCTGTATGTACTTTCCTCCCTAACTACTTCTTAAAGGGATCCTATCATTAAAAGTAATTTTTTTGTCTCTAACATGTTGGAATAGCCTTAAGAAAGGCTATTCGTCTCCTACCTTTAGATGTGTTCTCCGGGCCGTCGTTCGGTATATAATCCAGTTTTCGTCGGTATGCAAATGAGTTCTCTCGCAGCACTGGGGGTGGGCCCCAGTACTCAAACAGCACTGGGGGTGTCCCCAATGCTGCAAGAAAACTCTCCTGCACCATAATATGATAATGTCCCAGACATCTGGAACATTACCATAGAGGCCTGAAGCCTGTGCGAGCGGTAGTTGGGGTTCGCGGCCTGGGCCCGTCCTATAGCAAAAGGGGAAGTGGGTGGCAACAATGAGCAAACCCGGGGAGGTAGGCTGCTACCTCCTGGGCAGTGGCGTAATTACCGTGGTAGCAGCAGTAGCAGCTGCCACAGGGCCCGGGACATTAGGGGCCCGGTGACAGCCGCTACCGCTGCGTTTTTTGTTTTTTTTTTAATAGGCCGTTACCGGCTGGAGTTACTCCAGCCGGTAACGGGCCCCATATACTTACCGATCCTGGCAGGCTCCGCGCAGGCTTCGGCCTACTTGTGTGACGTCTCAGACGTCACATGATCGGGGCCTGCGTCCTTGTGCGTCGCGACGCAGGCTCCTGGTCACATGACGTCCCTGACGTCATTGAAGATGGCCGCCAGCGGGAAGTCGGGAGACAGGTAAGTTACAGTGGTTTTTTTTTTTATGTTGTTCTTCTCCGATTAATATACTCTGGGGTCTGAAAAGACTCCAGAGTATAATTGTTAATGGGTGTCCACAACGGGACATAATAGTGAGTGAAGGGGCCACAATGGGACATAATACTGGGTGCAGGGGCCACTATGGGGCATAATAATGTGTACAGGGGCCACTATGGGACATAATACTGTGTGCAGGGGCCACTATGGGGCGTAATACTGTGTACAGTGGCCACTATGGGGTGTAATAATGTGTGCAGGGGCCACTATGGGGTGTCATAATGTGTGCAGGGGCCACTATGGGGTGTAATAATGTGTGCAGGGGCCACTATGGGGTGTCATAATGTGTGCAGGGGCCACTATGGGATGTAATACTGTGTGCAGGGGCCACTATGGGGTGTAATAATGTGTGCAGGGGCCACTATGGGGTGTAATAATGTGTGCAGGGGCCACTATGGGGTGTAATAATGTGTGCAGGGGCCACTATGGGGCGTAATAGTGTGTGCAGGAATGCGGGGAGTAGGGTCGGTTGGGGTTTTCGGTGTCGATCGGGGTTTTTGACGTCAGCCGGGGGGGGGGGGGGGGGGCATGTCAAAGGTTCGCCACGGGGCCCCGCCATTCCTAGTTACGCCACTGCTCCTGGGGATACTATTATAAAACAAAAATAAAAAAAATATGTTACTTGCCGACCTCGCCACTGCTCCCGCTGCCGCTTCCTCTTTTTACCCAGCAATAAGACATCTGCGTCTCAGCACAGGAGGCGTGATGATGCCTCTGTGCTGAGATGCAGAGGTCTAAACCAATGCAGGAGAGGGACGCTCGGGATGTTTTCAGAGCGGCCCTCTCCTGCGCTAGTTTAGAAAAAAAAAGTCAAAATCAAATTGTGTAGCTACCCCCCCCTCCGGAGTGCCGCCTGAGGCCGCCGCCTCAGCTCGCCTCATTAGAGGTACAGTCCTGGTTAGAACCTTGATTTCTAAATGAAATCCAAATTTACTTTCATCTGAAAACACCTTTGACCTCCGAGCAACAGTCCAGAACTTTTCGATCATATTCTAATTTATTGAGAAGCATGAGTATATGTAAAGGAAGTACAGGGCATAGGTGTGGTTGTGTGTTCAGAATAGTGCAATGTAATTATAACAATTGTACTACTTGATAAAAAGCATTTGTTTGGCAACGTGATCATTGCTCTATTAAGTTCCCCTTTCTAGTGTTCTGAGCACAAAGCTGCATACACCTACTACAGACAGCAGGAACAATATAAAATGCATTATTTGTTTGCAATGGGAAGAGCTACAATTTTTTGTCCTTGTAATCTGCAGACATGTGCAGTGTCTGGTAGAGGATGTTCTTTCAGTCACATGTAAGCCCAAACTGTGCATCCTCGTGCAGGCAGCTCAGCCTAATTCCACTTGCAGACTCCCTTGCTTTATTTTCATTAGCGACACAATAAATCCATGAGAGCTTATGGTTAATGCTAGCCAGTCTGTAAAATAAGCGAGTGGATCCTTCATAACAGTTAATTGTCAGAAAAACCCACTGACATTGTTTGCAGATGAACACATTTCCCAGCAGGTGATAACCGAACATAACATGGTAATGTAACAGTCATGCGGAGAAGAAAATCTATGTAATAATACTCCTTCATGTTCAGTTCAGGGGGGTTATGCTTAGTAACCATCTCTGACATTACTGTTTTTCGGATTTTTTTTTCTCTGAAAATACACGTGGCTCTGTATGGGACAGATAGTCCTGAGATGAGCCTGCACTGAAGTTTCTATTCCCTAAGGGAAAACTTGTTTCTATTCCAATAAGAAAGAGATATAGAGTTTGTGTTTGTATTAACCCTTCACTAAGCCTGCATGGACCAAACATGCTGAGAACTTATTACATATGAACAGGCAGACACCAGACAGAAATTGCTCAGGATTCACAGAAATTGCACAGTCTATTCAGAATCATATGATCCCATATAGAGAATACTAATCCTTATGGAAGTTTTTCAAATTGCGGTTGCACTCTTCAGTCTGTTAGAGCTTTAGACTTGTGGGCCTACTGTTTATTTTTCTACAAATAAGCCTGAGGTAACATGGCCTCCAATCGGCCCCTGTTATGTGCCCATCTGGAAAGGATATACTGTACATCATTTTTTCATTCTGGGGTCAGAAGGGGTAGAATCTATCCTCCATCAGCCTGAGCTGTATACTTTGCCAGCCTCCTTTTTTTGTTGGATTAGTCTATAAATTAATATTACTACATATATATATATATATATATATATATATATATATATATATATATATATTATTCCTGTTTAAAGAATTGTATTAAAGTCTGAGCATGCACAATTATATATTTTCAATGCTTATTTCCTGCACAGTTCTCTGAGGCCGGTCTGTTCTATGGTATATGTCCTCACCAAATGTTGTAGCTGCAGACCCTTCACGCATCATTAGGCCAATGATCTGTAGGAAAGATATACTTAAACTGTACTTTCCATGCTGTAATAACATGTGCGCATGGATATTCATAAGGTTACCTGAGTGTATTATTTTGTGTACCTATTTTGCATCTGTATGCGTGTATATATCAGATTTTCCATGATGATTCATTTGTCTGGCTACGCCTCTAATTACTGCATTAATGGCATCTCCCAACATATAATCCAGAAGCTTTATGTACTTCATAGACAATTCAAGCCTTGTCAGTTTGGGGAACAGCTCCCCCACTAGCACTGACATGTGTGACCAAGTGCTTTTATAAGGGGCTCATTAGAAGGAACACAGAGGGGATTATTTATTTCCTATAGACACTCCCAAGCTACATGTGTATAGGTCATATGGCTAAACTGTAAGTGGTATGGATACCCTATTTGTTGTGTACTCACTGCAGAAGGTAATGGAGCCTGAAAAGTATGGAACTCGATTCAACTGTACTAAGTTGCAAAGATAGCAAAATTCCTTGCAACTTTCTTTTTTATAAGTAATGAGTCACATAACTTAACAATGCGATGTAACCTTTTTAGTGGTCTGTCTGATCACGTGAATTGCTTTGCTATAGCAATATCCTCTGCCAAATCAGACATTGTTCTAAGATCCTAAATAAATGGGGCATTAAAAAGTTACATCCTATAGTTTAGATATTTTGAGTCTGGGACAGTCCTACTTAAGCCAATACTTAATAAGGGTGGAAAGAAGAAGGTAACTGGACATCGCAACTCATTACTCATGTGAACGGTGCCTCGTCATATAATACGCTCTGAGGTCCAATGTTATTGTTGCCCACAACTAAAAATATTTTCCATATTGTTATTCATCAAAGCGCCTTTGTGAGCCAGACATGATACGCTTCTGCCATAGATAATAGGCTGTGCAGAAGTCAGTCCCAGCATGACTCATACGTTTCCTCAGAACAGAATTAGAATGGTCTGAAGAAAAGAGGATTAAGTACAGTGCATGTGGAATATTGAAACACAAAAAATTCTGCCAAACGTAGTTGTTGCTTATCTATGTATAAGCAAAGGCTAACACATAACTATAATTGTCCAGACATTAAACTGTTCGCTTGATACGACGCCAGTGGTTACCTGGCAAGGATGTGATATTAGCTGTCTGCAGACTGATGTAAGAGGGTACATGGTGCAAAGGAAAACAAACTTATTGACAGGGACATATTTGAGATGTGAAGTCTTTTATTATTGTATACAGAGATTTCTAATTGTAAAATAAATATATGCAAAGTGTTTATATCAAAATTGCCAAAAAGAGGAAAATGCACCAGGGCCTTCATGATCTGAGGGCGTCTTCCATCGTCCAAAGCAAAAAGGTCACAAAATATTTTTTTATTCTTTAACCCCAAAAATACTGATTCCAAATAAATTGCTAAGGACATAAAGTTCCCACAACATCAGGACTGCAAACGCAATGGAACAGATTTAATAATCCTGTCTAAATTTTAGACAATGTAAATTCAGTTTGGATAGTCTTAAAATTCAACCGGATGATTCCAGTTACTCATGATGGATGAGAATCCCGAGCAATTTTAGACTGTCAAGACTACACTCACCGGCCACTTTATTAGGTACACCATGCTAGTAACGGGTTGGACCCCCTTTTGCCTTCAGAACTGCCTCAATTCTTTGTGGCATAGATTCAACAAGGTGCTGGAAGCATTCCTCAGAGATTTTGGTCCATATTGACATGATGGCATCACACAGTTGCCGCAGATTTGTCGGCTGCACATCCATGATGCGAATCACCCGTTCCACCACATCCCAAAGATGCTCTATTGGATTGAGATCTGGTGACTGTGGAGGCCATTGGAATACAGTGAACTCATTGTCATGTTCAAGAAACCAGTCTGAGATGATTCCAGCTTTATGACATGGCGCATTATCCTGCTGAAAGTAGCCATCAGATGTTGGGTACATTGTGGTCATAAAGGGATGGACATGGTCAGCAACAATACTCAGGTAGGCTTTGGCGTTGCAACGATGCTCAATTGGTACCAAGGGGCCCAAAGAGTGCCAAGAAAATATTCCCCACACCATGACACCACCACCACCAGCCTGAACCGTTGATACAAGGCAGGATGGATCCATGCTTTCATGTTGTTGACGCCAAATTCTGACCCTACCATCCGAATGTCGCAGCAGAAATCGAGACTCATCAGACCAGGCAACGTTTTTCCAATCTTCAATTGTCCAATTTCGATGAGCTTGTGCAAATTGTAGCCTCAGTTTCCTGTTCTTAGCTGAAAGGAGTGGCACCCGGTGTGGTCTTCTGCTGCTGTAGCCCATCTGCCTCAAAGTTCGACGTACTGTGCGTTCAGAGATGCTCTTCTGGCTACCTTGGTTGTAACGGGTGGCTATTTGAGTCACTGTTGCCTTTCTATCAGCTCGAACCAGTCTGGCCATTCTCCTCTGACCTCTGGCATCAACAACGCATTTCCGCCCACAGAACTGCCACTCACTGGATGTTTTTTCTTTTTCGGACCATTCTCTGTAAACCCTAGAGATGGTTGTGCGTGAAAATCCCAGTAGATCAGCAGTTTCTGAAATACTCAGACCAGCCCTTCTGGCACCAACAACCATGCCACGTTCAAAGGCACTCAAATCACCTTTCTTCCCCATACTGATGTTCGGTTTGAACTGCAGGAGATTGTCTTGACCATGTCTACATGCCTAAATGCACTGAGATGCCGCCATGTGATTGGCTGATTAGAAATTAAGTGTTAACGAGCAGTTGGACAGGTGTACCTAATAAAGTGGCCGGTGAGTGTATATCACCTATTTGTTGTCTTAAAGAGGACCTTTCACCACCTGGTGCACATGTGGTTTAATACAACGCTAGAAAGCTTTCCCGTTCTGTGCCCCCAGTGAAGAGCTATCGGGACCAGTGCCGTAGCTCTTCAGTGTCAGAAGGGCGTTTCTGACAGTCAGTCAGGAACGCCCTTCCGCACAGCAGCGCCTATTGTGCTGTATTGTGAGAGCGGTGAGGAACGCCCCTCCCCTCCTGATAGTACTCATTCATAGTACAAGTATGGGGGAGGGTGGGCGCGTTTTTTAAGTGGTAATATTTTTGCATATACAATTCATAAATTGGGTTTTTCATATATATATATATATATATATATATATATATATATATATATACATATACACACACTACAATATATATACAGACTAAGGGCCTGATCGCGGTCACAATCCCTGAGGCAAGATCATTATGCCTCTAATTCTCCTGTTACAGTCAAGCTTTTTATTGCGACAATTACAGTGCCAAAAAACAGTGGCAACATGCCACATTGTTTGCAGAATCACATCAAAACATCATTTTGTAACAATTTTTTTAGTAATAGTGTCCTAAAAGTCAGTGCAAAACCATATGAAATCCTAGTCTCAATACAAAGGAAAAGGAATGAAGGAATTCTGCATGTTACCTGAATAAGCTGCTACCTTGTTGCTGCGACTGGAGACATTAATCTGGGCCTACTCAGAGGCGGGAAGTCGTGCCAGAAAATGAAGAGTTATCTGAGGTCAATGTGTGCCCCATTTCCTCTTCACTTGCTACCATCTGAGCATTACTGTAACCATTTATTTTATGATCAGATGTGTCAGATTTTGTTATTTTGTTGCCATATACACACAAGTAGTGAAATATTAAGATAATGTTTATAAACAATGCATGTGCCAATGTGCAATTCTGAGAAAATGAATCACTTCCCTTCTTAAGAAGGGTGCAGCATATCTAAAATATATTGAGGATGTAGCGTGGCAACAAGATCCAGGTTAGTCAAGGAATCAGCTGAGGGAATTCTTTGTGCTCGTGATCAGCATATGATGAAACTCCCTTAGGATATCAATAGTGAAACGCAATATCTCTGCTGATATCTCTATCTTATTTACTATGGATTAACTACAGGTTACTGTTATTTCATATTTGCTCAGGAGACTGATATCAGACATTAAACCAACCACAGTACATTGTAGGGGATATTGTGCTGAGCGCGATCAAAGCATTTAGAATCTAAACATCTAATCTAAATATCCAATAAGTCGATCGCGATCTACCGGTTGATCGTAAAGGAAGTATGGGTCGATCGTCCAGGTGACATTCTGTGGCAGCCAGAAGCGTTCATTCCAGAACAGGACTGCCCCGTATTTATAGTTCTGTCCTGCCGTCCCGAATGGTTTACAGATTGTTCCGCTCTGCCCCTGAGTGTTTTCTCTATAAAATTCACTGCCCCGATGTCCCGGCTCTCTGCTGTATCTCCTCCCCCCACCTCTCACTTGTGCAAGCTCCCGCTGAGGCAGGAGAGGAGACTGAACATGTGGCCTATGAGCCCCCCCTCCCCCTCCTCCAGAGTCCCGTGCAGAGAAAAGCAAAGCAGAACTACCGGCAGTGTCTCCCTGTGTAAGCAACACATGTCTGTGGCATGCAGGGTGGAGAGTGTATGTGTAGCGCCCCACAGAGTGGGTCACTACAAATGTCATCTTATGTGATCTACACTGTGTACTGTGAAGGTATAGTGAGATCCAGGCAACCTGTTAGCATACACAGTTCCACAGACACTGCCCCTTTAGGAAGAGGGGTGGAGCTACAGACTGGAGCCTCTCTTTGAGTCCCAGGTCAGAGTGCAGGAGAGAGCAGAGGTGTGTGGAGGTGCAGTGTGTGTTTCAGCCACATGTTGTGTGATAGCACAGCACAGGAGCCCGGGGCCCAGCAGAGGTTAGACCTTAGCAGACGCGGAGCTGCAGGCATAGGACCATCAATTCTTAACTAGTGTGAGAAACACTAAGAACATTGAGAAACTCACTGGACCGAGGCCTAGTGAATGCAAGCTTCCTGGAGGCTCAGTAACATACAGAGTTGGGGTGAGTGTCTGCATCCAGCATCCCAAAGAACTCGCGTTACCTGCTGTCCAGAAGGGAGGGATCTACCCAGTTGGAACCCAGGACCAGAGGAAATCTATGAGAGAGTGTGAGCAGCAATGGAAGGCTATATCATACTAATGGTAAAAGCGAAGACTGGCATCTCACTATACTGGAGCAAGGTGAATCCTCCTGTAACATCTGTTATCTCCTGCTGACTACAGAAGTAAACTGTAAGTGTTTGGTTAACCCCTGTCTGGACTGTATTCTTTCATCGATCCTCTGTTACTCCTCCTGGAAATCACCCCTTCCTCACCTATATCATCTGGCCCTGGGACCTGCCCTGGTTGGGGAGGGTATAACATCTGGCACTGCATCACCATCTATTCCCAGAGGCCCTATCTACAGTGCCCGGCTTCACCTCATGCCGAAACCCCAACTGGCGTCACAACAAACTTTTATTTTTCTTTATTTTTCTTTCATCCATTTTTGCTTAAAACTGCCCTTTTTCAAGGCGCTGCCACCCCTGGTGTTGGGCCTGCTCGCACCGTGAATCCACAGAGGCCGAGCTGGGGCAACTCATATGTGTCTGTCTGTGTCTGTCTGACTGTATGTGTCTGTTTGTGTCTGTCTGTGTGTCTCTCAGTAACCTAGGGGCAGAGATGGAAGGGGAACATGAAACTGGGGGCAGATGGAGGGGGGACATTAAATGGGACAGATGGAGGGGGGCATGAAACTGGGGGCAGATGGAGGGGGGGATATGAAATGGGGAAGATGAAGGGAGATTTGAAACTGGGGGAGAAATGGAGGGGGACATGAAACTGGGGGTAGATAAAGGGGGCAATTAAACTGGGGACAACTGGAGGGGGCATTAAACCATGGAGGTAGCTGGAGGGGGACCTGTCTGCCTCTAGTTGCCCCCAGTTTAATGTCCCCCTCCAGCTACCCCTACAGTTTAATGTCTGCTTCTAGCTTCCCCAGTTTCATGTCCTCTCTAGTTTCCCCCAGTTTAAACTGGGGCACCAGGAGAGGGACATAATATTGTGGGGGAGTTGGAAGTGAATATTATAATGTGAGGACATATAATGTACGGGGGAGTGTAGGAGGATTATACTGTGTGGGGGCACATGAAAAAAATTAATGAAAATGGGCGGAGCTAAATTTGGCACGGCGCACTTTGCACGCCGCACATTTTGTCCCTCTTTCTGTTCTTCAAAAGTTGGGATGTATGCGCACCCATAGTGGGTAGTAGATCATTTTTGACTTGGTCATTTTATAAGTACCTCACATGCTAAAAAAAAAAAGTGTGAGCACCCCTGATTTAAGGCACCATTTCCTTGAAGAATAAGTTTTATAAACTTGTAAATATGGCTTAAGTGCGGTGGATACAGAGCGCACCCCATTGCACATAATTTGCATATTTCAAAAAACACTGTTCAAAAGGAATGGTTATAGTATAGAAACTAGGATCAATTCTCATGGTTAGCCCTAAATATACCAGTCCGACACTGTCTGTAGTGGTTTTCAGCTTATCGGTGTGAACAAGTATGTTTTAATTAATAAAAAGCTAACAGAGACCTTACTAAGGGCTTGGAACCGAAACAAAATCGATTCCATTTCTATATATAGGATTCAGTAAACAATTATCAACATAAACACTAATTTATATTTAATCACTGTTTGCATCACTTTCATTTTTTCAGAAGTCTTGTATGTTCAGAATATGTGACGTTTCGGTGGGTGGACCTCTGCTGCATGTCTGTACTGTATAATCCTATAGCTTAAATCGTGATGGTCATTAGTGTCATCTTTAACCCACTTACGTGAAAGCTATGAGCTGGGTATGAGTAAAAGCAATGCGTGCTCAATGGCATACAATACAGAAGCTAAAGACAGCTATAAGACTGGACACGATTTCCAAATAGAGGTGGATGAACCTCTCAAGATTTGTTTTGTTTCAGGTTCGGATGGCTGAGGACCAAGATTCATTTCAGGTTGAACAAGTTCAGTGTGACCTAGAGCTTGAATTGGCTTAAAATATAGTGTAGAACACTCTTAGGGCTCCTAGGAAACTTATATATCCAATTTCTAGCACTCTAAAGCAACAAGACCAACGCTATATCAAAGTGATCGTGACATGTATGTCTCTGGAAAAATGGATGGTAAGCAATGGATACAAACTCCGAATTTAACCATACACTGCGCTGACACTTGTTTTACACATTTTAATATTTAAAACATTTTGGCGGGAAAGGCGCCTGCCTGTGGTTGTTTAGGCACATGTGGTGATTATGTTGCAAAAAGCAATGGTTTTGAAGAAAAAAACAAAATCGCCGTTTTTGATGGATGGTAAATGATAAACTGTTATTTGGGAGACATATTTGTGGCTGTGAGCCGCTTGAAAAGTGATGAAGAAAAGCCTTCACAAATTATCCTTTGATAAGAGCCGATGTGGATTATATTTTGGTACCAACTGTGAGAAGGTGACAGGTAAAATTCTGGAAGGTCGCTATATCTCCCCCAGATTCCTCACTTATGTATGGTGAGTGAGGTCACAACACAGATCTTTAAGGGTATGTTCACACCGCGGAATTTGCATTACGCGTGTGAACATTGCACTTGGCTAGCCGTGTCAGGATGCCCAAATGAATGGGCCGGAATCCGCGGCAAGAATGGTCATCTCGCTTCTTTTTTTCGTTACTAGCTAGCAGAAAAAAGTGAGCGGCTCCCATTGAAGTCAATGGGAGTTGGTTTTGGCAGCGGAAATTGGAGACGGATTTCGCATTAAAATCTGCTGTCCAAAAAAACTCAGTGTGAGCTGACCCTAACAAAACCTCAGCTGTGAGAAGGCCTTTCTGTTAATCATTTCTTGTCCTACAGCAGGGGGGAGCCTTCAAGGTGGGAGCTGAGCCTCATTAAAAGGCCTATAAAGGGTTGGCAAGACCTCAGTCCTGGGTAGTCCCTGGGGGAGAGAGGAGGAGCCGGGTTCTGTCTCAATACTCTGAAATTGCTGGCCCCAGATATCATTCCATATGCTGGTGATCCTACCAAAATGGCAGCGCCAATGTGCCGGTAGGAAAATGGCACCTCAATGCCCATATATAATAAAGCAGAGATCTGATGGAGTCACGTGGGGCTTCAACACCTTTTTACTTTGTAATTCCAAATTGGCTTGGCAATTAGTATGTGAAAAGGCAAGGCAGACACTTAATAAAGTTGAAGTGCTGTAAATAAATTTTCTTTTTTTGAGAATTACGTATGCTATTTATTCACCCAGTGGCAATTTTTCAGGTCTGCTAACGCCAGCTTGAGAATGAGAGTGAGAAGTATATATAATAGGAGTATGTCAAAGCAAGCTATTACCGTACTTGGCTATTCTGAAAACATATACTGATCATGCAGGATGAGTTCTGTAACAAATCTGTTATGTGGCACTGTCAGTGTTCTCTTGGAGGTCCTCCGCGAGTTTGTACAACCAAAATAGAAAATAAAATACAATGGTATTGAATTTGAATATGTAAAACAGAATCTAATGATATATTATAAAATATACTCTGTGCAGTGCCAGATTTTGCTGATCCTGCAATATGTTGAGCATTAGAGATTAATCTATTGTACTTTTCACATCAATAGAATTAGTGAGCAAAATTGTTCTTGACATTTCAGACTAATTAAAAAATAGGGCTAATCCTTAAAATTAAAGGAATCTCCTGGAGTGAGCAGCAAATCATAGGAGATTATCACATTCATGTGAGTGGTAGAGTCCAGCACCTTTGAAAAACATAACCTTCAAGTGAGTTGAAAAGGCCACGGAGAAGAGATTAAGTGAAATCCCAAAGGGATCCTTTCATCGCAAATAACTTGTGTTTAAAAGAAACCGTACAAGCTCTGATGAAAAAAAAGCGTATTTCTTTATTTCATCACCTTCAGTCCTAAACTAAGGTGTCACTATGTACAGGAGAAAGATCTTTTGATAAAAGTTAAGAGGCAACTAAAGGTCCAGGCTGATAATTGGTTGAATTCCAACAGTAATGGGAGAGCATGGAATCACTTAATGCCCATAGTCAAAGCCACTGAACGTGGCGGCTAGAGTGGAGATAGATGGTGCACCTGGATACGGCCATAGTTGCATCCAGTCACTGGTCACTTCTCTGTGACTAATCTCAGCTGGATACCATTACTGGCCATACGGTTTTCCTTTACCACATGGTCCGTAAGTAAATCCAGCTGCAATAATCTGGTGCTTTCTCTTACGTAGAAGTGAAAACTCTGACTTTGGTTGTGGCTGCCACCACCCTTAAAGGTTTGATGAACTCTTGAATAGTTTTTTATACATAAAAATAATCATTGATCATAATGACATTGTAGTAGATAAACATGGCCCCCTTCATCACATGGCCCCCTTCATAACATGGCCCCCTTCATCACATGGCTCCCTTCATCACATGGCCCCCTTCATCACATGGCTCCCTTCATAACATGGCCCCCTTCATCACATGGCTCCCTTCATCACATGGCCCCCTTCATCACATGGTCCCCTTCATCACATGGCCCCCTTCATCACATGGCTCCCTTCATCACATGGCCCCCTTCATCACATGGCCCCCTTCATCACATGGCCCCCTTCATCACATGGCCCCCTTCATCACATGGCTCCCTTCATCACATGGCCCCCTTCATCACATGGCTCCCTTCATCAGCTAACATGTGACATTGTTCAGTCTAAGTTTATACCTACATTCGGTGACTATTTCCCCATTCCACTTGAAAAATGCGGAGTGAAAAGTCCTACGCTGTTTTTTTTTCCCGCAACGCTTTATGGATGTGACTTGCTACATGGGGTCTTAAATTCAAACTGTTCTTGCAGCTTTTAAGAGATCAGTAAGGAAAGCAGCAAAACATGTTATACAATGCGATTTGCTCAGACACAGCTGTTGTTCATAAATGGCAAAAAATGCATGGAGAAAATCCAAATCATTTGCATATATGCTTAGAAAGGGTCATTATTGCAAATTAAAATTAATTTAGCTGTAGTTTATTTATATTTTATTTATTTTACAGAACCCATTTATAGAAATGCCATTGAGTGGAATCTATAAGGTTAAGACCCCACATGGCAGCCTGCGGCAGCAACGCAGTTCTTTCCACAGTGCTTTTCACAGAAAGTTCACAGAGGTTTCCTCTGTGGACTTTCTACTTCAATTATATCTATAGGGAAATCGCTGTCGTTTCCGTAGGTATAATTGACATGCTATTTCCAAAACCACAACAGTTTTGGAAATAGCAGCGTGTCTTCTGCGCGTGTTTTCCTGCAAAGTGGGGATGGAATTTGCTAGAATCTTCTCCACTTTACTGTGACTGTAAAACACTGATTTTTTTTGTGTGTGTGTGTGTGTGTGTGTGGAATTTAAGCTATCCGGGCCCTGGCCTAAAGCTGTTTGAATGAAATGTATGCGTTTTTTAGGTTGTTTAGAGTTTACTCCTTAATAATGTAGTGTTTGTGCATAAAATCATTTTTCATCTTTTAAAAAATTGTACAGAAATTTTGAGTAAATATATTCCATTCAGTCAGTAACATATCCACTCAGTGGCCAAAAGTCACAGGAAGGTGTGTCCTAGTGCCGGTTGTATCGATTATGAAGCTCAGTGTGACGCGATGTCGTCTATAGTGCAAGTTTCGCCAAGATATCTGAGCAGTCTGATGCAGAAAGGTGTCTCATCAACATGGTAACATGGCAGCACGTCGCGAGTTAAGTGACTTTGAACATGGGATGATAAGAATCATGGGGCATAGCATTTTGGAGATTACCTGGGAATTTGGGTTTCCGAGGTCAACAGTGTCTCAGGTGGAACTGCAATATCGCAGAGACAACGTTGGCAGCCATGTAAACTGGCACACCAGTCCATCACAAGTGTTCAATGAATGGACTTCACGTCACCTCAACAGAGTCTTACAGGGCTCTCGACTGTCTACTGTTGGTCAAATTGCTGCCGATTTGAATGTGGGGCACAAGGACCCCATTTCCACCAGGACTGTACACCGAGAACTGCACTGCATAGGCTTCAACAGTCGACACTCGACGCGGCAACATAGAGCTTGAAGACTGGAATGGGCCCGTGAGCATTGTCATTGGACCATGGAAGAGTGGCAGCATGTGGCATGGTCTGATGAATCACGGTTCCAGTTGTACAGAGTCCATGGGCGTGCAAGAATGTGGCATATGCCCCATGAGGCCATGGATCCTACACGCCAACAAGGACGTGTCCAAGAGGGAGGTGGCTTTGTCATGTTCTGGGCCGTGTTCACATGGTCGCACTTGGGCCCCATTGTCCAGGTGCAGGGATCAATGACTGGTGCTCGATGTGTGCAACTTATGGCAGGCCATCTGCACCCCTTTCTGGTGTTCGAGTTCTTTGATGAGGATACTGTGTACCAACAGGACAATGCAACATATCATCGCTCATTGGTGGCACAAGACTGGATTAATGAACACACCAGTGACCTCACGACCCTCGATTGGCCTGCCCGCTTGCCCAACCTCAACCCCATAGAGCATTTTTGGGATGCTGTGGATACCAGTGTCCACTTCATGGACCCAGTATCAACTTCACAGGACTAATTGTGAGCTGCAGTGCAGACTGCATGGATCAACAGCCTTCCAGACCTTCCAACACCTCGTGGAGTCCATGCCTTGTCGTCTTGCCGCAGTTATCAGGGCTTGCGGAGGGACGACGTGCTATTAATAGTGCATCCTTTACCTTCAGTGTAAAATAGGCATTATAATAAAAGGGAATTCGTTTACACAGGGGAATAAACGGTGTGAAATAGGTTGCACAAAATTTTATAAACATTGAGAGAGATTTATCAATCCCTCTGTGACATTTTTCTGGTATATGGGAATGATATTGTGGAGCAAATTTGGCACAAGACTCTTTTTCGCTCAAAACATGCAGCACAAGCTTCTGTGCCTTGCTCCCCACATTGTATTTTCTGGCATTAGTTATAACTGAAATCTATGGCAGATAGGGACATGTGCCTGATTTATATAGAGATTGGAGCCTCTTTAAAAATCACTTGTTTTCTTCACCATTCAAGGCCTTTCTTAAGATTGGTGTACAATATGTCAGTCATGATAAATCTGCCCCATTGTCTCCTGGTTTTATGAATGTCATGTCATTGTTGGCACATGGTAAAAGTGTGCACATAAAACCTAGTGGACATTTTTACTCAAATGATAAATTTCCCTCATTGTGTTTTTCAAATGAAAAAGAAAATGTCATTGACCTTGTAGAAAAACGTGTATTCCATCTACGTTGTCATTTCACATACAAATAGTACATTTTATTGTTTTTATTTACAGCTAAGCAAAATTCCCTTTCTTGTGTTGCATTGACCTTATTCAGCCCTGCTTTGTTTTGCCTGCTCATAACATTGAGATCTCTTCGCATACTGTGGTTATTTTTGATTGCCCTATAATTGAACCTCAATGTTATGTCCAGCAGAAATTAACCATGAGCTTCCACAGAGATATGAGACCAGGTGCAGTGAGACACAACTTTCCCTTCTGAACCAGTTGTTCTCACTAATAAATATAGCACTGAAAGATTTACCGTAGATCTCATGCATCTGAAAGGTTTGGATACAACTGATTTTATAGTACATTTTTTTATTTGTAACAATTTCTTCTTTGATGAAAAGACTGCGATTATTCTTAGTACTGCTGCAATTTTAGGTTAAGGCCCCAAGTAGCGAGCCACAGTCAAAAAATGCTGCAGGATGAACCGCGGCGTAAATGCGTTGCAGTTTATCTTGTAGCGCTTTTCACAGAAGATCCGCAGGGAAAAAGGCAGGAAGTCAGTGATGAAAAGCGAAGAAGCCCCCTGCATTGGAAATGGTGGGGGAGGAATTTAAGGCTAAGACAAGAGTAACTATTACTCCTGTCTTCTTATATATGGAGAGGGTAGGGGGAGGAGGAGAAGGAGAGACAGAAATATAAGGTCATATACAGCATTAAATTAGTTCTTTCTGCCAAGAAAAGGCCGTATAGTAATTCCTAACAGCGGAGCTATGTGGTGAAAGAAAACAGTCTCTTTGTCTCTTTATAGTGCAGATGTCTCTTTGCTTTCAGAATTTCCCCCCTTTCTACATGGACTTCTGTTGCACATAAATGAACACTGATAGGAGGCATATATGAAAAAACAGGCCATTTTCTTTCATAAAATATATTGCAAAGCTTGTCATTTTCACCTAAATTATGTATTTAGAAAAAAAAAATTTAGTTATACTGTAAAGGGGCTCTATCACTGGGAAAAGTCATTTTTAACTAATCACATGCTTGCATAGGCTTTAGAAAGGCTATTCCACACCTACCTATAGTATGTAGATTGCCTCAGTGGTTTCTGAATTAGTCTGTTTTTATTCATATGCTAATGAGCTTCCAGCCAGCACAGGAAGTTCTCAGCAGCACTCGTCTCTGCTATTATCTCCTATGTGTGTGTGCAAACAGGAAGGTGAGCCATCATCCTCATGATCAGCAGCCTCCCATAGGAAACAATGGCAAAGGGGTGCAGGATGTATCGTGCATCAGTATAATTAGCATATAAATAAAAACGGACTTATTCAGAAACCACTGAGGCAATCTACATACTAAAGGTAGGTGTGGAATAGACTTTCTAAATCCTATGCAAGGATGTGATTAGTTAAAAATTAGAGATGAGCGAACACTGTTCGGATCAGCCGATCCGAACAGCACGCTCCCATAGAAATGAATGGAAGCACCTGTGACGCTGACTTTGCCGGTGGCCGGCCGGCGTCACAGGTGCTTCCATTCATTTCTATGGGTGCGTGCTTTTCGGATCGGCTGATCCGAACAGTGTTCACTCATCTCTATTAAAAATAACTTTTCCCAGTGATAGAGCCCCTTTAACAAAATCACAATTTTTTTCAAGTCCCTAGGTGAAGTAGAAATGGAAGCTAACAAAGTGATAAATTTATCAGCTGAAATCCAACAAACTTATCACGAAAAACAGTACAAGTATGGAAAGTCTCACCTAAGTCTGCATGAGTATGAAAACCGTTTTTAGCTCTGCTATTAACCCTTTGTTTCTGTGTTTCTCCTTTTGAGGTTTCCAATAGCCTGTAGGGGAGTATTAGGGCCCGTTCACATGGAGTAAACGTGCGTGTATTTTGGCAAAATACACATTTAAAAAATACATGTGTAAAAATAAGACTCCAGTTGACTTCAATGACATTTTACATGTGTATTTTGACGTGTGTTTTGATATGTATTTTGACGTATATTTTGACATGTGTAAAAAAAAATGTTATTGAAGTCAATGGGAGTCTTATTTTTACACGTGTATTTTTTAAACGTGTATTTTGCCAAAATACACGCGCGTTTACTCCATGTGAACAGGCTCTCACTGTTACTAGGTAAATTCTGTATTTAGAAAGCAGCAGAATGAAGACCGGAACACATTGAGTTTAGGAGCAAGGAGCAGGTATCTCTTCATAGCCTCCATAGACTTTGGACCAATGTTTTTTTTTCTTTATTTTTTTAATAAAATTGTCAAAGAGGATTGCATGAGAGAGTATTTATTTATACAAATTTTGTTTTTTGATTTTTTTTTAGTCATGAAGTTGTCTGATTGACTGCTTTCTATTACTATTGCCAGTCAAAAGGCTAACATTAATTCCCCCTCTCACTGTTATCAAGGTACCCATAGCACCAGGGGTGCGCCTGTGGGCTGGTGTTTTCAGGCTGAGAAGGGCAAACAACCAAGGACCTTCCCACTGGCCACAGCGGCTGGTTTTTCCTTGACTGGATATAAAGAAAGGTCAGAGACCAAGACATTTTTTTAAATATTTATTCAAATTTATTTAAAGCACATACAATAAAGACTAAAAAAAAACTCTGGTGCAGTGTAGTCTACTAGATATGATGTCCACAGGATACTGGAAACCTGCACAAAGAAAAACAAACACACATATACAAAAAAACAAGGAGTTTAATAGTCGGGTTAAAGAGGACCTTTCACAATTTCTACTTCATTACATCAGTGCGTCGCTGCTTCACTCATTCTGGCGCAGTTAGAATTTCTTATGTACCCCGGCCATTGCCAATACTTTATGTTAGTTTCAGCACAATTTTACTATCTACTGTCCAGTGGGCAGACCTGGGATGGTGCAGAAAGACATGAACCGCCCACCTGACAGAAAACAGTATAATTGTGCTGAAAGTAACGGCATTGATTAAGGTTTGATCGGGGTCTAGAGTATAAATTCCTTTCTGTGACTATCAAAATAAATGAATGAATTAAATAAATTGTTGTTCAACTTTATAAAACGTTGATGCATTTTCCGACAGTGGAAAACAGGTGGGTTTTTTTTGCCTAAAACATGAGCAAAAGTCTGGAAAACACTTGCGACACAAAATTTGGCTCTTATCCGGTACAAACATAACAAAAATGAATTTTTTTGTTGCAGATTTTTCTGTGCTTTGTTGAGCCAAAGGAATGAAAAAGCACTTATACTTAAATCTTAACTTGACTACAAAAATACTGTAAAACCTTCATCAAAAGTGACAGTTTTTCTATAACATGTGACCTCAGCCTAAAAAAAATGCATCTAAATTATCCTCTTGGAATATGCAGATGTGCCACGTTTTTATGCAGCTCCGGTTTTTGCATTGTCTACATCTTATGCAAGGTTCACATCTGCGCTTGGTAATCCATTTGGGGAGTCTGCATAGGGACCCTCCCCCTCCAAATGGAATACAGAACGCAGATGTGAACCAGGCATAAGTCATGATTACTTAATCTTCACCATTGAGTAAATGAAAAATGGAGTACTTAGGCCTAATAGTAATATGTGCTAGTAAAAGGAGGGTCTAGGGTGCATTCACACGGAGTAAAATGGAGTGTAATTTGGAGTGTAATTTTTACACGTGTAAAAAATTTACATGTGTATTTTGGAGTGTTTTTTTTTACACGTGGCGTTTACAGAGCGTTAACGGAGCGTTTACGGAAGCGGTTTTTACACGCCTAAACGCTCCGTAAACGCTCTGTAAACGCCACGTGTAAAAAAACCACTCCAAATTACACTCCATTTTACTCCGTGTGAATGCACCCTAATTCTTGGTATCAACATCCAATGGCGTTCTTGCCAGGATTCACTAACTTATTTACACATTTGCAGATCTATCCATTACCTAGCCTTTAGTTCAAAGTCTTGTACCCAACAAATGGTCTCAGAGGTTTGCTAGGACCCATACATATTAGATGGTCCGCAGATCTTAATCAAGATGACAGGTTCTTTAATGATCATACTTTATTGAATTACCATCAAGGGGTCTTACCTACTGTAGAAATGTATTTTCGTAATAAAAGACTTTGTGAACAACTGTATTGTTACATACTGGTGTATTCCAGAGATATAGAGGAATGTGTTAAGGTTTGAAGATATTCCGGAAACGCTTCAAAAGATACATTCAGCACAATGTAGGTCACTTCTGAACCTGTGACTACAATGAGGAGCAGTTGTCACAAGTCTGTCTCGTGCTGGGTGTTGTGCCTCCAGTCATTACTGATAGTACATTGATGACGTGATCTCTTTCACTGTCTGATGATCCATTTGGAAACCAGCTATGGAAAAGCAATTTACCAAGATATGTATTTAGCATTCTATGGTAGTAATGATCAGAAATATTGATGGGTGGATTCGGCTGTAATTGTTGCTGTATTGCCTCCAGGTTTCAGACAAGGCTACATGCATTCATTGAGCTCTGCAGGCATGGAGGTCATATGAGTTCTGCAGGATGAAATTATTCAGAATAGCAATTTGTCTAGAAATAAATAACCAGACACACAGCTTTATAAGCTGCCATGTACAGAAATACTAGAAGAGACTGATGTCCATTGTACACATGCCAAAAGCAAAAGATTTAGGAAAGCTGTCTTAAAGAAAAGCTCTCTGATGCCCATAGCAACCAATCATTGTGATTGGTTGCTATGGGCAACAAATCATTTTTTGCAATGTGTGTAACTCCTATAGACTCCCACACTCTAATGATATTCTTATATTTTTACTTAGCAACACAACATTGCATGGCATTCCCATGCACAGTTTCTTTTGCAGAAGGGTATCCATATTCTTGCATTAAAGGGGTTTTCCAGGCAAAAAATTTAGCTTTTTTTAAAAAAGAAAAAAAAAAGGTTTTTTTTTAAAATGTCTCTTAGTGCTACTAATGGGTTAATAAATGCATCCATATACCTTTAGCAGTGTTTTGAGTGATTTCTGGTATCTCTTCCTTCTATTTACATTCTTCAGCTTCCTGCTATATAACTTCCTCACTAACCCCTCTCCCCTTACTCCCCCCTCCTTCCTCACTCCCATACACCCCTCCCTGTCTCTCTAGATATCCCGCCCTTCCCTACCTTCTCAGCTCATCCCCCGACCCATATTATATACATATCCTCCACATTTCTTCCTGTGAGGCATCCCCACCTCCTGTACTGATTCAGTCTTCTCCTCCAGTGATGATCCATCTCTACTGCACATGCGTGGATGCCCATTAGAGGTGAATTGCAGCGGCGTGCACAGTGGAGAAGAGCACGCACCCTGCCGAATCAACGGGCCATTTCACCGGAAGAAGCCAGGTTGGTAAGTATAATGGGGTGGATGGGGGAAGTAGTAGTGAGGATCCGTTTCTGGAAACGGGAAAAAGGATCGTCACCGGATAATCAGAAAATGTCCCTGGGGTGTCACATGACCATCCCAGGGATATAGGTAACTAAACATTTTTGATAAATTATGTTATTTAGAAAGTAGGAGGGATAGAGTTTTTAGACTATTGTAGGGATTTCTAGTTATCCCGGACAACCCCTTTAACTTAGCAATTAAAAGAAACAGTCAGGGGCGTAACTAAAGGCTCACAGGTTGGGCCCATCCACATATTGATTGTGCCCCTTTTGTTCCACAGACTCTCTCACAGAATCGCTCCTTGACTATTTACTGCTGACCATCTGCTACTTTTGGCTACTTTTCTCCTTTCTGACAGTGAAAATGTGTGTATCATAAATCTGGTAATAAAGTCACTGTGTATAGATTGAAGAAAATCAGAAAGGAGATCAAAGAAGTTTAATTGGCCTTAGTCAGTTAAGAGGCCCCAGCTCATGGGTCCATTCACTTCTGCAGCCACTGTGATCTCTACAGGTACGCCACTTGCTCATGGGCCCCCTAAGGCTCCTGGGCCCAGAGGAGATTGTACATTCTACACCCTTCAAGTTACGCCACTAGAAACAGTTCCCCTGAATGGTTTACTTCAGACTGAAAAAGAGCACTCCTTTCCCTTTCGCCACAGAATATTAAGGAGGTGAGAATGGATACCACAAAATGCACCAAAGATATCACTATTAGCTCAGACTCTATGATAAATTTGGTTACTCTTTAGATGCTTTTTCACTTTAACCAATTAACTTAATCTGCACCAAAATAGTGGCACATTTTAATGTAAATTGTGCACAGTTTGGTGCATATAAAGCCATGTTACCTTGACAAACTAGAAAACATATGTAGGCAAGCATGGCACAGGGATTTATTTTTATGCCTTTGCTTCACAAACACGCCAGAAATAAGCCAAATGTTGTTTTTTACAATAAGATCCAGCCACAAGCACATTGGTATGTCAACTCCAATGTTTCTGGTAGACATGTTGTGAAGCCTGTTATTATATATGATAGTAAACTGTATTACTGAAAATTGTTAAGGTTCACAAAATAAAAACAAGAGGATTAATCAATAGTAAATAGACGTAAGTAAGTGATTGTTTCTTTATGTAATAGGCAGCGACCCATAAAAAAGCATATTATGAAAAGTAGAACACTGGCATCATGTCTAAGCATCCACGCCTTTACCTGTGGTTAACCTTGTACCCAAGACTGAAAGGCTTTACCACTTGTAATAGGAACTTCATGTTCTTGGCATCTTAACAGAAAAATAAATGTCTTACTCAAGGGCGTAACAGAAGTATTAATAATCCGGAGTTATCTGGATAGAGTTTGGATGGTGCAACAGAGGACACCTACATATTCATGATGATGACAATTCCTTGACTGTTCTACAACTGAACCTAATTATAACATACGTTATGTTCTCATGGCAAGAAATCACAATTCCTAGCTTTTTGTTCTCAGGGTCTGCAATTTGGCTTCCACGTTCCCCACAACTTTCAAGGGAATGTGACTTGGGTCACTATACTCTATGGTAGTCTAACTTTGTTTCACCAGAACAGACATATATTTAGTATTCTTAGAATTGTTTCTCAAAAGCCTTCAAATTGCTCCAAAAATACTTGTATAGTGTGTTGGTTTCTGCGTTAATAGAATGGAAATGGTAACCTGAACAGAATGAATTGAATCCTACTAATGTTATAAATTTAAAAGTTTGTATGTTTGGATGTTTGTTCCTCAATTATACAAAAACGGCTGAACGGATTTGAATGAAATTTCAGCACATAGATTGTAAACTCGATTAACACTTAGTTTACTTTTTATCCTGGTAAATGACATGGCTTCACGATTGTTATGAATTTATGTTCACATACTATATTAAACTGCTCTTGCCAGCAGCTTATCTCAGGTTCTGATAAAGCCAGGTCTGTTACCTCTCTATGTAAACACTCAGCTAACCCTCAGTGGATTGTGTACATGCATTTGCATATTATCTGTTCTGCTCCAGGCAGTGCTGACACACTGGATGAGAAAACACCTTTAATCCAAATTGGCAGTTTGCCAATTTTAAACATGCCGGGAAAAAGAAAATGTAATTTGTTGCAAATTTGTAAAACAATGAAAGCTATGAAGGTAGCCAGAAGTCAACAGAGTTCTCCTCAAGTGGAGCTCAGGGGGATCATCGACACCAACAACACACTCATTATATGGCGTCCCAGCGACCTTCTGAGATGCCAAAACAATCACGGGCACAGCGGAAAGAACTAGTTAAGCAGCATGCCAGCTTGAGAGCTGCCAAAATGCCAGAGTATGCGGATCATCAACTCCAACAACACGCTCATTATTTTGCGTCCCAGTGAGCTGCTGAGATGCTGGAACAATCACAGGCACAGCGCAAGTGGCAGGCCAGCTTGACAGCTGCTGAAACTTTTTAAAAGTATTCTTACAAGCTAAGATTAACCCACTCCCCCCAAAAAATAGTGCCTAAAAATGATACATTACAAAAAGTGCAATCTAATGTGGTTTTCCCTCTGACAGGTTATGAAAACCTGTTTGCAAGTTCTACTCAAGTTGATTTTCATACAGTATATATGGTATGATATACATTCATCTGAAATGTGTTGAACATTTTATTCTGGTTTTTGTTTGTACGATATCAAACTTCAATTTCTTGTTCCTCATTGGCATGGAGTGTCGTAATTTCAAAAAAATTTATTGTTCAAAAAACAAAAACATGGTTATGTGAAGGAGGCCATGGTGAAGCAGAAAAACCAGCCTAGAGTGGGTATAAATTGGGTCATTAAGCAGTGTAGAAACATCGCCTGGTTAGATGAATTCAGAGTTTTGTCGCACAATGCCCATGGGAGGGTCCACATTTGGCACGAGCAGCTTGAATTTAAAAACCCTTTTCTGGCAGGTTTCAGGCTGATAGAAGTGGTATTTGTTGAAATATTTTTTTGGCAAAATGAATTGCTGCGGTTCTGAAGGTCAAAAGACCTCTAACCTGCTACTCGAAGGTTATCTCTAATAAAGTGACCATTCAGATTCATATATCTATAGTTATTTATAATGGTGGTCACTTTGTTATACGAGCGGTATACCAATAGTGGATGTGATGTTGCCCTGTGCACTCATTTCACCTATGCTTTCATTTTTTTTTACCTATGTTTAACATCTGGTACTTGGTTTCCATGAGGGCAGCCATGCCTTTGCACACGAATCCTAGTTTGTGCTATACAAATACTTTACCTTCTATACAATCACTGTGCTTTGCTTTTCGTTTCTATTTGGAGACCATTACTGTAACTTTAGAGAACATTCACCTTACATAGAGGCGACGTTGATTATTCTTGGAAATCAAAAAAACTAAGTGCTGTTTTTCCAGGTATTATATATTAAATAAACACTTTAGGTCAAAGCAGTTGACCTAAAGCTGTAGATTTATGTCCAAGTAAACAAAAATCTTAATATTTCTAAGAAGGTAGAATATTTTATCCTGTATATTTTGGAAAGATTAAACCCAGTAAGTGACTAATTTTGTATTATTCCTTTTGACCTCTGTTGCACTCCGCACTGCGCTAAACTCTTTCTGCCACACGTTGTCTTGGCACTAGTGTCTAATTCTGGGTGAGATTCAGAACAGACGGCCATGAAGGCATAATTCCTGGGAAAACGTAAAAACTATGAGCCATTAGATTATATTAGGGTCAGTGATCTCTTCTGGTCTTTATAGTAATTCTGATGAAAATTATGAAATTGCTTTTGTATATTGCAATATTGATAAAGAGCCCAAATCCTCTACCCCAAACTTTCAATATGGTAGGGAGATTTTCTAGTTTCTTTTAAGTCTCATGTTAGAAAATTTATTATTCCTGAACAAATATCAAACAGGGCACTTCCTGAATTTTTTTCCAGATTTCCCCTAAATCTGAAAAAATTGGGAAACATTTGCCATGTTTTTACATCAGTTTAATGGATGCAAAGAAAGGATTAAAATAAAAAAGCAGATGTAAAAACGGACACAAGTGGATGCAAACAGATGGCCATCCATTTCCATAGACACCGATGTTAAAAAAAAACCCAAAAAACAAAAAAACGGATCCATTGCTGTCTTTTTTTTTGAAGGACACAAAAATGTAGTATACCATACTGTATTATATACTATACTATACTATATATATTATACTATATCTACTGTAAGATGTTTTTACATTTTACCTTGTGATGTGCAGATTTGTACATTTTCCCTGAGTACCTATCTATAAGAAACAATAAAAACCTAGTGAAATAGAAAGATCTTTTTTCCTTATTCACTTGTTATTTCTTCACATCTCACTAGCGTCATTTTATTTTACACTATCAATGGTTACACTTCCAGTCAAAATGGAGGCTTAGTCACCTAGTTACCAGGTCCCCTACATGGCACAGTGTGGATGTAGCACTTGCTCTTCACTCTTCCCTGTTCTTTCCTGTGACTATTCTGTGATAAGTCCAGGCTAGTACTAAGTTGACTCCTGGGCACCTTTTTTTAGGCTAGGTTCATGTCTGCCGTAAATTCCATCTAAAATCAGTGGAGTGAAAAGTTATGGATGGAGAACGTTTCTCTCCATCCGTTTCAGTATAAAACTGGTGGAAACCTATTGGACACAGCGAATAATAGTCTATGGGGTCCGCAAGGGTCAGCAGGAAACTGATTTTTTTAGCGGATGGCTCTCCACCCTGTGGATCCAAATGACAGAGAGTCAAATGCTAGTGTTAACTAGACAATCCAGGTTCCCTCTTGGGATATACTCTTTTAGTCTATACAAGTCAGCCTAGTTTTTGGGTGGTCAGGACACTTCTGCTGCAGACATAGGATATTATTATCTATGGGTTTATAGAGGCTCAGTGATGTGGACAGAATGTTTCAAGAGTAAAATAGCAACTTTTTTCTGGCTTACTAAAAAAGTTATATTTCATAAATGTGTCTAACACATTAACTGGATTAAGCAGAAGGTAGAAGTAGAAGAACTTCCTATATATTTCCCATTCCTTTCCAGCCACTCTTGGCTTTGGCTCAAAAAACACAGCAAAATCTGCAACAAAAAAAAAAAAGCTGTGTTTCCACAAAGTGGGGCCTCAGCCTAAAGGTTGACAGAGATTTTAGAAGTCACCAATGAAGCTGATATGCAATACTATACGCAACCTGTGCTCAGGTATGGCGCTATTCTTGAAAAAAAGCAGCAATACTTTTCTACTCCTGAGCAGTGGCGTAACTACCACCATAGCAGCAGAGGCAGCTGCCACAGGGCCCGGGACATTAGGGGCCCAGTGACAGCTACCACTGCTACCCCCGATCTTATCACAGACAAACTGTTGTAACTGCGATAAGATCGGGGGAAAGCTTGTAGGACCTGTAGCTAAAGGACCTTGTGTGACGTCAGCCGTCACATGACTAGGTGGGCGTGTCTTTTTAGCCTGTACAGTCCTGCAAGCGAAGAAGAGAAGGAGAGATGTGCTAGGTACTGAGGGGGAGGGATTAATGTGAGATGGAGAATGGAGAGTGTGTGTCTGTGTGTGAGTGTGTATGTATGTGTGTTGTGGAGGAGGAGAGAGGACAGTGTCCTGAGATCTGTATATTAGGAGGAGGGGGAGGTCAGTGTCAGTAGATGTATCAGTACTCTACACATTGTATTCAGACTTGCCTGCAATTGCTGTTACTAATGACTGTCTAATAGTAGTCAGGGGGTGCTCTGTGTATTGTATTGTATTGTATTCTACTGAAGGGGAGGGATATGTGAGATGCAGAGTGGAGAGTGTGTGTGTGTCTGTGTGTGAGTGTGTATGTATGTGTGATGTGGAGCAATTGAGGAGCAACTGTAACCTATGGGCAGAGATGGGGAGGACATGAAAATGGGGGTAGAGATGAGGGGTGCATCAAACTGGGGGGCAGATGGAGGGAGGGCATGAAATGTCATGTGACATCCATGCGTTATTAAAGATGGCCAACACAACCAAAGACTGCAGCGGAGTCGGAGACAGGTAAGTAACTTTTTTTTTATGTCTGTATCTCCCCTCGGTCTCCGATTATTATACTCTGGGGTCTGAAAATACCCCAGAGTATAATAATTGTTCATGGGTGTTCATTATGGGGCATAATCCCGTGTGCAGGGGCCACAATGAGGTGTAATACTGTGCGCAGGGGCCACTGAGGGACATAATAGAGCGCGCAGGAATGCGGCATGGGAGGGGGGGGGGGTCAGTCAGTCAAGGTCTTCGGTGTCAGTCAGGAAGGGGGGGGGCATGTCAAAAGTTCGCCACGGGGCCCCGCCATTCCTAGTTACGCCAGTGCTCCTGAGCAAGTCTTTTAAGAAGAGACCATATTTAAAACAACTGTAATGCACGCCACCATATATTAGCTTACTTAAAGTCATATTTTTTACATTTTTCTACTGAGCTCAAAATTTCTTTTTCATGTCAGTGTCAGTACTTCATTGCTATTCATCTGAAAACATACAAAATATTGAATGATGTAGCTCTGATGAAAGAGAATTCTTTCTCCGCTTTCTTTAAGTCTTACCTTTGACAATGACATTCTGCAGTTGGTTGTTGAAGACTACAAAGCAAGTTTGTGAATGGAGTTCATCATTTCGATTGTGTGACCTATAGACTATCCTAAAGAACACTTTTACCTGGTCACCTCTATAGGTGGGCAAACCTCACAAATAATTGTAAGGTCTGGCCCTTTGGTTTATTTTGGGTCAAACTGAAAGTGCTTTTATTATTTAAGGTCTCACATATCTCACAATATAATACGTGGAGGCCCGAGGCGATGTCTCAATGTAATAAACCATTATATTCACCTTGCCTCACCTCTCCTTGGCATCCTCTCGGCATTCAGAGATCCCTCTGCACAGAGGTGTAACTTGAAGCTCCTGGGCCCCAGCGCAAAATTTGTAATGGGGCTCCATTCCTAAATTGTGCCATTTAGAATAATTGTATATTTTATGTGGCAGAGGCATCTTTGGGGCCCCCAGGGTTCAGGGCCAGTAGATACTGCAACTGTTGTATCCCCTCTAGCTACAACCCTAGAAGTGTAGTGTAGGGTAACCTGTGGGTCTCCTTGGCTTATGGGCCAGATGGAAGCTGCAATGTCAATACTGATGCCAGTGCTTATGGGACCCCTAAGGCTCCTGGGCCGGGGTGCGATTTCACCCACTGCATCCCCTCAAGTTATACCACTACCTCTATATCATCTTTCACATGATAACATGCTACATATCTAAAAAAGCATGCTTTTTCTATAATGCTGTGTTTTCTACAGTGTTTTATTCTAGAATTGACGGAGGCTTTGAGGAAGAGTGACAGTACGCAAAACGGCCATTGCCTAGTTATTCCTCCCACTATTCACTGTGTGACCATAAGGGAAGATATTACATAATAAAGAAACCTTTTTATGGATGATGAGTGCCGCCTTTTTATTTTTCTTATTGGGATTATTCTGTAATGTGTAGATGAGATTAGCTGAAGTCTCAATCAGTTTGCTGGAACCGTAAAACGCTGCTGTGTTTTTTTTCTCCTGCGCAAAGACTAAAACCACTGCATTTTCACGACATGTGGCGTCAGTGGTTTTGATGGTAGTAGCACTGGCACTGATTTTTTTTTTTTTACTTGCATATCCATGTGGATAAGCAAAAACATTTCTAGGCCTGTTCACAGTAATACTCATCTGATTCTGTTTATATCATGATGATGATATCCTATTAAGTTGAGGGAATCATATTGCTATAATTTGGTAATTTAATAATATTACTGTAATGTTAGTTTAAATTTCCTGCATTTTATTTTTGTATGAATCAAATATAGTGCTGTATATGTCATAAATGGCGCGATGAAGTCCAAGAACAGTTAAATAGCGTCTCATGTGCCTGGGGAATTGGTCTTCAGTATTTTGTTGAACTGAATATTTGCATTTGTAAGGGAGTCAAGGGAGAAAACTCTGCTGGGAACATTTCAGAAATCTTATCAGATACATTTCTTTTTCCTTCCTCCTCAAAAATGTTTAGGATAGCAACTTTATATCCCTATGGAAATACACTCTCAGCCCTCTACTGCCATACAGAATTGAATTATAAAGCATATCTTGGCTGTCATCCATCTAGTGTATAAATTGTAGGTGTTTAGAAAATATTCACATGCCCGGGAGCTAAAGCCACTCTAATAATGTTCTGGAATGTTTCATCACAATCCCATGCTACAAACACATACTGAACACTTAAAGCTATAGGAACTTATCTGACAATTTAGCTCTGTCTTAAGCATTAACAATAATAATAATAATAATAATAATAATAATAGATACAATAATTTAATACTGTATTCTGGAATTATAATAGTGAGTATAAGAATATTAATAGAGCTCAATCCTTATAACCATATTAAGTGCTTAAGTTCACTGCAAAAGCTGTAAAGAAGGGTCTTCACCTCCCACTTCCCTCCTATTCTCCCTTCACAAGACTTAAAGGGGCTCTATCATTGGGAAAAGTTATTTTTAACTAATCACATCCTTGCATAGGCTTTAGAAAGGCTATTCCACACCTACCTTTAGTATATAAATTGCCTCAGTGGTTTCTGAATAAGTTCGTTTTTATTCATAAGCTAATGAGCTTCCAGCCAGCACAGGAAGTTCCAAACAGCACTCGTCCCTGTTATTATCTCCTATGTGTATGATGTGTATGTGCAAACAGGAAGCTGAGTCATCATTATCATCAGCAGCAGCCTGTGCTGTATACACACTACATAGGAAACAATAGCAAAGAGGGTGTACTATGCATCGTGCACCCAGTATAATTAGCATATGAATAAAAACGGACTTATTCAAAAAACACTGAGGCAATTTTCATACAAAAGGTAGGTGTGGAATAGCCTTTCTAAAGCCTATGCAAGGATGTGATTAATTAAAAATGATTTTTCCAAATGAGTTTAAGAGTTTGAAAAGTTTTTAAGGCCAGGGCCCTCACATGGCGTAAACACAGCAGTTTGGCCATGACGGAAGCACAGCGGAAAAAAACACATGGCGTTTTACACTTCCTGTAAAGAATACTAGCTAATCCCATTTACACATTATGTAAAAATATGCACAGTGGACACCCTGCAATTTCCCAAACCGTTGCGGTTCCTGCTCTCAGTATTAAGCCACAACCCAGCCATTATACTGTAGTTAATAGCACATTCTTGTAAACCTTCCATTTTTGTGAACAACATCAGGATGTCTAATGATCCATTTGGCACAATCCATGGGTTGCGCTGCCAAACTGCTACTCTTAATATACACCAGGGATTGGTATCGCTTTACCAAGTACTGCTAATAACATTCACTACTTTTATTGATTTAATCACAACTGTAAATTTACAGTAAACTTAATTGGTTGCCAGAAGAAACAAACCATGTATACAAGCCTTATGTAACTTATGTAACTTTTCAATATAGCACACACACGAGCCCTTACCTAGCTCAGCTTTTGCATTAGCATTGTAAAAGCTTTAGCTAGACGATATATATGATGCATCTTGGATATACCGTAATGCTTCTATTAACTTCATAAGTAGATCATATAGCTAAAACACAATACATACATAAGTACTCTTAGGCTAAAGCCCCACATTGTGGAAACACAGCTTTTTTTTGTTGCAGATTTTGTCGCGTTTTTTGAGCCAAATCCAGGAGTGGATTGAACAGAAGGGAGATGTATAAGACCTTCCTATATATTTCCCATTCCTTTTGTAGCTATTCTTAGCTTTGACTCAAAAAAACAGCAAAATCGCATGAATCCCATCCACTTTGCCTGCACTGTACAACGCCGTGATTTTTCCCACAGTGTCTCCGCTGCAGGCAAATCGCGGCATTTATGTCCCGTGGGGCCCCAGCCTTAGGGTATGTTCACATGGCGGAAACCAAATTCTACGTGTGAACTTTCAGCGCAGCTAGGCCGAATGAATGGGCCTAATTAGAAGGGAGTCTCGCACCGCGGACGCTGCTGCTGCTGTCTCAGCCGCGGAATCTGCGGGAATTAGGGACATTTCGCTTCTTTTTCCTACTAGTGGAAAAAAAAAACACTAGCAGAAAAATAGGGAGCAGCTCCCATTGAAGTCAACGAGAGCCTTTTTTGCAGGCTTTTTTTGAGTCAAAATCCGCCTGCAAAAAAACTCTGTGTGAACTAGCCCTTAAGGTGCATTCACACGAGAAAAATGGTGCTGAATTTGGTGTGCAGTCTGCCTCAGCGCTGAAAAAAAAAGCAGAAAAAGGAACCCATTGAAGTCAATGGGAGACTTTTTTTTCAGCACTGAAATTCCACACCAAATTCCTCACCGTTTTCCTTAGTGTGAATGAACCCAAAGGCTGAAGTCCCTCTAGTACCAGCAAAGTGAATGGTATTCTGACTAAACCCATCCACACATACGGTAGTAGAAAAAAATGTGTTTTCCATGTAAGTATAATAAGGGCAAAAAGACTTTTTGACTAACTGGATTTTAAGAAAAAGTGTTTTTTTTTATCATGTAATTCATTATTTTAACAAAAGCAATAAATTAATTATCAAGTATATCAGCAAGACGAGACCCTATATAAAGCAATGTAACGTCATATAGGTAGCATTCACTGTTTTCCCAACAAATCATTTGGAATATTACAGCATCAATGGCATGTTACAACTAGAAGCAGACACACGCAAATGATGAGTATTTTATTACATGAGCGCAGACAGACACAAAGCACTATCTATTATGGTGTAATGTTGCAGGAAAGGCCTGGATTATAGACAGAGACCCAGTAATTTGGTGTAATCCAGGCCCATTGACAAGGTGTAATTATCCCCAATCATGACAATTATGAAATGCAAGGCTTAATTCTCACTTTGTTTCTTCTGAATCATCAAGCAATGTTATTGTGTTGTTTTTCCTTCTGTTTGTATAACTGTATATTCCATGTATAGTATAACATTACTGAAGTGACACTGTACAAAGAGAAGCTGTCATTACATAGCAATATCTAATAAATGAACCAGCAATCACCAATGTGATTTTCCATTTATTATTATATTTAATGGTGTTTTTTTTTTTTTTTGTAAAACATCCATATTTTTTATTTAAGGCCTCACAGCTCCATTTCCCTTCTATTCCTGTAGGTAGGGCCTTTCCTATGATCTCTATATTCCTCAGATTTCATGCAGAGTTGTTTTTGGTCAGTTTCTGCATTGGATGCTGTATGTACAGAGATAAAGATGCAAAAATGTTAACTTAATATTGACATGCTATTGAATTGAAAGAAAGAATTCAGACCATCACTCCTCTTTTCTCTTCACATTTTGAATCTTGTGCTAAAACAAAAAAACTAAATTAAACCTTTGCATAGACAAGTATACAAACCCTTTGCTGCGACACTTTGATCTTTAGCTCTGGCCTCCCATTTCTCTTGATCATCTTTGAGACTTTTCTACACCTTGCTTTGAGTCCACCTGTGATCAATTCTGTTTATTGGGCAAGATTTAGAAAGACAACTTGTCTATAGAAGATCACACAGCTGAGCCGAGCAAAAACCAGGCTATGAGGAGGAAAGAACTGCCTGTAGAGCTCAGAGTCACGATTATGTGGAGGCACAGATCCGAAGTGATGTCAAAAGATTTCTGGAGCACTGAAAATTCCCAGGAACACAGTGACCTCTATAATTTTTAAGTGGAAGACATTTGGAACAACCAGGACTCTTCCTAAAGTTGACTGCCCACCAATATAAGTAATCAAGGGAGAAGGGCCTTGGTATGAGAGGTGACCTAGAACCCAGTGGTCACTCTAGCTAAAGATCCTATGTGCAGATGGGAGAAACTTCCTGAAGGTCAACCACTGCAGCACTAAACAATATGTCCTTGGTAAAAGAGACATCAAAGCCCCCGCTGGAGTTTGCAAAAAAGCACCTAAAGGATTCTGAGTCTGAGGGAAACAATATTATCTGGTGTTATGAAACCAAGATTAAACTTTTTGGCTTGTCTGAAGTCAATTCTGGATGAAACCAGGCACTGTTCATCACCTGCCGAATATCAACCCTACATTAAGGCATGGTGGTGGCATCGTCATGCTGTAAGGGTCCATTCACACGGAGGAAAATGGCGCTGAATTTGATAGCAGAGGCTGCTGTGCTGATGACTCGTATCTGCTGTGCATACACATAGAGCAGACAGTGCACACAGATGCTTCCGGTGCATGGTCTAAGCTCATTAGCATATGAATAAAAACTGACTTATTCAAAATCTACTGAGGCAATTTACATACTAATAGCCTTTCTAAAGACTATGCAAGGATGTGCTTATCTAAAAATTACTTTTCCCAATGATAGAGCACTTTGAATCAACTTGACTATATATTAGAATCTCTTTTAGCCTTTGTATAGCTGTATTGTGTTTATTGTCTGTTTTTCCTATTGAAGCACATTGTGGCCATGTTCAGACGAGCATTTGAGAATGACATACTATACTTGCAATAGGTACGATTATGAAATATTCATCTAATAACTGCATTATGTCAGTGTTTTTCAGAACTATGAAACTTTACTATTCACAGAGACATCATAAATGGATTCTAGTGATCAGGAAGCTGCATGACATAATAATATTACGAGCTGTCAACTCTTCCATATAGGAATACTGCTACAAGGCTTTCTAATTCCTCATATAAACCATATGAGGGAGCCCTAAGAGATGAATTTCCTTTTTAGAGGAAAAGTTGAGAAGCTCTCTGAAAATTTCCACAAGGCAGGGAGCACAATAGAAGAGTTTTGACCTTGATTTGGCGCCAGGAGTCTAGAAACTGTGGCCATTGTGTGGAAACAGCTGACTTCTGCACAGGAAGCAATCATTGTTGATAGTAAATGGTAGTCAGTGCTAGACAGGCCTCATCATCCACCTAGCTAGGAGAGCTCTGGCTCCAGGACACGTTAATATCTTTTCCGGCTATGGGTGAATACTTTTGACAATACTATAAAAGGTTGTGCTCTGCAGAAAGGATTTTTTTTTTACAAAATATTTTGGCTGGAAATATTGGATAAAATATAGTAGAAATGTCTGAGGCATGGAAAATACGACTTTCATAAAATTATGATTAAAATGTATATTATATCTAATATTAATACCTTACTACAATGTGTGCAGGCAGCGGATTGTGGACCCACCGTGCTAACAAATCAGTTTACATAGGGCCATCACTGAGGGAATTATCCTGGTTTTCACTCTTTAAGGGGTTCTGGTCTATGCTGGAAGTCCACCAAGTCACATCCTGTGATGGTTCTGGTTTGGTAGTAGCTGTCTAGGTAGGACAGAACTGTGGTACATAGCAACACAGAAACAGGTTAAAAACACAGAGTGTGTACAGAGACTTGAACCAGGATAGACAGGTGAATAGACTAAAAAACAAGAACAGGACTGCAGGACAGGTAGAGCTGTATTGCAGAAGCAGATAGAGGTATATAGAAGAAAGCAGGTGTCAAAGTTATATAATAGAAAGCCCAGGGGCCAAACAGGTGCCAGAGTTATGTAGCAGAAAGCCAAGGGGCCAAATGGGTACTAGTGGTATATAGCAGAAAGCCTAGGGCTAAACAAGTACCAGAGGCCTGTAGTAGAAAGCCCAGGGGCCAAACTGATACTAGAGTTATATAGAAGAAACCCCAAGTGCCAAATAGGTACCAGTATTATATCGCAGAAAACCCAGGGGCCACACAGGTACCAGAGGTTTGTAGCAGAAAAGCCAAGGGCCATACTGGTACCAGAGCTATATAGCAGAAAACCAGGGACCAAACTGGTAACAGAGGTATATAGAAGAAAACCTACACAAAAAAGGACAAGCAGAAAAACAAAGACAAAGACTCCAGCAATAAAAGAGTACCATTCATGCAAACAGATCTGAGACAGAACTCAGAACTAAGATACCAAATCAGGAAAGACAGAATCTAGTATAAAACAACCAACTGCATGCATGGATCAGTAAGCAACACATTGCTCAGCCAAAATGGGACTAAACCTGGGGCCCCACATTGTGAAAATGTGGTGGCAAAAAATGCAGAAAAAAAAATCTGCAGTGGAAAAATGCAGCATGTCTATTATACCTATGGAATTGCTGGCGTTTTCCAAATAGGGGCAAAAAGTCAGCAGAGGAAAACTGTGGACTTTCTGTGAGGCTAAGACCCTACAGGATGTCCTGCAGCAATAAAGCAGAAAGTTTGCTGAGTTTTCCTCCACTGACTTTCTGTTACAATTATATCTATTGAGAAACTGCCAGTGTTTCCATATATATAATTGATATGCTGCAATTTCCAAAACCATGCCAGTTTTGGAAATTGAGACCTTGGTTTTTACCACAAAGTGGGCATAGGATTCGCTTGAATTCCATCCACTTTGCCTGTACTGTAAAACGCCAAGATTTTTCCTGCGGTGTTTCTGGTGCCCCAGCCTGTAATGCGTTTTTTTGCTGCGGCTTGTTAAAACATACTGTAACCCCCTCACAGGAGTTACTAATGGTTATTTGGCCATAGAAGTGCCTTACATGTTATGATAGATTGTATGTGTTGCCATGTTTATTCTGTATTCATTTGTGTAATGTTGTTAAGCTATTGTTCTCTGGTTTCACTTGTCCTAGTGAGCTGTGGTCTCCATAGCAATACACACTATAGTGAGTGGATCTGTAGCTGGAACAGGAAATAGTGATAGCAGAGAAAGGAAGTAGTATTCTGTAAGAGCCAGGGAAGGAGAAGCAAGAGGCCAACTTGTGTTTCAGATACTGTGTTGTGAGGATTGTCACAGCAGCAGTAGGACAGAGAAGCTGTGTGACAGCGCCCCCATCACTATCAGTAAGGGAACAGGGTTACATCAGGCTAAGCAGAGCTATAACCCCGGCAGCCTGCACCGACCTCTACAAGGTAACTGAGACCCTGCAGTAAACCAGAATCTAGACCTGCAGCCATCTTAGACTCTCTGCTAATACATGGGAAGGTGTCATCCAGCTACGAGCCACTGTGCCACAGCTCACTGCTACAGGACAAGTGACCAGCAGATGCCTGTTACAATAAAGCAGTGAGCACTTGTACTGATCCTGGCCTGGACATTGCCTTCCTTATAGCTAAGCCCTGGGCTAAAGCTCTTTGTTGGAGTAGAGCACTGGCACCCACATCACCATCTCAGCCCAGGGACCAGCGGGTGTCTCAATACTCCAACTGGCGTCACAACTAACTGACTCTGCCTATTTCCCTGTGCACCTCTCCTGGGAGTTCTGGTGCCTATAAGGTCACCGTGACAGTCCAGCCTCCTGCACGGTTCTCCCGGGGTGGTCGCATACACTGATATAAATGCAGACACACAGGAGAAAGTTTCACAGGTGCAAACATTAAGAGACAGGAGCAGGAACAGAACACAGAAGTAGCCAATAAGCTAGGTCGACTACGAGTCCATTCACACGGAGTAACGTGCCGCGTGATGTAACACGTATACGGCGTGTGAGACTTTGCGCACTGTAAAAGCTCTCATTGATTTCATTGAAATCAATAGGAGCTTTTACGGCGTGCAAAGTCTCACACGCCATATACTGCCAGACCACGCGGCATGTTACTCCGTGTGAATGAACCCTAAGGGCTCGTTCACATCTGCGCCGGCACTCCGTACTTGAGGTTTCTGTTTCCTGCCTAAAACAGAGGCAGGAGACGGAAACCTGCAGGAGTCTTTCTCACCCATTCATTTGAATGGGTGAGAAAGCTGTCCGGCAGTGAGCGTTTTGCGCTCTCCGCCGCGAAACCGGGTTTTATAATCCGGACACAGAGTCGGACATGCAGTACTCTGTGTCCGGATAAAAAAATCCGGTTTCGCGGCGGAGAGCCTAAAACGCTCACCGCCGCTCACGGCCGGACCCGGTCTATGGTTTCCGTCTTCTGGCATGCAGAAGACGGAAACTATAGAACGGAGACCCTGAACGCAGGTGTGAACCTAGCGTAAGCCTTTCGGTTCGGTAATCTGCATGGTGATTTCGCCCCACCCCACCCCGAAAGGACTACCGAATGCATTGACAAGTGGTGTGCAAGTGGTGTGAAGTCAAAGCTATGTAGTCTGTGTGCTTTCACTTCACAAGGCTTGCTAATGAATTCGGTAGTCTATTCAGGGGGTCCCCATGTAGACTTCCCGAACAGATTTCCGAACGCAGATGTGATCGGGCCTAAGCCTACATTCACACGACAGTGAAAATCGGCTATGTGGCAGCTGCATTAAATTTACTGCATGTGAATGGGGGCTGTTCACTTAAATGATTTTTTGATGGTCCATTTGAACAAATTGGCAAAATATTTTTGTCCTATTTCTGTCTGTTTTTACAAATTTCACAATGTACTCCTATGTATGAGGGATCTATGAAAATGGGTGCCCCTTGGGTGAAAAACGGTGACCTTTGGAAATAAAACATGTGGTGGCTTGATATGCTGGATTCTGATGACAGTCTCCCGTCTATCAGATGATACATGGATACATGTATAGGGTAACGTTATTTTAAGTATTGGGTACTGTATGTGACATGTTAAAAATTCATGAGGTATCAGAAGACCTAGTCAAATTTGAAAAATCACCAGTGTTCTTCCTGCACATTGTACAGAATCTGATCTTGTGCTCCTTGACGCTGTATAGTTTCTGCATTGCCGCAGTGGTTGTTATCATTGTGACACAATATTACCACACTATAACCGGGGACTTTTCTCCCTGCTGGTTTCAGTTTAAAATCAGCGAAAACTGGCTGGAAACCAAGCAGACCTCATCATAGTCTATGGGGTCTGCAGGTTCCCACATGTAAATGATTTTTTACCTGGCCAGATTTGCATTTTTCAGCTCCCCATGTGTGAGCCTAGTGTAAGAGATGTCATGTCTGATGGATTCCTTTACCTATTTACGTAGCAGAACATACTTGAATCTGAATTGTTTGACAAATGGGATATTTTTAGGGAAAGTGAACTTGGAGTTCAAAGGAAAATAAACAACAGTAACCAGCCTTCTCTTATTATATGTCTCTATTATGGACATTTATAGCAGCATTATAACTCTATGAACATGTAGAGCACACTGGAATGGATAGGGTAAATGCTTGGCATTTCACAATGAGATAAAGTTATGTATCAGTGAAGGCATTTCCTTCGCTCACCAGGTATTAATACAATGCTGAAACAAAGCCACCTTATGTCTGTGCACACAGTGAAGCCTCAAGGGCAAACATGTTACGTAACAATAAGAGATGAATTGAAATGCCTACAGTACAGAATGTTTTCATCCCTTCCTGTCGTCTCCTTTTTGTGAACAATAGGGGTCGAATATTTCACCTCCATTTCAAGTCCAGTCATTCCTGAGTCTATAAAGCTGGGTTATTGATAGCATTATAAAGAAGATAAAGCCAAACAAATGCAAAGGGAAGGCTGTGCCTGCCATGTAAATCTTCATAGTTGGCCCAGAGTGATTCCATCTAGGGCTGGGCAAGTATGACCTAAATCAAAATCACCAGAAATTGTAATTTACGATGAATGAACAATTATTTTAGGACTCTCTCCTTTTTGCATGCCGTACCCCTGATTTCTGTACCATGCCGTGACAAACCTTATTCCAGCTTTTATTTTGTTTAGTAATTGTCATACCTGTTACTTATAAAGACTAATGCCAGTTAGTAAACCATTTGTATCCCATAATAAAGCCAATAAATCTCACCAACACTACAACACTTTTGATATGAGGGTCATAGCATACAAACAACTTGAACATGTATACGTATAAAATAAAGTTGACATAAATGACACTAGCAAAAAAAAAACGGATGTAATTTGTTATTTTTAGTGCAGGGTCTGCGGGGTTGTGCACAAGTCAGAGTCTTAGAAACTAGCTTCAGACCAGCATCATACTCCTCAGGCCCTGCACTAGGTTAACTGTGTACCAGATTTTCCTGCAGGGTTCCTTTAAATAGACAATGGATTTTCATTGGTCGGACCAGGTAAGGCAATGTCTATAGAGGATTGCTCTTCTGACACCTAATATATAAAGACTGTTTCTATTCTATGGGTTATAGATCAGAAGGGAATGATTTCTACACTGTGTTCCACATTATTATGCAAAAATGTTTAGGAGTGATAAGGTAAGAATTTTTTTTTGGCAGTTAAACTCATTGATGGTGATGTGTGTCAGGGCTCTTTATATCACTGAAAGCAATTGCAGACGCCTGTGCTAATTAGTTTGGCAGGTGTGTCCAATTAAAGGCAAGACTACTTAAGAAGACTGTCCCACATTATTAAGCAGCCTACATTTTCTGCCAAAATGGGAAAGAAAAAGGATGTGTCGGCTACTGAGAAGCAACAAATTGTGGAGTATTTAAGTCAAGGAATGACTACAATCAACATTGCCAAGACACTTCATCGTGATCAACGCACAATCAAGAAGTATGTAGTTGATTCACAGCACACACGTGTGCGTGCTGATAAGGGAAAATTGAGGACTCTTTCCAAAAGACAATTACGTCAGGTTAAAAGAGCAACTGCAAAAATGCCTTGTCATAGCAGCAGACACGTTTTTGAAGCTGCTGGTGCCTCCAATGTCCCCCGAACAACAAGATGCAGGGTCCTTCAGAGGTTTGCAGCTGTGCGTAAGCCATCCTGTCGACCTCCTCTAGACTGAATGCTCTGTATCCCTTTTAGGTGTTTGGGGGGGAGACTGCCTGCAAAGCTGGGTTGAGCGTATATCACTGGACTGAATTGCTCTGTATCCCTGTTAGGTGTTTGGGGAGACACTGCCGGCATACCTGGGTTGAGCATATATCGACTCCTCTCCCTGCAGTATATAGCTCTGAAAAGAGCTGTTGTTGTTTTTCCGTTTTTCCCTGCCTAGCTGAAGCTAATCCCTATCTAGCCCTCAGCAGCACCTCTGTCCCTATGTCTAAAAGCTGGAAAATGAAACAAAGATGGCGCTGGCTATTCTTATAAATCAGAGGTCACATGTTTTCGGCAGCCAATGGGTTTTTTTAAAAAAAAAATTTCACTGCCTCCGTTGCCGTAGTTCCTGTCCCACCTCCGCTGCACAGTTATTGGTGCAAAAACGCGCCAAGGAAGGTGGGAGGGGATACGAATTTTTACTGCGTTTGCCGCGTGGTATTCGATTGGAATCAAATACCTCGAGCGGCCTGATATTCGATCGAATACTTATTCGAAAGAACGGCGTTCACTCATTTCTACAAGGTACCCCATGATAAGGGGCTTTCTGTCCTAACAGAAAGGAATGAACAGAGCAGATCAACCTCTTAATGCTGCAACAGATGACCTAGTTTAGGTGAACCTAATATAGAATTTGTAGACTATATCTGTTATCATTTGGTATTATGCAGATAGTAACCTCATAGTAAGAATGCAGTATTTAGGTAAATGATCCTTTGACAACCAGAAGGAAGTATTGGCAGAAGCCTACCTTCTGGTGTTTCTTTAGGAAACCTTTCCAGGTTTTGTTTTACAAAATACAAAAAATGGCTTATTGTGATGACAAAGGAAAGGCCGCTCTTTCAGAACAGATTGAGAGATTGGGATCTGATGTCTCCCTTGTCATTTCATGACAGCAGACTGAATGTCTAGTCAGTCTGCTGTCTTGTCTTTCTAGTCAAACAAATGAAGGAAATCTATGGCATAAAACTCCTGTAGCTACGTACATCACTAAGTAGTAACAGCCACATGTTATAGCTAAACAGATGAAAAGCGTCTTATGCTGCATTGTGTTTCGAGGCCCACTTCCCTTCTGGTCTTTGATGCTAAGGAAGGAACATCCCACTTGGGCCTCTGACACAAAAGAATGGCTCGGCCTGTTAGATGCTATCAGTTCTTCCCTTGCATCAGAAACAGTATTCCAGTTGTGTCTTATAAGAATGACTTATTGTTTCAAGGTCTGACGGTCTCCTTTGGGTGGAATTCCTACCATATAGCTCAGAATAGGTAGGAGGGAATTTAGCAGTCATGTAGTCACAGTGAACAGACTATGGGCAGAGTAAAATGACCAAATAAAGGAAATAAGCTACAAAAGAGAAAGTTCAGTTTGTACTTTTCTGTAGCAAGAATGTTTTTCGTCATTCATTAAATTTTGCTTCTTTATCTTTCAGCCACTATTTTTTAGCAACTAATGTTATTTTTATTTTGTTAGACATTTTATAACCATAATATATCATACAGGCAAATTTGACAGTATAATGTTTCTCCAGAATCCCATGTCTTCTCTTGATGGCGTTGATTCTTCTTATTACAGGGTAATATATTCTTCTTTTGTTTTCTTTTAGGTAAGAACATGATAGTTTCAGCTCGCATGATTGTTCTTTAAAGATTATTTCACAACCAATTTTTTTCTAAACAATTTTCCAAAGTATCTAAAATGAAAAATAAAGCAGCTTTGCAATATGTCTGTATTGAAAATATTGTATTGTACGTTATTTCTATTTATTCTATTGTACTATTATAACTCCATGGTAACTGACAACAAACGCTGTGTAGTCTGACTCTGCAAACATCTTCCTTTGGTAATCTTGATTTTGTCAAGACTAGAGACTGAGAATAGACTCACCAGGTTCAAGATTTCTAAGAAATTTTTTGAGACTGAAACTTTGGCTAATCAATTTACATGAGAAATTTGAAAGATACATTTAGGCACATACCTCCCAACTATCAAAGAACAGAAGGAGGGACAAAATGTGCAGCGTCCATTTTGTGCACCCACTTCTAAATTGACTCCGCCCTTTCCATTTCTCTTTGTGCTGCCCACACAGTATAATGCTCAACACTAGTGTTGTCCTCTCTGTTGTTCCAGTCCAAAGAAAAGGGTCCAGGATTTTTTTCCTTTGCCAATTTTCAGGTGCACACTGTGACAGAGTCTCCAAAGGATCCCATGAGCTCAGCAAAGTACTGGTGGCGACACTGCTGATGTCTATCCTGCATGGGAGCCTTATCACTTCTGGTCTGGCAAAGACTTTGTAACAGGGGAATAGGCAACTAGCCACTGAAACAGTGTTAAGACGGCTCAACGGGAGCTGGTCAGGTCTTTTTTCCGGGAGCTGGTTTGTTCCGGCTCCCAGCAAAAGAAGCAACATACTCATTCTTCAGGCCGATTCGCCTTGCGATTTGGCCTGAAGACACTCCCTCTCCCCGACTAGGCCCATTTATTGTATCTAATCCGGGGCATTGTGAGTGACTGGATGCCAGTGCAGTGCACTGGCATTCAGTTGCGGCTACCCATATTTTGGATCGGAACCTGAGGCAGTCCCTGCAAAGTAGATGGGATTATAGTGAATAACATCCACACATGCGAAAATGCTGTGATATCCTAAACTATTGCGTTTTTGGAAATCACAGCATGTTAATTGTAACTACAGAAATGCCGGTGACTTCCCTATAGGTATAATTGAAGCAGAAAATCTGTAGGGGAAAATGTGTTTTTTTTCCCGCAGCACTTTTTTGCTGCTGCTCGCTATGTGGGGCATTAGCCTCAAGGAATTATGGAAACATTTTATTCTTTTTCATGTTTCTTTTGCCAATTTTATTCCAACTCTTATGCCAAAGACTAATATAACCATCCACAGGCAGCAAGTAAGATCTCAATAACTATTTGACCTTTTCGTGCCAGTTGTGGAAAACTGCTTTAGGATTAGCTGTTCCTCTAGAGAAGGGAAGTATCACATACATACACAACCTGAACACTTGGTCTTTCTTTCTAATCATCTAATTTAACTGAAGCACATGCCAGTTTATGTTTACCAGGCATTAAAAGGAATATGTCATGAGAAAATTACCTATTTTTAAAATCACGTTCTATGTTGAACATATTTTTAAAGACTTTTTGGTGAGTTTTTAATTTTTTTTCCCATGTTATTGCCTATATTTGAAAACAGTCCTTAAAAATTCTGCAGTTGTTACTGGCCACAAAACCAAATATGCTAACACTTCCTGTTTTCTGTAGGAGATTTCTTTGCAGCAGCAACCTCCCTTTTCAGCACACTGATGGTCACAGCTATCATGTACGTGTAGATAAGATGCCGAACCCACCTGTCAGAATAGGTGATTTCACAGGTTATTTGCTCTCCTCTCTGCAAAGGTCACAGAGCATGTCTAGAAAACTCTTCCATAAAAGTCAATTTTGTCTGTTCCAGACCATTGTGTCTATAGCCCATGGTCCATTTCCTGGAAATATGAAGTCAGAGATTATTTTTGGTTTAGTAAGAAGAGTTTGGGATTGCAAGGTGAAAACATTATTTGCCCACTTACAGATTTCTTTTATATTTGCACATTTGCTACACTTTAATGTTTCAGATTCAAATGTGACTGGTGGATAAAAATAACCTGATATACAAAAAAAACTGTTGTGATCCCTGTCATGAATTAACTGTGATTACCCACATTTTTAGAAATCTGTGTTCAATTTCACGGGGTCTTTTCAGACCCCAAAGTATAATAATTGGAGACCCAGGGGGAATAAAAACATAAAAAACCCACTGTTGCTTATCTGTCCCCTGTCTCCGTGGCAGTCCTCCGCTGTCGGCCTCCGCTGTCCTCCTTCTTCAATGACATTGGACGTCACATGACCTGGGACGCAGGCCGGGTTCACATGACGTCAGAGACGTCAGACAACTAGGCCTGAAGTCTGCCCGGATCGTGAAGAGGTAAGTAACAGTGTTTTTTATGTTTCTTTCCTCTCTCCGGCCTCTGCAAAGACCCCCAAGTATAATGATAGTCTTTGTGGGGCCCGCAGTGTCACTTACCGATCCTGGCCAGCCAGTAACTCCAGCCGGTAACGGCCTATTAAGAAGAAAAAAAAAAAAACCTGCAGGGCCCTGTGGCAGCCGCTACCACGGTAGTTACGCCCCTGGTGAAATAGGCTAAAAGATCTCAAAAAGCAACACATTATGCCTTGATCTGAAGAGATTCAAGAATAAATGAGAAACAAAGTCATTAACCTCTATATGTCTGGAAAAGGTTTCAAAGGTATTTCTAAGGGTTTGGGACTCAAGTGAACTACAGCAAGGGCTATTATCCACAATTGGAGAAAAAAAAATAGAACGGTGTCGAACCTTTCAAGGAATGGCCTGCATACCCAAATAACTCCAAGAGCACATCGAAGACTCATCCAGGAGATCACAGAAGAACCCAGAACAACGTCTAATGCACTGTAGCCCTCATTTGCCTCATTTAAGCTCCATATTCGTGATTCAACAAAAAGAAAGAGAAAGGGTAAAAATGGCAGTAATGGAAACTACTGTTGACCAAAAAGAACACAAAGGCCCATTTCACATTTTCCAGGAGTGTGTTCCATTCCTTTTCATACAAAGAATAGAACATTATACCAACAGTCAAATATGGTGGTAGTGTGATGATCTGGGGCTGCTTTGCTGCTTCAGAACCTGAGCAACATGCTATAATTCGTGGAACCACGAATTCTCTCTCTACCAGAAAATCCTGAAGAAGAATGTCTGGCCTTCAGTTTGGGACCTTAAGCTCAATGGGGTGGGCTTAAAAAATATTACCCCCATTTCATAGATCACACAAACAAAAGCAAACATTAAAAAAATTATGCACCTGAAATGCTTAAAATTTGACTAAAAATTTAACACCCACTTTTTATTAGTCATGTAGCTTATATCACTGTTTATAAAGTTTATTACTTGTGGTGTTCTAAAAATCTGTTTTATTTGTTTTAGGTATGTCACAAGTGACAAACCTCCAAAAGGGAATGATTTCTGGTAGGAGTCTGCTAGGGTATTCTGTGACCTGAGTTGCTAAGATGATGGCTGTACTGATCGCATTTCAACATGCAAAGATTTGCAGACAAAACCATCTGTGGTCAAAAGTCAAAGTTTGATACAAGAGACAGAAGAATACTTTGTAAAAATGTAGCCCAAAAAGACAAAACTACAGCCCCTCAAATTAGAGTTGAATGCAAGTTTAAGGGAGCAAGTATCAGTGAAAACCATCAGGCATTTGCTACGCAAAGATAATATTCTCAAAGATTATATAAATTACTGAGCTGCAAACAGATGATGTGAGCGATGAATGTGATGCCACAACAGCTATGAACCCAAAGCAGCGCTCAAGGATCATCGCTACTGCTTCAAAGTGCTGGATGTCGGACCACCAATGATCTTCAATTAAGGACTTATACCAAGGATAGGTCATTAATTAACAAAGGCCGGAAAACCCCTTTAATATGAAAACTTAACGTAAAAGGTCATTTCCTGATGAGACATTCTGCTTACATTTAGACAGTAAACCAGATGATTGAGATTTACAACTGCTCATGCTGTATGATGAGTAGGTATGAGTAATATCTTTATAAGCATGTTTATTTTATGCCATCTTGCGGCTGTCTTATCTTGGTTAGACCAATTTTTTAAAAAGACATTGGTGCAGTGGAAGAAATTTATTAAGACTGGCACTTCCAGCCCCTTGCACCAGAATTGAAGTTGATGCCAGGGACTGTCATATATTTCCTGTACAGTTCGAAGCAGTTTTGTTGCAAAAGTTGTAAAAAAAATTGTCGGGACGAGGCGTCCTTAGCCCACCTTGGTCTGCCCCCTGCCTACTTTCATAAAAAGTTGAAAATGGAATGCAGAACTAACAATGTGACCTATCTTTGACTCAAAAAAGGGCCTAATGCTAAAAATGCCTAATATTTAAGACCATCTATGTAGTCGGGTTAGTAAATTTCTCCCACTGTGTCACATTGTCAGCATTTTCACAAAGTCATACTACCTTGTCTGGCAAAGTGTAAACACATGGCACGTAGCATGGCACACGGTATGTATACAAGTTTTTGTGCCAATTGAGCCAGACTTCATAGTGCATTTAGCTTGTTAAATCTGGAACAAGATAAAGAATTGCAAAATGTTATTAAAGCACTGTATAAGAAACAGGAGCTAAATCCCTCATGTCAGCAAAGCACATGTTCTGTCCAATACAGACTCTGCATGTTCAATTCAGTTTACTAGATGAGACTAGAGGCATCCTATTTCAACATTGTTTCCGCTAATAATAGCCCACAGTTTTCACCCCTGGAGACTGAATACATGAATGCATTAGTGGAAAATTTTTATGCATAAGTTGCAGGGGTCCAGATATTTTGTTGATGTACTAAACTGCCCAAAGGCAATAGACAGGAAGAGTCAGAACAACACGAGAAAGTTCACAGGACATCATCATCATTTCACACCCTGGCTACTAACTAATAAGTAGTGTATCATGTATAAATATAACAGCACAGGTCGGACCAGTCACAGGGTGGAACATTGCTCATGTAAAGACTTTAATTGATCTGACTTTGTCTTCCCTCACCCATTTGACTTGCCTAGGTGTGGTGACAGTCCCACCAAAACACATAAAAGAAGCATATCACATTTTACCTATTATGTATTCATGTCCATCAGGATGTTAGATGGGACCCATACTTGTATATATGTTCACCTTCAGCAAGGATGCGGCCCCATATAAGGTCATATATTTCCCAGACAGATTAGGTAAATTGTGTTTTATGCCTCTCAGATTAATTTAAACCGCTTTCCTAAATCTTCTTTTCCAAGAACTGTAAAAGACCATCAAGCAGAGTTGACCAATAAAGCTTCCATTGTGTGTTTTAAGCTATGTAGAGGGGGAGTATTTATTTTTTACATAAAATCTACATGATTTCTCTGCCCTGATATTACTTTAGAATTTATCTAATCATTTTTAGTAAAATGATCTTTAATATTTGGTAGGGTAAATAAGACATAACGGGCTACATACATATACATTAGTAGGAAATCAAAATGTTTCCTATTTTGAAGTTATTGCCCTTTACCTTTCTTCCCTTCCCAGTAATGAGTAGGTCACAGCATTTATTCATTTAGCTTACTTGTATAGCACAATCATATTCCACAGTGTTTTACAGACATTGTCAGTCACTGTCCCATATGGGGCTCACAATCTACAATCCCTATCAGTATGTCTTTGGAGTATGGGAGTAAACCGGTGTACCTGGAGATAACCCACATCAATACTGGAGAACACCCACATCAATACTGGAGCACATATATAGGATTAACTTTTGGAAATGGAAGAAATTTTCCATGTAAGTAGTAGATATATTGCGCTTATGCCTCCAGCATATGTTATAATGCTTTGTTTACAATCCTATGTGCCATGTTGGAATTCTGGTTGAGTACATGATTAATTCTGGGTTGTTAAGGCTCAATATAAGTAATGCTAGGTTCATACTAGCATTCGGATCTCCGTCATTCAGGTCCACATGGAAAACTGAAAGACAGAGATGGAAATACGTGGAACCCCATGCACTATAATGGTGGGTTTCCACCGGTGATTGCAGGACTTTTCTCTCCACTAATCTTAAGCAGAACCTATGGTGGAGTCTCCTACTGAGACTCTAACCCAGACGTGAATCCAGCCTTAAGCCCCTTGCACTCTACCGTGTGCGGACCACTGGCTGTGAATGAACGACACGGGCAGCACACAGATGTCAAGCATTGAATGGGGTTGCAGAAGCATTGCCACAAAAATGGACAGGAATAGGACCAGTCTTGAGTTTTGCAGCCCAGACTGTCGTCCCTCACAAGGAAGCATGTAATACGTAGTTGTGTGTGTGGTCTTCAAGAAAGCACACTAAACTAACACACACATGCAACAGTCATTAAACTATACATATTTTCACCTGCTGTGCTGCCATGGTTAAGAGCCCAGTGTGTTCAACTCTGTACTAATGTAGCTTTTTGTCTGACACATTTCCTAGCATGTGCCTGCCCCTCAATGTGATCCTAGTGTTCTATTCAAAGCCCCCTTCCTTCCTGTCTTATTAAACTCTGTAAGGAAATGTGATAGCATTTACATGCTTCAGTAAGTCATCCAGGAATAAGAAGGCTAAGCAAAGGTGCTCTGCTTATATTCCGTCACCTTGGAGAATCAGTGCAACAAACTCTGTTTCGGATGTGAGCTGATTTCATCTAACTCATAGGGCACAGTCAATACATAAGTTTTGCTATTAGTTTGCACATTGCTCTGCCCTTTATAAATACTCACACTGGTACAGTATGTTTTATACGTCTTAATAATAGGGCAGTGACCTCAAACATTTACTTGGTTCATTCTCAACAGCAAATAAGATTGCATGGGCCTCATCTCACGCTATTGATGTGTCTACACAGGGAGTTATCTTGGATCTTTGTTTTGATATTTGCAGTATGTTAGTTCTCATGCACAGTATCCAGGCCTTGAATATCTTTAAAGACGTTTATGGCTTTTTACAAAAATAAAGATCACAGGTCACTGATCTACAGCTGGTCTACTGTGCCAGTCTTCAATGTCCTTGTAGTGCCGCCACAGTATAATTGTAGTCAGAGGGATGCAGAGGGTGAAATCACACCTGGGCCCAGGAGCCTTAGGGGGCCCATAAGCACTTGCATCAGTATTGAGATTGCAGTTTCCATCTGGCCCATAAGCCGGGGAGACCCATAGATTACCCTAACTACACTAAGATTGATTAAACTCCCTAGCATCCATAACCATCACTATCAAGAATTCACTGTAGGGATGAGGTAGGGGGCCCCAGACAAAAGACCGGGGCCCACAAGACTTTAGTTACGCCACTGATTGTAGCATTACATTATGCTGATCAAAACATGTAAGCTATACCCTGTAATGCATGGATATTTGGGCTACACTATATAAAGCCTCTGTTTATTAGTTACCATTAGTTTATCACCATTTGATACCATGGACTCACAGTATATAGCAGCACCAAGAAGGAAAACTCTTGGAATTATGGAAATCACAACATGGATAGATAGGTTAATAATATGGAAATGATAAAAAAATGGAAACAAAATATTCAAACTATCTTGATTCATTCAGTATCGATCATGAGCACCATTCACAGAAATACATACACTTACACACCTTGACAATGAGGTGACTGACCGCACCCTCTCCAATATGAATGGGGGCTGGTCTGTAGCACCTGGTCGAGCCACTACACAAAGAACAGAAATATCTGATTCTTGCTCCATTCTCTGTTATCAGCTGATTGGTGAAGGTGTTGGGTGTCAGACCTTCACTGATCTGGGATCGATGATCTATCCTTAAAATAGATCAACAATACTTTTAACCCAGAGAACCTTTTTAAGGCCGAGGCCCCACAGGCAGGAAACACCATGATTTGCTCACGGCGGAAACGCTTTTTACAATAACTGTAAAGTGGATGGATTCTTGCGAATCCCATGCCCACTTTGCAGTAAAAACCGCAGCGTGGACATGCTGCAATTTCCAAAACCAAAATGCCGACGGCTTCCCCATAGATATAATTGTTACAGAAAATTCTCAGTGGGAAAACTTTTCTGCCACATTTTTTCCTGCAGCGCTTTATAGCTGCATGTTGTCCCATGGGGCCTAAATAGGCCAAAAATATAAAGTGACATGTAAAAGTGATATTGTATATACCTGCGGATCAGCTGTTTGAAGAGCTTGTGGTACTTGTGTGAGCTCCACTTACTCCTCTTTGGCAAGTGATGCCATGTTCATTGGTGACATGACCACACTACACGCTCCAATGAGTAGTAATACAAAGCACAGCCACTACAGAATGTATGGTGTTGTGCTTGGTAAGTAGTGAAGAGCCCACAGCACTTGTCCAAATGCCACATCCCCTTTAATCAGCTGACTGGTGGAAATTCTAGGTGTTGGACCCAACCGGTCTAATATTGGTGACCTATTCTAAAGAGAAGTGCTTAATATCATAATTCTGAGTGCAGCACTCATCACCTATCCCAGTGGTGGTAACTGCATCTATCAGGGATCTACGGAATATCCTATGGATATTGTCATAAAACCCAGGTGGGAATATCACTTTTTTTTTTTTTAATGTAGATTTTGAGCCCCACATAGAGCTCACAATGTACATTTTTTCCCTATCAGTATGTCTTTTTGGAATATGGGATGAAAATCCATGCAAACACGGGGAGAACATACAAACTCCTTGCAGACGGTTTTTTGCCCTTGGCGGGATTTGAACACCAGGACTCCAGCGCTGCAAGGCTGCAGTGCTAACGACTGAGCCACCGTGTGGCCCCCTGGGAATATCACTTTGACCAGCAGGCCACACCAAAAAAGATGGCTGAAGCAACCACAGAGGCCCTAAGAAGTGGCCCCTGGACTCCAAAGGCCCTCAGCCTCCTGAGCAGGTAGAGTCTGCTGCGACCCTTTCTGTGCAGCGCTTCCAGGTGATCAGCCCAGTCCAGTTTGTTATTGAGGAGCACACCCAGGTACTTATAGGTGTTGACTATCTCAATGCCTGTCCCCTGGATGTCCACCAGATTTCTTACTAAAGTCCACCACCATCTCCTTGGTCTTCCCAGCATTAATCCTGAGGTGGTTCAGCTGGCACCATAAAACAAAATCCCGGTTTAAGTCTCTGTATTCCCTATCGTCACCATCAGTGATGAGGCCCACTATTGCAGAGTCATCGGAGTACTTCTGTAAGTAACAGCTGGATGAGTTGTGCCTAAAGTCAGCAGTGAACAGTGTGAAGAGGAAAGGGGCAAGAACTGTACCTTGTGGTGCCCCTGTTCTACAGATCACAGTGTTAGACACACAGGCTCTCACATATTAAGGTCGGTTTGTGAGGTAGTCTAGTATCCAGTTGGACAGGTGGTGATCCACTCCACCAATGTTCAGCTTCTCCCTCAATAGCCCTGACTGAATGGTTTTGAATGCACTGGAGAAATGAAAGAACATTATTTTCACAGTGTTCCCTGGTTTCTCCAGGTGAGAGAGAGTTCTGTGAAAAAGGTGGATGATGGCGTCAACTACCCCAATACCTGCCCGATAGGCAAACTTGAGGGGGTCCAGAGCGGAGCACACTAGAGGGTGTTGGTGTGTCAGGACCAGTGAGAAGGAGAGCAAGTCCTTCCAACCACGATCAGGCTACATAATCTACATCAGACCAAGCGAATATCACCCCGCACAGAAAACTAAATGATTCTGAAGTCTTCCTTCTTTCTTTCTTCTCTTCCTTAGCTTCTATGGACTCCTAGAATATCTTCTCTTCTCAGCTTGTGTGTGTCTACTTCTGTAATATATTACTGTGTATTATCCTGTATCTGTATTACCATGCTGCTGTAACACACTGAAATTTCCCCACTGTGGGACTATTAAAGGATTATCTTATCTTATCTTATCTAGAATGTCATGTGCAGTGAAATCTCTCCAAAAGATCATCAATTTGAGGAGACCGCCTCATTACCCAGACCACATTTTCTGTGACAGATTTTCCATTTTTCATACTAGTCATCTTCTTTGAGAAGACCACCTCTTTAGAAGACCACTTCAGTATATCTTTCATAGTATATTGTTTATTTAAAGCAAGTGGCTACTGAATATCATCAAAAAAGAATATTATGTTGTGTTACTCTGTAGAGCTGGAATATAAAATTACTTATGTAATATTAATTACAGGTTTTGATCAAATATGTCAACTTGCACTAAGGTTTTTATAGGGGTGTATAACCAAGCATCTAATAATAACTAGGTCTCTTACTTTACTTTTTTACACATGATCATCGAAAATATACTTTTTATCTATAATCTTCAGGAATCAGAAAGAGTAGTGACTGCAGTCTCTGCAGGAAACATTGTAATTTACAGCGATTATCACTTCAGTTATATACTTAATTATTGGAGACATTAATAGTACTATAAAGGTCAGGGCCACAGGAGCCCGGGCACAGACACAGACCTACCATTATAATGTTACTTAATTTCTTTCCATTATCATTGTATCTTACAGAGTGAGATTTACCACCAGGTGTTGAAATCCAAACCACACATTTATAATCAGAAGATTATAGGCTTAAAGGTTCCAACTGTACTAAATGGGAACTGTAAAGCTTCATTTGGCATTTGGTATTACATAAAAGTAATTTGAGGCAATGGCAAACTTGGTTGTTAAGGAGCAAAACTGAGATAGAGCATATCAAAATGAGCTCATAAACAACACATGGTCTATATAATCATTGCTCCCAAAAGACAATTATAGCTTCCAAGTCACTTGTATACTTTAACTCCCCCACAATACAACATAAATCGCCAAGGCAGGGTTCACATATATACAGTATTTGCTTGTCAATTTTTTCCTATATGTTATCACGACTTATGGCTTTTTTTATACAAACGAAATAAAGGATCGTTTTTAGAAGATACATGTCTAGTGGTGAGTACCCCCTAGTTTTTGCTCCTCTCTCCATGCCTCTATAAGCTTTGTATGCAGGATGTAGAGCACCACTTTCTCTTAAGGTATTGCCTAATATGGCTGGACTCATCCATGTTGCTGTCTGCTGACATAGCAAATATAGAATTCGACATCGATGTCGATCTGTCATTACTCCTGACATGTCTGATTCGGTAAGTAGTTGTATCCCCATGAAATATTTCTGGATCGTCTGCTCTTATAACTCTCTTTTGTGCTGTTCTTCTGTCACTCCTCCTACAAATTTATAAATATATTGACAACGACACATGACCCGTCTATGTCATGAGTGTCCATATACAGCCTGATAATATCAACAATGTAGTTGAAAATTATAACAAAAAATGAGGAGAAATATAATTATTTTTGAACACTTAAATGTAAAGAGAGGGCTCAGATAAAATTATAACCTTCTCAATATTATATAGCATTATAAGTGTTACAAATTTCACACAGTTCAGCAATCATATTTTATTCAGGGATTTACATGAGGGTGACATACACCCAGGGGTGAACCTAGGCTTTGTGCCGTCTGGGGCGGACATCAGAAAGCCCCCCTTCCCCCGGGAGAAGGGGGCGGAGACGAGTGGAGGGGGTGGGGCAGAGCTGGCAGCGTTAGCAGGCAGAGAGCAGGCAGGGAGAGGACCTGCTCTCTGTTAAGCGTGAGGGGCGGCCGCTGAAGCAGCGCTGCATCCACAGGGCCACCCCAATGCACCGCTCGCTTCCCGTGTTGGGGTGCCGAGACGGTGATGGTAAGTCAGTCCAGGACAGCCTGTCCTGGACTGGCTTAGGTCAACAAAAATGCCGCCCCCCCCCCCCTCCGGGGTCCAGCATAGCGCCGCCTGAAGCGGTCGCTTCAGGTCGCCTCATGAGAGGTGCGGAGCTGCATACACCAAACCCTTATTAAAACTGAAGATCACTACAATGGTTGAGTTATGCAAACTGTTTCTTTTTGCCCTTAGTTGCCAAATTTTACTGAGGTTTCGCAAGTTATAATGGCCTCAGGTTACAATATTTTTAATGTAAAATGGCTCACGAAGGACCATTGTAATTCGAAACACATTCAACAATTCCTTAGGGACCGATCTGTAACAGGTGATTGGCTACAATGTCCAGCCATGTTATTTTCCCATAATATTACACTAGGGCAAATTTACTATTGAAAATACATCTGAATTCTGGTGCAATATGGTCCTAAAACAACTTTTGTAACCCCTTTTATACCACATTTATTAACAGTTTTGACTGTTTCTGTGCCATGACTTATTGAAAATTTGTGTGCTTTTCAGAGAAAGGGGCAGGGCTTCAGAAATAATCTGAAATATTTGGTGTAAATTTAGACTACACAGTGGTACAAACCGGATTCATCCTGTTAGGAGTATTTAGGTTCATTGCTTTCTATTTTTTTTACCTGGGGAGTTTTGGCTGCGCGGTGTCTGGGGTGGCATCCTGGCGTTGCGGGGTTGTCCTGTCGTGGGTGTTGGTGCACACCTTCTGTCTTGCACGCGCGCACTGTTGGTAGGCAGCCTTATTTCCTGGTTTATTAGTCTGTCCTCCCATTTGCACCTGGGAGGAGTGGTCTCTACTCTGTATTTAAACCCATGCCTCCCATGGTTCTGTGCTGAGTGTCGCTTTTCAGTGCTGGGCCTTAGCAGGAGGTTATCTGAGATATAGGAAGTTCTGTGGTTGGTTTTTGGGAGGATTGAGTTAACTAGTTGGTGTGTTAGTTTTCCCTTCTGTGTTCACCAATCCTACCTCTGTGTGTAATTGACTTTGTGAGTGAATTGCCTTATCCTTTGATTTCTACTCATTTTCCCTGTGTTTGTTTCCTAGTGTAAGGTTCCTTCCCATATTGGTTTAGGGGAATCCGTTCCCACATTTTTCCTGTGTGCCGCTTGTGTTGTTAGTCAGTGCACACCCTTGTCCGTCCCTGTCAGTAGCAGCTTCCCTTCTTCGTTAGGGGTGACCCCCTTTAGTCTCCAGTCCCTAGAGATCTTATAGGGCATTCCTTCTCCCACTTCCATCTAGGCCTACGGTTTCAGTGAGAGAGGAGCCATCGGGGTCAGGCTTAGCCTGAGAACAGCTGACCCACACCGGTGAGGCAGGGACCGGGATAGCTAGAGGGAGTAGTGCAGGGCGAGATTCCCTACTGCTGTTCCTTAGCCCCGTTGCAGCTACCTGGACTGACATAACAGTACGCTCAGCCGTAAAAAAAAAAAAAAGAAAAGAAAAAGTTCGTTGGCATTATGACGGACCTGAAACAGTTGTACCAGGCGGTGCAGCAGATCTCCACTGAGATGGAGGGGATCAAGCTATGAGTGGATGCCATCCAAGCTTCTGACGTATCTCAGTTACGGCAGTTGGCTCAACACACAGCCTCTCAGGTGGAGGGCATACAGAGGCAGGTGAGTAGCACCCCTGTGGGTCGGCCTCTGGAGCCAAAAGTCAGCTTACCTGAACCCTTCCGAGGTAAGAGGTCAGATTTTTTCTGATTTCAAAAGGACTGTCTTATGTATTTCCGGCTACGGCCGTTTTCCTCCGGTTCTGAGGTACAGAGAGTTGGGATTATTATTACTTTATTGAGAGATGATCCCCTCATCTGGGCACATTCGTTACCAGCCGACTCAGCTTGCTTACTAACTGTAGAGGCGTTTTTCTCCACAATGGGGTTACTGTAAGACGACCCAGACAGGGTACGCACGGCTGAGTATAACCTACGACGTTTGGTGCAAGGGGATCACGCTATAGAGAAATATTGCACAGAGTTTCGTAGGTGGGCAGCAGAAGTACACTGGAATGACCCCGCTCTACTTAGTCAGTTTGAGACAGGGCTCTCGGACCAGGTTAAAGACCATCTGGTTTCTCACCCTGTTCCGGGAGATCTAGATGAGGCCATGCAGCTGGCAATTAGAGTTGGACGGCGCCTCCGGGAGTGTGGAGTCAAGAGTCCTGGGGGGGTTAGCCCTCCTCAAATCTCTGTTTTAAGGGAGGACCCGGGGGACCAACCCATGCAGATTGGGGCCACTGTGCGAAGTGCTAGATCCAAGAATGATGGGTCCCGCACAGTACGCTGTTTTGTGTGTGGAGGGATGGGACATGTAGCAAGGGTATGCCCCTCCAGAGAATGGTTCGCCAAGGAGAATAATAACCCCAGGTCTATTGAGGGTAAAGGGAGAAAACCTACTAAGGAAGGAGGTGTGCATATTTCCTGTACTCAAACTGCCGGGTTGACCCTTGATGGGTGGGTAAATGGGCAGAAGTGCCGGATTTTGGTTGATTGTGGTGGATTGTGGCAGTCAACCTTATTGACTCAGAGTTTTGCGAGCAATTAAGGGTGAGTCCTTTGGTCTTGAAGTCTCAGATACCAGTGTGGGCTATTGATAAGACCCCTCTACAGCAAGCTGTCATCTCCAAACAGGTGGAGGGTCTGGAGTTTATTGTGGGTGGTCACAGGGAAGAGATTGACTTGTTCTTGTTGTCTAAGTTACCAGCACAAGTAGTGTTGGGGTGGCCCTGGTTGAAGCAGCATAACCCTATTATCAACTGGGAGACCGAGTCAGTAGTTTCTTGGGGGCAGGGGTGTAATGGTCGATGTCTGCCCATATCCGTTATGTCTTTGTCTATAGACAGTTTGCCTCAAGAAATATGTGAATTCAGGGAGGTCTTTGAGGAAAGGGCAGCCAAGACATTACCACCACATCGCACCTATGATTGCTCAATTAAATTTATACCAAATGCAGTGCTACCCAAGACACAGTTGTACAATCTCACTATTCCGGAGAGGGAGGCGCTCAAAGAGTATATTGAGGGGAGTCTGGAGGTGGGGCATATTCGCCCATCTAAGTCCCCAGTAGCAGTGGGGTTTTTCTTTGTAAAGAAGAAAGATGGAGGGTTGCGCCCTTGTTTGGATTTTATGGAGATAAACAAAATCACGGTACGGAATCCCTATCCCATCCCGTTGATCTCGAATCTATTCAGCCAGATTACGGGAGCTTGCTGGTTTAGTAAAATAGATTTACGTGGGGCGTATAACTTGCTGAGAATCAAGAAGGGGGATGAGTGGAAAACAGCGTTTAACACACCCCTAGGTCACTTTGAGAGTCTTGTGATGCCTTTCGGTCTAACCAATGCACCCGCGTTTTTTCAGAATTTTATTAATGATGTACTAAGTGCCGTCATAGGGAGGGGGGTTGTGGTCTATCTAGACGATATACTCATTTACACCCCGGATTTGGAGACTCATTGGGAGAGAGTGAGAGAGGTTTTAGATCTCCTGAGAGTTAACCAATTAAGTGCTAAGCTGGAGAAATGTGTGTTCGCGGTCAATAAATTATGTTTCCTTGGCTATATCCTATCGGAAAAGGGGTTCGAGATGGACCCTGAGAAGGTCAGGGCAGTCTTGGAGTGGCCGCGACCCGAGAACCTAAAGGCGGTCCAACGGTTCTTGGGATTCTCCAACTATTATCGCCAGTTTATTAAGGGATTTTCTGAGGTTGTGAAACCTATCTCGGATTTGACTAAAAAGGGGGCTGACTGTGCTAAGTGGTCGCCAGAGGCGCTAGCCGCGTTTGAAGAATTGAAGAAGCGATTCTCATCCGCTCCCATTTTGAGACAGCCGGATGAGGGGTTGGCCTTCCGAGTGGAGGTGGATGCCTCCTCGGTGGGGGTGGGAGCAGTACTTTCTCAGGAGTTCGAGGAGGGTACGCATCCCTGTGCCTTCTTTTCTAAGAAATTCTCTGCCTCTGAACGGAATTATGACATTGGAGATTGGGAACTACTGGCAATAAAGCTAGCGTTCGAACATTGGCGTCATTTCCTGGAGGGGGCCAGAAGGCCAGTCCAGGTATTTACTGATCACAAGAATTTGGTTTATCTTGGGTCGGCGAAGAGATTAAATGCACGGCAGGCCAGATGGGCTCTATTTTTTGCGCGGTTCCACTTTACCGTGACTTATGTGCCGGGTTCGAAGAATGTTAAGGCTGATGCTTTATCCCGGTATATGTCGACCGAGGAGGAACGAGAGGCACCTGCCACTATTCTTGGGGATGGAGTGGTGGTAGCAGTATTGGGCGCGAAATTGGAGAAGGCCTTGATCGAAGCGCAACACGCTGCACCTTCCAAGATACCTAGAAACAAGCTGTTTGTCCCAATTACTCTCCAACAAAGTCTCCTGAGGGAGTGTCACGAGTCGGTTCTTGCTGGTCACCCGGGGGTTTCAGAGACCATGAGCTTGGTGTCTAGGAATTTTTGGTGGCCAGGGTGGAGTAAGGATGTCTTGCAGTTTGTTCAAAATTGTTCGGTCTGTGCAAGAGCCAAGGCGTCGCATACCCGTCCCCACGGGCTTCTACATCCATTGGAACCTCCTAAGGCACCTTGGACTCATCTGTCTATGGATTTCATCACGGGCCTTCCGGTGTCTAAGGGTTTCACGGTCATTTGGATAGTCGTTGACCGCTTCACGAAAATGTGCCATTTGATCCCGTTTTCCAGGCTGCCATGTGCCAAGACACTATCAGAGGCGTTTATTAAAGAAATTGTAAGGTTGCATGGTCTTCCTGAGGAGATCGTGTCGGACAGGGGTCCGCAATTTGTGGCTAAATTCTGGCGGGCTTTTTGCAGCAGGTTGGGAGTTGCACTGTCGTTTTCCTTGGGGTTTCACCCGGAGTCTAACGGACAAACAGAGAGGAAGAATCAGGATGTGGAACAGTTTTTGAGGTGTTTTGTTCGAGAGAACCAGAATAATTGGGCTGACTTTCTCCCCCTGGCAGAATTTTCCCTAAACAACCATGATTCCAACGCCACAGGTACCACACCTTTTTTTTTGCTCCGGTAGTAGACATCCTGTTTTCGGAGTATTTTCTTCCATTTCTTCCCCAGTTCCAGAGGAGGAGCTACTTTCTAAAAAGCTGCAAGGGGTATGGTCCCGTGTCCGAGAGAATCTGGTGCGGGCGTCGCACCAGGCTAAGGTCCAGGCGGATCGGAAGAGAGGAGAGTTGCAGTTTTTCCGTGGTGAGATGGTTTGGTTGTCCACCAAGAATATCAGGTTGAAGGTTCCTAGCAAGAAGCTGGGTCCCAGGTTTGTGGGTCCTTTTAAGATCGTTAAGATGGTAAATGAAGTGGCGGCGAGGTTGCAACTGCCTAAAAAGTGGAAGATAAACCGGGTGTTCCATGTCTCCTTGTTAAAGGCCAAGAAGGGAACGTCTCCAGTTAAGGTTCCACCAGTTTCTGAGTCCAGGGAGTATGAGATATCCCGAGTTCTGGATAGCAAATATGTTCGAGGGAAGCTACGGTATCTGGTAGCATGGAAGGGATATGGTCCTGAGGATAATTCTTGGGTTTTGGAGTCGGATATGTCTGCCCCCAGACTCGTGGAGAAATTCCACAAGGAGTTTCCGAAGAAGGATGCTCCTAGAGAATCCGGAGTCTTCTCCTTGAGGGGGGGATCCTGTTAGGAGTATTTAGGTTCATTGCTTTCTATTTTTTTTACCTGGGGAGTTTTGGCTGTGCGGTGTCTGGGGTGGCATCCTGGCATTGCGGGGTTATCCTGTCGTGGGTGTTGGTGCACACCTTCTGTCTTGCACACGCGCACTGTTGGTAGGCAGCCTTATTTCCTGGTTGATTAGTCTGTCCTCCCATTTGCACCTGGGAGGAGTGGTCTCTACTCTGTATTTAAACCCATGCCTCCCCTGGTTCTGTGCTGAGTGTCTCTTTTCAGTGCTGGGCCTTAGCAGGAGGTTATCTGAGATATAGGAAGTTCTGTGGTTGGTTTTTGGGAGGATTGGGTTAACTAGTTGGTGTGTTAGTTTTCCCTTCTGTGTTCACCAATCCTACCTCTGTGTGTAATTGACTTTGTGAGTGAATTGCCTTATCCTTTGATTTCTACTCAATTTCCCTGTGTTTGTTTCCTAGTGTAAGGTACCTTCCCATATTAACAGACTATAATATAGAGAAAAAATGTAAAGCTCTAAAACTCACCAATACCTCAGAGTCCAAAAGGGGTGCACGATCACATATCCTGGGTCTCAAGGATAAACTCCAAACTGAAAAAAAATTTTCTTCAATAAAATGGATCCGCACTCCTGAAGTCTCGTATTTTTCTTAAAACTTAACTTTTAATCATCCATAAAAAGGTATACAGTCCAAAACAAACATAGACAGTGAAAAGAGTGGAAAAAACTAAGTGTCCATAAAAAACGCCAACGCGTTTCGGGGAAGAAGAAACCCCTTATTCATGGCATACATACAACATCTACAACTGCAATTCCTTATATATGATTTTAATTACCAACCTTTTCCACTCTGTTCACTGTCTATGTTTGTTTTGGACTGTATACCTTTTTATGGATGATTAAAAGTTAAGTTTTAAGAAAAATACGAGACTTCAGGAGTGCGGATCCATTTTATTGAAGAAAAAATTTTTTCACCTTCCCATATTGGTTTAGGAGAATCCGTTCCCACATTTTTCCTGTGTGCCGCTTGTGTTGTTAGTCAGCGCACACCCTTGTCCGTCCCTGTCAGTAGCAGCTTCCCTTCTTCGTTAGGGGTGACCCCCTTTAGTCTCCAGTGCCTAGAGATCTTATAGGGCATTCCTTCTCCCACTTCCATCTAGGCCTACGGTTTCAGTGAGAGAGGAGCCGTCGGGGTCAGGCTTAGCCTGAGAACAGCCGACCCACACCCGTGAGGCAGGGACCAGGATAGCTAGAGGGAGTAGTGCAGGGCGAGATTCCCTACTGCTGTTCCTTAGCCCCGTTGCAGCTACCTGGACTGACATAACACATCCCGAATATTCCAAATCTCATTACATCCTAGAGTAGAATAAGGGTAGGCCCAAGGGAGGTGTAAAAAATGAAAAAATATTTATATTCACCTGCCATCATCTCCTTCAGGCCTCTTAGCACTGTCTGGTGATCTCTGTCTTTCTCCTCTGTGTGTGTCGTCTCAGAAGAGCACCAGACCTTACATCTGGCACTCTTCTGTGACATCTTAAACTTGGGTTCAACACTGAGGCATTGTCGGCAAAGACATGGCCACGCTGAGCGTCATGACACTCTTCTGAGATGTCACCCCAGATCACTGGACGTCACAAGATGGCCCTACTCCTATTATATTCTGGGGTCTGGAGAGCCCAGAATATTTTATGTCCGGTTCTACCCGAACAAGTTCAGACTGAACCAAACTGGAGGATCGCTTTTGCCCGAACACCAGATGAAACAAATCTTCAGAGAGTTGCCCATCCTAGGAAAGCAATAACTGTAGAAATAAAAGCCTATGAACTCATCAAACTACTTATTCAATTTATGAGATATTTTAAAGAAATGCATGCCTTTCTTAAAATGACCCTGCCAGGAGTACCATAGATTAGTCCACTGAGAACCACTGACTCATCTTTCGGTGGTGTTTCCATCTCTCTTGTTTACCTGCTTGCTGCCATGCGCTCCCTCTCTTAATTTTTCTGCTGGTGGACGACTTATCAGGGTTCATCAGATAAGTGCAATTACCTGACCTGACAGCTCTATTAGCTCTGCAGCCATCGGTTGCAGATACAGTCCTATGAAAAAGTTTGGGCACCCCTATTAATATAAATCATTTTTAGTTCTAAATATTTTGGTGTTTGCAACTGCTATTTCAGTTTGATATATCTAATAACTGATGGACACAGTATTATTTCAGGATTGAAATGAGGTTTATTGTACTAACAGAAAATGTGCAATATGCATTAAACCAAAATTTGACCGGTGCAAAAATTTTGGTACACTTATCATTTTATTGATTTGAATACTCCTAACTACTTTTTATTGACTTACTGAAGCACAAAATTGGTTTTGTAACCTCACTGAACTTTGAACTTCATAGCCAGGGGTATCCAATCATGAGAAAAGGTATTTAAGGTGGCCAATTGCAAGTTGTTCTTCTATTTGAATCTCCTCTGAAGAGTGGCATCATGGGCTACTCAAAACAACTCTCAAATGATCTGAAAACAAAGATTGTTCAACATAGTTGTTCAGGGGAAGGATACAAAAAGTTGTCTCAGAGATTTAACCTGTCAGTTTCCACTGTGAGGAACATAGTAAGGAAATGGAAGACCACAGGGACAGTTCTTGTTAAGCCCAGAAGTGGCAGGCCAAGAAAAATATCAGAAAGGCAGAGATGAAGAATGGTGAGAAAAGTCAAGGACAATACACAGACCACCTCCAAAGAGCTGCGGCATCATCTTGCTGCAGATGGTGTCACTGTGCATCGGTCAACAATACAGCGCACTTTGCACAAGGAGAAGCTGTCAGGGAGAGTGATGAGAAAGAAGCCATTTCTGCAAGCACACCACAAACAGTCACCTGAGGTATGCAAAAGCACATTTGGACAAGCCAGCTTCATTTTGGAAGGACCTGTGGACTGATGAAACAAAGATTGAGTTGTTTGGTCATACAAAAAGGCGTTATGCATGGCGTCCAAAAAAAACAGCATTCCAAGAAAAACACTTGCTACCCTCTGCAAAATTTGGTGGAGGTTCCAAACTTTTTCATAGGACTGTAAAAGCAGGATAGAACTGAGGCTGGAGAGCTGGCATTCTCTCTAAAACTGGCCTTGCACCCCCTTCCAGGGAGCAGGGGGTGATCACACCAATGCAGACACTTGATACTAGAAAGGAGAGCAGGTCAGGAACCTAAGCAAAGAGTTATGAATGCTAGAGAGGAATATTATCAGGTAAACAAAGCAAGACATGTAAAATAATGTATTTAATGAAACACTTCAGATAACATAAGTGACCAGTTAAAATAGGCCTCCTTGTGCTGGAATACTGCTTTAAAGAACTCAGGGGCACATAGACTTGGCATAGGCAGTTATGGGATACTAAACCAGTTCCCTTTAATGTATTGACGCACAGCATGAAGAGATTGATGTACTGTAAAGTAAATGGATAGAAGGCTTGGTAAAATGTAATTCCTCTTACGTTAAGCAGTACTCTTGAAAGCACAACCATTATTATTTCATATCCATTTTTCTAGTGCCATTATATAAAAGTAGTTACCGTATTTTTCAGACTATAAGATGCACTCCCCCCCCATTTGGGAGAAGCCGCTGGCTTCTTGCAGAGGCCGGAGTGGGACGGTATGCGGGCCCTGGGATGCAAGGACAGGGTGTCCCAGTGAACCCATTCCGGCATCTGCTGTGCTATTACAGCCGATGCCGAGTCTGTAAAGATGATGGCTGCTGCTCTGCTGCAGCTGCACTCTGATCGCGGGAATTACTACTTCAAGGCCCCCCTAAAAAAATGAAATGTGAAAATGAATGTGAAAATAGCCCTGGGGTTCGTCTCCACCGGCCCCATACCTTGCTTGTTGCAGGACAGCTCCCACGCGGTGCGATCACAGGAACCGTCCTGTTCCTGTGACAGCTGGGAGCCTAATGAAGGCATACTGATATATATATATATATATATATATATATATATATATATATATATATATATATATATTACAAGATCAACCCCTTTCCCTAGAATACATATAAAAGTAGAATATTACTGTGAAATACATACACATTAGATATCCTTGTGTCCATAGGGTGAATGTTGTGTAGCGAGAAAAAAAATCAAAAGTGCCAAACCGCTTTGTTTTTCACTGTTTAGCCTCTGATTTGAATAAAAAGTGATTTAAGCAATAGACATTTCCCAAAATAGTATAACTAAAAATTAGCAAAAAACACTGCGGAAAGAAATGTGGCAGAAACGCGCCGTGTTTTTTTCTGCAGTGTTTTTCATTGCATTTTCTCAGAGTTTTCCACTGCGGACTTTCCGCCCCTATTATACGCCAACGTTTCCGTAGGTATAATTTACATGCTGTGATTTGCAAACACACTAGTGATTTTGAAATTGCAGTATTTCTGCTGCAGATTTTTTTTCTGCAATGTGTGGATGGAATTAGCCAGAATCCCCTCCACTTTGCAGGTAATGTAAAACGCAGCAGATTTTTAGGCTGTGTTTTCGCAGCCTTAGCCTTAATGACTATTTGCTCTCAGCCATCATCACAAATTCATTGGTTTACAAACATGCCTATATATACCTGTGTTTACCTCTTCCTTATGCCAGAATCTATTATTATATAGTAATACTACACAGTATATGCGCTTACGTAAAGTACCAGTTGTAAACACTACTTAACAGCATTTAAATTCTGTGCTTAAATCTGCGGCTATGTAATTAAAATGTCCACCTAACGATGTTACATACACCAGTCATCCTGAGATGAATCATCCTGTGTTCTAGAATGTCTCAATAAAACTTTAAAGGGAATGTATCACCCATATCTTCTATAATAATGAAGACCAGATAGTGAAACATATCACTTTTCTCTAATATATAGATTTTTTCTGATTTCTGATTTTTTTTATTGTATTTTCTGTACAAGATAAAGTGTGCAGCCATCTTGCCTGAGGTATTGTTATCAGCATTTAGAAAGATGCTTTACAACACCCATGTGGGTGGGGGAGGCGGTGAGCTGTGAATATCACCTATTGTGAATGATATAATCCTGTATAGAGATGAGCAAACGCTATTCGAAACCTCCCATAGAAATGAATGAACATAGCCTGCACGCGGGGGGTTAAGCAGCCGGATTCCGGCAAAGTCTGCGTGCCGACTGCTTCCATTCATTTCTACAGGAGCGTGCCATTCGTAATGGCTGTTTCCTATAGTGTTCGCTCATCTCTAATCCTGTATTATCTATCTACAGATAGAATAAGACACATATCAATGCAATCATGACTGTTATTATAATGACATTACTTTTTGTTTAGACTAGTGTAGGGATTTCCAGTTTTCCCGGACAACCCCTTTAAGTCAATTATACATAGGCAACTTTATACTGTGCATGTATGACTACTGTATGACTGATCCCGCAGTAAATGGCCCTGCTCATTATTAATTCACACTACTAACTTTCCATTTGTTATACTTCTATAAAATTTTATATAGAGGACACAATGTCCCTGCTGTGATTTTGGTGTCAGCAGTTGCCAGTGCTATGATGTAAACAGTCGTATAACCTAAGTGGAAAGATACAGTGACTTCATGGGAAAAGACTGAAAGTAACACTGGCACACTTACCCACAATACAATGAGCATTCCCTGCCCTATTTACAGTTAATAAATCACTGGATTGTGACATAATGAAAGAATTCGAAACAAGAATGTGAATGGAAATCGTATTCGGGTAAGCAAACATTTTCTTTGGGAACGCAATGTACTTATTCTTGCTGACTCATGTATGCAATTGGCAAGCAACGCCAAAAGCGAGCAACGGAGGTTGTATTTCTGCTCTCAAAGTTTTCCATTGCTTGTCTAACCACAATAATGAATATGCCAATGACCTGTTAGTGTCTGTGTCACACATTTATGCTTGTAATGTTATACAAGTCAATTATCAGCTATTTTATTCTTATACATATCTTGGAGAGCAATGCTTATGTATAAGATATTACTTTTGTGACCTAGCCATATATACAGGCACTCCTATAAAATGATTATTTAAATACGAGTGTAGGAATGTTTGAATTAGCTTACGCTCGGTTCACACCTGCCTTTGGGTTTCCATTTGAGGAGTCCACTTGGGGACACCCCGAACAGAAACATAATCTGCTTTATAAAGAGGTTACTCGGGGAAGCAGATCCCACAGACTATAATGGAGTTCATTGAGTTTCCGCCAGAAAAATTCAAAAAATGCAGAGACAATAGTTCTGCTTGTGGTGTTTTTTTCTCTGTATTTGTTATGGATTTGTGGTGGAAACCCCAAACGGACTTTAAGCTCTAGTGTAAACATGGCCGTACAATGGCTTCTATATGGTACAATATAGCTAAGAATTTTGCAGATCTTGTAGTTGTATAAATGTTTTTCACACTTGCAACTTTACCCTGAATGTCACACAGGTCATATATTATTAGCCTGGTACAAGATGCAGTACCTCATATATTTAAGGGAGTCTGTCACCAGCACCCAGAGTGCAATACCTTCAAAAACATAACACCAATGATCATACAACACCAACCCAACTACAACCAACATCTCAGATCTCGACTTGCACTTCACTGTCAGCTTTTTTGAAGAGATACCTATGCTCTTGCTGTAATCAATAAGATATCCTTGTGTTTTCATGCAAGCTTGTATAAAATATGGCAACAAGAATAAAATTTGTATTCGCTATAAGGTTGAGGCGCCACTTTATGAAAACGCAGCATTTTGGAAACGTTAAAATATGCTGCGTTTTACAAGACTTGCAAAGTGGATGGCATTCTGGTTGCAGCTTGTCAATTATACCTGCGGAAATTCTGTTGTTTTTTTTAAATAGGTATAATAGGGACAGAAAACTCAGAGAAAGGGGCCACACGGTGGCTCAGTGGTTAGCACTGCAGCCTCGCAGTGCTGGAGTATTGGTGTTCAAATCCCACCAAGGGCTAAAAACCATCTGCAAGGAGTTTGTATGTTCTCCCCATGTTTGCATGGATTTCCATCCCATATTCCAAAGACATACTGATAGGGAAAAAAAAATAATGTACATTGTGATGCTACAGGATAAATGTGATGTGTTTCCACTGTGGTTTTTTCCATAGCATTTTTTTTTTTTTTTTGCTATATTTCACTATGTGGAGCTGGATCTAAGGCTTTTTGACCCTGTAGGTGGCAAACTTGCAAGCTTTTAACCACGTCATGTACATGCTTACACTTAGATGTAATTTTGGGGCATTTTGTGAGATTTATATGCCCTGAAATCTGTGCTAAGTGGGACCTGGAGTAGATTTCACTAGCCATTACACTAGTTTTCTGGTACAACTGATGTTGTCAGGCCTCTTAACCCACTATAAGCCCAAAAGTTTCTAAAAGTCCTTACATATCCCTAACGTTAGGTCTTATTTCTATGGGTTTTAGCTGTGTGCTATTTGTGTTCAACATGGACAGAATAGGTTCCCGATCATTTAAAAGACATGTTTTGTCTTTGGTTGATCCAGTAATGTGATGTGATGTCCCTGATTTTCATTGATCCGTAAACTTTAAGGGGAGTACATGGTCTGCAAAACGGGACCAAATACTTAACATTTCTATTTTTTTTTCTCCAAGGACTAACAGGACAGACATCGGTGAACAGGTGCAGACACTTAATTTCCTGTATGGTCATGAGTGATAGGATTAGGTTAGGTATAATATGATCCGTGAAGCGTTCTGATGCAAGACTTGATATTGAAACATTTTCGCGTTTTAGTTTAGCATATTACAGAAGATAAAGCTATTTTTATTCAGGAAAATGTCCAACACAGGAGGAAGATTACGAGTTTCTTCAAGTTGTGTCTGGTTTGGACCAGCCTGGTGACCTGGGATTAGAGCATTGAAGATAATAAGCAGACAGGATCCTGATTGGTGGCTTTTCTGAGAGCATCAGTACAAGTGTAGTCAAGGGACCTCTGTGGAGTTGGCACAGACTCAGAGCTACGTTCAGTCTGTCGCCCACAGCAAGAACAAGTTAGGGTTATGTGTCCTCTGCAGAGCGGCTAGCTGGTTTATATAAGTATCATCATTACATTCTCATATGTGTAACAAGGTGTCAGGATGCCAGGAGAGGATGAGCCTGTATATTTGCTAATATAAAATCAGTTCCTAATATAACTCAGCATACACATTACGTTAAACTGCACAAAGAATAATAAGAATAATAAGACCAATATAAAAGACAAACCATGAAGACAGGTCAGAGACAAATAGTGTAACCTGACTTCACCTTCAATCCATCAGATACCCACATGGAAGGATTTGGGAAGCACCAGATTTCCATTCTAGCAGAAAATAACTACATTATCAGATGGTTCATTTCGTGATCTCTTTCTTTTAGGTTGGCACATAATCCATTTAGTGACAGTAAAAGTTGCGATTGAGGGTCAGCGAGTACAGTTTAGGATCTACCCTGACTTTTGCACACGACCCCATAAATACAAGGTTGTGTATGGGGCCATAGCAATTAATAGGTCAGTGTGCTAGCTAGTTGTATGAGCAATGTGTGAGTCAGTGTGCTAGAAGCATGAGAGCCATGAAATACAAGACTAGCACACTGACATACAGCAGTGGCGTAACCAGGAATGGCGAGACCCCATGGCGAACTTTTGACATGGGCCCCCCCAACCGACACCGACGCCAAAGACCTCGACCAACCCCCTCCTCCGCACTCTATTATGTCCCTTAGTAAGCCCTGCTCACAGTATTATCCCCCATAGTGGCCCCTGCACACAGTATAATGTCCCATAGTGGCCCCTGCACACAGTATTATGTCCCTTAGTGGCCCTGTACACAGCATTACACCCCATAGTGGCCCCTGCACACAGCATTACACCCCATAGTGTCCCCTGTGCACAGTATTATCCCCCATATTGGCCCCTGCACACAGTATTATAGCCCATAGTGGACACCCATAAACAATTATTATACTCTGGGTTCTTTTCAGACCCCAGAGTATAATAATCGGAGACCCGGGGGAATAAAAACATAAAAAATTACTGTTTCTTACCTGTCCCCTGGCTCCTACGCTGTCTTCTCCGCTGCCATCCTTCTTCTATGACGTCGGACGTCACATGACCCGGGAAGCAGGCTGGGTTCATGTGATGTCAGAGACGTCAGAAAGGACGTCAGGAAGGAGGCCTGGCAGGATCGTGGAGAGGTAAGTAACAGTGTTTTTTTACGTTCCCTTACCTCTCCCGGTCCGCCAATCATTATACTCGGGGGTCTGCAAAGACCCCCCGAGTATAATGATAGTATTTGTGGGGCCCGCGGTGCCACTTACCGATCCCGGCCCAGCCAGGATCGGCAAGTAAATAGGGCCTGTAACGGCCTATTAAACGGCCTATTAAAAAAAACGCAGCGGTAGCGGCTGTCACCGGGCCCCCTAATGGCCCGGGCCCTGTGGCAGCTGCCTCCGCTGCCTCTGCGGTAGTTACGCCACTGACATACAGTCATGTTCATAAGGCCTAAGGCATATTGGGGACCCTACCTAAACCCTCTAAGAAACTTTGCTTATTTTATAAGGATGTAGTACATGGAAATCTTCACAAGAATCTTACTCAATCTGTAAAACTTCTTATAAATTTTATAGTAAAAATGTAATAAGAAAATATTTTTAAGGAAATTCATTTATTTTGGAATATTCCTGTTTTAGTCATTATGTAACTGAGCCCTTGTGGTTTCTACATTAAATATAAATGAACCAAATGTGTTTGATTTCCAGCCATGGATTTCACCAATTTCCCTATTGGTTTTTCCAAACTTGAAATAACATCAAGTGTTCTTTAAATAAATAAAAAAAGCAATAAAAATTATTTCAATCCCACGGCAGACACAGATGTTAACATGTAAAAGTGACACCTCTTATGTTCACAGCTACAGTTATATGGTGACCTTTACAGCACAGCAGTTGGGAATATCCTATATTTGGACATTTTCCCAGTCCTGAAGGTCACTATAATATTTCAATGCATTAAAACCAATGCAGAAAGGTCAGTGTTTCCTTCTTAAAATAATTTTCCATGGTGTATCATTATGTGTAATGTTTGGCTCTGCTAGTTAGAAAAAGGGGAAATCTACATTGATCAAATGTAAAAATGCGTTGCATGTGATATATTGCCAGATTCTTCCCCTGGATCCAAAGGCTGGGCAATAGAACAAACTTGTGATGTGGCTATCACTTGTAGAGCCAAAGCTGAACAAGATATTGGAGCTTAATTCTACTTTTAATAATGTATAAAGAGTACTGTCCCTACAAAATATGATCACCACATATAGCACAACTATACAGTTTCGCCAGGGATTAGGACGGAAACCCCTGGGCAAACAGAAGATGCTGGTGTGAACGCCTCCTTAGAGTCCATTCACACGGAGTAAACGTGCGCTCAGGGTGAGTTCACACTACGTAAACGACAGCTTATTCTGAACGTAAAACACGTTCAGAATCAGCGGCGTATAAAGCAGTTCCATTCATTTCTATGGGAGCCGGCATACGAGCGCTCCCCATAGAAATGAATGGGCTGCTTTTTTCACTACGAGCGCTCCCATTGAAGTGAATGGGATGTGCTCGTGTGTACGGCTCGGCATGAGCAGAGCAAGCCATACACACCAGCACATCCCATTCACTTCAATGGGAGCGCTCGTAGTGGAAAAAAAAGCAGCCCATTCATTTCTATGGGGAGCGCTTGTATGCCGGCTCCCATAGAAATGAATGGAACTGCTTTATACGCCGCTTATTCTGAACGTGTTTTACATTCAGAATAAGCTGCCGTTTACGTAGTGTGAACTCACCCTTATTTTGGCAAAATACACGTGTAAAGAATACATGTGTACAAAAATAAGACTCCCATTGACTTCAATGACATTTTACACATGTATTTTGATTTTGTATTTGTTTTTGCCGTGTTTTTTTACAAGTGTAAAAAAATGTCATTGAAGTCAATGAAGTCATTTTTTACACGTGTATTTTTCAAAATGAGCGTGCGTTTACTCCGTGTGAATGGACCCTTACTGATATATACTACATAAATGTAATACAGAAGAATAAACATAGCTATGACAACTTCAAAAAATAACACCAAGAATAGTCATACAACACCAACCCAATTGTAACCAATTGGACCCAAAGAGTCAAAACAGGGACACATAACGTGCAGCAAACTGGTTTATTAGGAAAAAAAACCAGGAAAATAAATAAACCTTGACTTCAGGCAAAAAATAAAACAAAATACAACCTTAACTTCAGGCAAAAACAAAATAAATACCAGCTCGCCTGAGCGACTAACTAAACAGACGGATAACCTAACTATATGTGTGGCTTACTCCAGCCACACAAACAAAACGGGAGCAATATAGTCTCACCAGACTCAGGGTTACAGGACAGAACCATACACCTCCTTTCATCTTATGGAGCTGCCCTGGAATGCAAGAGCCGCAGCCTTTTCTGGCCCAGTAATGAGCCCAGGATCTACACCAGAGCTGAGGCCTACTCCAGATCCGTCCAGGACCACACATATGTCAGAAACCTGGGGCTGATATATCTGGACTCCAGCACTCTGCCTGTCACCTTCTCACAGAATATAAAGCTATATTCACACTACTGTAATGGCTTTCCTCCTATTTCATTCTGTTGCCTAATGCAAATAAAGAAAATGCATATGTGAAATGCAGCTAGAGAAGATGCCCACGAGTTACGTTTTTATGGCCATTTCTTAGGATGGACTATAAATATTTGATTAGCGGGAGGCTGACAGGTGGCCCTCGCATAAATCAGCTGTATGGGATTTATTCCAACACCTACAATCAATGAAAGCTGAGAATCCCCATCTGGCCGCTACACAGGGCATGAAGCCAACTACTTCCTGCTTCATGTTGCATATAGTACGGGTGTCAGAAGTGGCCCCATACAGTTGATCAGTGCAGGGACCACCTGTCAACCCCCCGCCAATCAAATCCTTTAGACCAAGGCCCCATGTAGCAATTCAAAGCCAAATAACGCTACGGAAAAGATTGCTGTGTTTTTCCTGCAATGATTTTCACAGAAAGTCTACAAAGTTTTCGGTTGCATTCACAGGGAGTAACGTGCCGCGTGACCTGGCACATATACGCCGTGTGAGATTTTGAGCGCCGTATACACTCCAATTGATTTCAATGGGAGCCTGGATCGTATACGCCGCGTTATTTTGCGATTTTGCAAAATCACGGCCGCAAAATAACGTGGCGTATACGATCCAGGTTCCCCTTGAAATCAATGGGAGAGTATGCGGCGCTCAAAATCTCACACGGCGTATACGTGCCAGGTCACGCGGCAGGTTACTCCATGTGAATGCACCCATCCTCTGCAGAATTTCTGCTACTGCTTCTATTATACCTATCCAGAAACGCCAGAATTTTTGAAAACACAGCTTTTCTGCTGCAGATATCTTTCTGCAATGTGTGAATAAGATTAGCCAGAATCCCATCCACTTTGCAGGTACTGCAATGCTGCATTTTTGTACTGTGGGGCTCCAGTTTAATTGGCATTGCATCATAGACTCTCCATTGTAAACGCTAACATTTGAGGGGCTATTTCTAGAGAAAGCAATGTCATACATAACAGATTCTAACAAGTAATCAATAAATAACAATTAATAGCAAACAAATTTGGCATCAATTTGTCCTCGTGGCCCATGTTACTGCAATAGAAAATTCATTGTAAGCTCAGGAACAAGATGTTCAGCACAGGATAAAGTGGGTCATGTTAGACTCATACATTAATATTTATAAAACTTGCATTCTGTGGATAATCCATTGTGAAATTTTCCTCATGCGCTTGTAGACTTGCCAACCTATTGCACTTATCAGTGTAGCAATGTGTAACAAGTAGTAACAGCAGCTATTACAGTTCACGCCAGGAGTGCTATACCAAACTGTGCTTGTCAATCAACATGTGATGACCTACCGTCCTGTTAAAGGGGCTCTATCATTGGAAAAAGTCATTTTTAACTAATCACATCCTTGCATAGGCTTTAGAAATGCTATTCCACACCTACCTTTAGTATGTAAATTGCCTCAGTGGTTTCTGAATAAGTCAGTTTTTATTCATATGCTAATTAGACTGGTGCACGATGCATCGTGCACATCTTTGCTATTATTTCCTTTGAGAGTATACAGAACAGGCTGCTGCTGATGATGATGATAATGACGACTCAGCTTCCTGTTTGCACACACACATAGGAGATAATAGCAGAGACGAGTGCTGCTGGGAAATTCCTCTTCTGGCTGGAAGTTCATTAGCATATAATAAAAACGGACTTATTCAGAAACCGCTGAGGCAATCTACATACTAAAGGTAGGTGTGGAATAGCCTTTCTAAAGCCTAAGATAGGATGTGATTAGTTAAAAATGACTTTTCCGAATGATAGAGCCCCTTTAACCACTTAAGTGACTTTTAGGCTGGGGCACGACATTGAGAAACTGCAGCGATTTCGCCATTCTTGCAAAAAATACTGTGTTTCAGAATACCTGCAAAGTTGATGGGATTCTGACTAATCCAGAAAGCTAATGCAGAAAAAAAAAAATCTGCAGCAGAAAAGCTATGTTTTCAAAAACGCTTGTGTTTTTGAAAATCGCAGCATGTCAATTATACCTGCGGAATTGCTGACTTTTTCTGTATATAGTACAGACCAAAAGTTTGGACACATCTTCTCATTCAAAGAGTTTTCTGTACTTTCATGACTATGAAAATTGTAGATTCACACTGGAGGCAATTTTCATAGTCATGAAAATAAAGAAAACTGTTTGAGTGAGAAGGTGTGCCTGTACTGTAGGTATAATAGGGATTGCTGATGTTTTCTGTATAGGTATAACTCTGCGAAAAATGCAATGAAAAACGCTGCAGAAAAAAACAGTGCATTTCTGTGAATTTTTAAATCTTTTCTTTTGTCTTTAATGTAGATTGTGAGCCCCATACAGGGATCACAAAGTACATTTTTTTCCTATGAGTTTGTCTTTGTAGAATGGGAGGAAATCCACACAAACACAGGGAGAACATACAAACTCCTTACAGATGTTCCTGGCGGATTCGATCCCAGGACTCCAGCGCTGCAAGGCTGAAGTGCTAACCACTGAGCCACCGTGTTGGTGTCAGTATATAGCTAAATCATTGACAAAACTCAGAAAGGAAAGCCTATGTGTAGTCACTGATGATGTGCTGGTATTGTCTGTAAAGAGAATAAAATAAACATTTCCCAGATCATTGTAACATTGTTTATGGAGGATTGTCACATCTTGTATTGACATAAATACGCCTTGCACACTCAATTCTCTACATCAGGGGTGCTCACTGTTTTTCAGCGTGTGAGCTACTTTGTTAGCTGACCAAGGCAAAAGATCTGCTAGGGCGGGGCCGGGGCCGGTCTGTGGGCGGTGCCGAGGCGGGCCTATGGGCGGGACCAGGCACTCTTATGGGTGGGATGGGGCGTTTCTGTGGGCGGTCTGGCAGGTGGGCAGGGCCGAACGGATCGTGAGAGCAGGAGACAGCGTTCTGTGGCCACCCAGGGATCCCCAGTGTCTGTTCACAGCGCAGGCTGAGAGTTATCTCTGGACACTGGCAGGCTGGGGCTGCGGCAGCCCCGCCTGCCAGTGTCAGGAGATGACTCTCAGCCTTCACTGTGAGCAAGCAGACACCAGGGATCCCTGCTTCCCGAGATAGACCCATACGTCCTTTGCGATCTACCAGTAGATCGTGATCGACGTATTGGGCACCCCTGCTCTACATGATTTTGTAGGAATGTGCATCTTTAAGTATTAGACTATTTTGTTGATCTGTAAGTCATAGAAAGTATTATAAGGTGTTTGTTGAGCAATGATGGGTTCACTTAGTTTAAATTCAGTCTTCAAGGAACCCCATGTCTTGAAAATTTTCCATAAAGGGAATAGTTGTGACAAAAATTAATATGAACACCTCCATATTTAACCTGATGACTCAAAAAAGAACAATGGTGTAAGATAAGAAGAATGTTAAAGAGATTGCCTTAATATTGACGTTGATCCTTGGGAGAAATAATAAATGTCTGATGCTAGGAATATCACCACTGGGACCCTTACAATGATGAGAACTGGGGCTCCGTATTCCCTTTCTGAATGGAGCAGTCCCATTTGAAGGCTACCACCCTAGTGAAAGATTAGGGGACTGATGCAGATAACAAGTAGAGTGCTGAGTTTGTATGTTCTCTCCGTGTTTGCGTGGATTTCCTCCCACACTCCAAAGACATACTGATAGGGAAATATGTAGATTGTGAGCCCTATATGACTGAGTGCTGAGCACAGCGCCCAACTACCCTCACCAATCCCAGAGACACTGAATGCAGTAGCACAACGTCTGGTTTATTCAAATAGGGGACCTTGGGCTATTTATTCTCATGACTGGTGTAGATCCCCAAAGCCTATCCCGTATCTAAGTGGCAGATTTGGTTTTATATGGAAGGACTACAATGGTATCCCTTCTTACTGTACAGTTCTGCCTGTCTGCTGTATCTGGAGTACATGAAGTTGCTGACTCTTCCCACTGATGGATCAGGGAAATGTAATTGTTATCAGATCAGACTTGTAACGTTGCAAATATAAAGCAGGAGATGAAGAAGGTCTTATGGTGGTTGGACGCGATACCTCCATTTTTCTGTTGCCACGACAGCCCATGAATAAATAGAGATAAGAATATCATAAAGATATAAGAATAATCATACCCTGTTCATGATTTATGGATTTATTTTAATAAATACACATTTAACACATTTGATATTTGGGAAATATTCATGATGTGTCTGCTTATTAGGAATAAAGTGTTACTATTCCCCTATTTCCTACCTAGTGGTTCTCTCAACTCTGATTGGACGATGTCAGAATGAATAGGGACACACCCACAACAAGTAACGCCCAATTGCCAAGGTCATCTTTAGATTTCTGGGTAAAATAATGTTCATTCTAAGTAAAGAAGGCCCAGAATTGTTATATTATGGGGAGCACAGGTACTGACTAGAGCAGACAAGTCAGGAGATGTGATTATGTTCTCTGTGGTAGCATTGTTCTCAGTGAACATTGTGTTCTGTATTGTACTCTTGTAGGCAAACAATAAATAAGTGCTATAAAGTGTATTCTTATGTAGTAATAAATTACGCCACTGAACCTTCAGAATCCAGCACAAACAGAACATACTCTGCCATGTCAAAGACTGTTTTGTTTCCCCAAAACCTGAGAATACAATGGCAATATTTAATGCTTTCCAAAATGAAAGGGTACGTTTTGTTCATTTCTGGGAGACAGGTTTATGCCAATGATATGCCTATAACTTAAATACAGACAGGGACTATAGCAGTCGCATTGAATCAGCAAACATTCTCAACAATTAAAATGCACAGACATTGATTCAAAGATATGGATGATTTTAGTGAGGGATTAAAGAGTGACTCTAATAAATCAAATATGGCTGTGCAGAAAAAGCTGCCAAGAAGGACATACATGCACCGACTACATAATAAAAGGCTTTAACACACCCTGGCCATTTGCCATAAGGAGTATGTGGTTTAGGGCCATTTGAGTTCAATGTTAGAAACATAGCAGTAAGCAAATATGGACTGTGTGAGGCCCCTTTTACCAACTTCCATTTATAACACAAACACCAGTGGCGTAACTAGACTTTCCTTCACCTGATCCAAAAACTTATTATATGTTGGTCTCGCCCTGTGCTTGAATAACTTGCTGAAGGTACAGGGGCTTGTTGGTGGAGGCCTTCAACTTCCTACATGTGGAACACATGTCCAGCCAACTATCCTAACTTTGCTCTTGTCCTTTGCAATGGAACAGTTTCAGGAATATCTCACACACAGAAATAATGCTGCCATATTTGCATATTTCCACTTATCTAACATGACGTGGAGAAGTGGAGTATAGGGAGCATTTTAATAGTAGTCAGTCTCAAGTTGGCTGTGGTCAGCTCCACTAGACGTCTGGTACTCCACAGAGGTTGGAGAATTGTAATGTCGGGTGAATGGTGTTGGTAGTAGTTTCACTTAGTAGTAAGTATCTGCCTGATTGGGATATCCTTGATGTTGATGCAAGAGGACTTAGGAGACAATAAGGAAAGGTACAAAGAATGCAGGTGAATAAACAATCTTCCATTAAATCGAGGCATAGGCCTGAGATCCCACTGGGCAAGAACTAGGACTTCTAGGTGGTTCTCTCTTGTTCAGATAGTTTTCTTAAAAAGTGTTCTTTTTTTCTCTTCCACAAATACACATATGCCTGCAATTTCTGAAACTGAATGTTACAGGTACCTAAAAGTGGTCAAGCCTGACTCATCCAAATGAGAACTAACTAAAAATTCCCCCCCAATTCTCTGTTAAATACACCAGTGAGAAGAGCAAAAAATGTCTTATCTCCATCTTGACTGTGATATTGGCACTGGTCCTGACTGGTAATTGACAGTTTGAATTAGTCTAATCAGGACGCTCCAAGACAGACTTCCAAACTTAGTCCCTCCTCCAAATGAGAATGATCTGAGGCTGAGGCATGTACTATCTACCCCTCCCCAGCTACAATGGTTTGTTCCTATTAAAGTTAGGTCAGCCAAAATAGTATAAAAACCTTTTAAAGTGCAGTTAAATATTCAATACGTCCTTTTATAGTGAGACTACTGTGGGAATAAAAGAATAACCCAACTCAACTTAGTGCAAATATCAACTAACAAGGCTGAAATGTGTACATTACTGGAAAAAGGTGTAATGGCTAATGTTGTCAGCAGCAAACATAGTTTGTGAATTAGGGAACAGAATATTGATGAACTCTCCTGGAAAAAGATTGTGTATTAATACTGGCCACTAGAGAACACAGCTCAATAGATCAACTGCAAAGCTAAGCATGCAAATAGAGAGAACCAAACTATCAGGTTCATTTCTCTCAGTATATCCTGGGACTCTTTACTTCTGGATTAATTTATTCCAAATTTCCAAACCATCACTGTATATTTTATAGTGATGTCCTGCTCTTTTTGTAGAAACAGGGCCTGTGACCTTGACTATGGCTATGCTTCCCCTTACTCTAACCTACCTACTACCTGAATCCTACATACTTACAACTGAAGAAATGCAGCCAAGATACACATTCTACTTGCATAAGAATGCTGCCACCAGCGATTTACTGAAGTCACAATTGTTCAACACAAAAGTGGTTGCTCACTTATAAGGTACAGCCAGAATCAATGACATCACTTCAACTTGGCAGGGAATACTTGGAATGCTCAGCAATGTTTCATAGAGCGATAGCAGTGCTCTGGAGGCAACTCAGGATTGCCCAGTTCTCAGAGGGGTTGTGATCAATACTATGGGATATCCTTCACAGAGATAGGCTAGGTTTCTTATCCTTACCATCAAACACAATGAGCACACCAAAGATGAGTAGCTGCAGTATCCAAATGGTAGGTCCAGATAAAAGACTTAAAGGTACCTTTCTTTTAAATGAGACTTTTCTCACCCAGTATAACTACAAGGTTTCAAACCATAGCAGACAAAAACTGCATGTCACCACTTTGCTGCACAGCCAATAGCCACAACCAGGTTTCCTACAGTTTGGCAAGTTCCCACCCAACCGCCAGAAAGTACTAGACTGAAACAGGCACAACAACTCAGCAGCCGATGCAATTAAAGAAAAAGATATATGTCTGATATATATATATATATATATATATATATATATATATATATATATATATGTCAATTTTGGATGGAGGCCTAACAAATCACCTGCCTAATGTCATTTTGTGAAAGGGGGTGGCTTCTACCAACTTACATTTTCATAAGTTGCTATTTTTTTAAGAAATTTGTGGCCTTACTGCAGGTGAGATCCCATTCACTGGAGCTGACTTATACAGTCATTACATGGAAAAGAGAGCTGTTGAGAACAATTAATTGATGGGGTTTGACACCCTAACAGTACGACATCATTACATTTGCCCAGAAAGCCCATCTAAGTCCATTCATTCATTTAGGTAATGGAAGAAACACATATTTAAGACTAGCCTCTGCCCGTGACTTCGCCTGCGGGTTGTTGGCGTTGATGATCCGCCTATATTCAGCAAATTGCTGCCGTCGATGGTTTGCGTGCTTCGGCGTTTCAGCAGCTCTTAAGCTGTCCTGCTGCTGAAATTGTTCCTCACGCCATGTCTGTGATTGTTATGGCATCTCAGCAGCTCACTGGGAAGCCATATAATGAGCGTGTTGTTGGCTTTGATCATCCGCCTGCTCCGGCGTTTCAACAGCTGTCAAGCTGGCCTGCCACTAAACTCGTTCCATGGGCTGTGCCCTTGATTGTTCCGGCATCTCAGCAGCTCGCTGGGACACAATATAATGAGCGTGTTGTTGGCATTGATGATCTGCCTGCTTCGGCGTTTCAACAGCTGTCAAGCTGGCCTGCTGCTGAACTCATTCCTTGCGCTGTGCCCATGATTGTTCTGGCTTCTCAGCAGCTCACTGGGACGCCATATAATGAGTGAGTTGTTGGCGCCGATGATCCCCCTCAGCTCCGCTTGAGGAGAACTCTGTTGACTTCTGGCTACCTTCATAGCTCCTGTTGTTTTAGAATTTTGCAACAAATTAAATTTTCTTTTTCCCGGCATGTTTAAAAGTAGAAAACTGCCAATTTGGATTAAAGGTGTTTTCCCATCCAGTGTGTCAGCATGTTGCCTGGAGCTGATCAGATAATATGCCAATGCATATACACAATCCACCAAGGGTTAGCTGAGTGTTTACATAGCTTCTGACAAAGCCAGGTGAGTTATCTCTCTGAGATAAGCTGCTGCAAGAGCAGTCAGTGTAATATAGTATGTGAACATAAATTCATAACAGTCGTGAAGCCATGTCATTTACCGGGATAAAAAGTAGCCTATATTTTAATCGAGGTTGCAATCTATGTGCCAAATTTCATTCAAATCCATTCAGCCGTTTTTGCGTGAGTGACTAACAAAACACAAACACACAAACATCCAAACTTTCACATTTATAATATTAGTAAGATGCCCGAACAAAGTTTTGTCCATCGTCACTTTGTAAGTAAAGCGTTGCAGACATGTCTAGGAATGTGATATATGATAGTGCTCACGATTTATGCAGAACTTCTAAACACAAATAAAAAGACCCAGATTTTCAAGTCAGATATGGGCTCTATATGCATGTTGGTGAATTTGAACATGTTGGAAAAAAACTGCTATGCAGAGATAGCTTAACATATTATGTCAGGAATGTGAAAAATGTGTGGAGACTATGAAACTCTGAAGGAAATAGGGAACATTAGTAGTTTACAGTGGGATCAGACATCTGGACTCCTGCCACAGTCATATGGCTGCAAGCCACTCTTCCCCCATAGATAGCTTCATGTATTTGCTCAAATTATGCAATTCTATCAAAGTGTAATGCAAATAATGAGCAACTTAAGCAAAATTCATCACTTCTTATTAAACATACAAACTACAGACTAAAAGTATTTAATGTCAATATGCTTAATGTGGAGAGGCCTAGGCCACATCATAACAAGAATGGCGGGGAATATACGAGATGAGTATAAGTTCTTTTATTTTTTTTAACCTGTTTTGAGCCCATTGTCACCAATTTGTATCGGCTGACAAAAACCTTTATATAGATATCAATATAGAGGCAGTAAAATTATGCAAAACACAACGTATGAAATAGGTGGTATAAAAAAAAAATATCTTATCTGAAAGCAATATTTGACAGGATTTCTGAAACTATACACACACTTAGGTTAGGTTCTGTTGGAGATTCTGTTGCTGAAACTTTTGAAAACTTTTCTCTGCCAGTTTCAGTATAAAAACGGTGGAAATCCAACAGAAAGCCGGTGAACCCCATTATAGTCTATAGGGTCCATGGGTAACTGCTTTTTTAGTGGTGTGGCTCTTTGTCGTTCAGTCTCCCCAATGGAGACCCGCACGTAGATGTGAACCCAGCCTTAGCAAAATGAAGTGGACAGAGAGAAAAGAAAATAAATAAATTACAGTCTAAAGATTTGACTTTATGGCACATGGAAAGCCTGGGATATGCCTTATTTATTAAATGGCCTAAGCCTGCATTAGTAAAAAATCACAAAGGCCCACGGATGGTCCATACACGGATGGTCCATACACGGATGGTCCATACACGGATGGTCCATACACGGATGGTCCATACACGGATGGTCCATACACGGATGGTCCATACACGGATGGTCCATACACGGATGGTCCATACACGGATGGTCCATACACGGATGGTCCATACACGGATGGTCCATACACGGATGGTCCATACACGGATGGTCCATACACGGATGGTCCATACACTCCAGATTGGGGCTATTTAGTTAATCAACTCAAGAAAGCCGTCAATCCACAGAAACACACTTGTGTGGTCACAGTTTGCACAACCTCTGCTCCTTCTTTGCATTAGGACAAGCCAAATTTGCAGGGAGTGCTTTGGGACAATCCTAGCAACTTCCAGACTGTTGGCAAGCATGGTCATGTGATGATTAACCCATGTGACCTTGACGGATTTGTTTTAACCTGTTCACGAAGAAGGATTTGGTTGTATTGCTACAAGCAGAGATCTTGAGCACTAAACTATTTATTAGACTAATATATCTATTATTATTTTATTTAGCTTTCTTTTTAACCGATCTCATAAACTGAATTATGATCACATCAAAGTAGATCAACATTGACCAAGTCAAGATGCCTGGGATCTCATCTGATTGTAAAATGTAGAGTATCGTCATAAGCCTGCACTTTTGTCCTTTCTCAGAAGCGCAGACTTATCTCCGTACACACTCTCACTTTTATAGACTGAACTTTGCTGCATTTTCAGAATTCCACGGCTTGTCCCAACAGTCATTTCCTGGCTTGGTTTACAGGCTGTTAGTGGTGACTGAACCTTGGAATGCCGGCATCATCTGTAGATTGTTAATATGTCACTGCAAACATTAGGCAAAAGATACTGGACTGTAAAAGGACATCCAATGGTGTGAAATGGCAGACTTCTAGTACAGCATGCAATGGGTAACAATGGTCTCTCTCTTAAATTTAACATGCTGTACTGTATATCACATATGTGCATGTCAAGTGTTGTTATATCCAACTGTATTGCATGTATTCGCTGTTCTCATACTATGACAAGGTATTGTTAGTCAGTGGAATAATGACTTATATAGGAACCAATTCACAAAGCCAGTCATACACAAGCTATAGTTGTCAGCAGAACATTGCCAACCAACAGCTATCTCAGCCAACTATGCCATGACATGCACTTATGACTTGCCCAACCAGTACATGTATACTGAATAGGAGAGGGAGAAAACTGCTGTCATGTCTAGCAGCCACTTATCTCCTTGTGAATAACAGACAGTTATCCATATATAAGTCAGACCAGGGGCGTAATTTGAGGGGGTGCAGAGGTTAGAGTCTCACCGGGGCCTAGAAGACTTAGGGGGCCCATATGCACTGGCATCAGTATTGAGATTGCAGTTTCCATCTGGACCATAAATGAATGAGACCCACAGATTATCCTAACCACACTAAGGTGGATTAAACACCTTAGCTCCATAACTGTTACTATTAAGAATTTACTGTAGGGATGAGGTAGGGGGCCCAGACAAAAGATTGCACTGGGGCCACAAGACTTTAGTCACACCACTGAGTCAGACTGCCCATTTAAAGGACCAGTAAACCCAGAACCCAAACAAAGAATATATAGTTCGCTTATACCTTATATCGTCTGAATTTTCTTGCTTTTATTTTCTGTCATATAATTACAAAGTATGAAAAATAAATAAGAAATGCAATGATTTCTTCTCTATGGAAACTACAGTTGTATTTTTCCTTAGTTCCTCTCCCCATCAAATGCTAGTTCACATGAGCCAGGAAGTTTAGGAAGAGAAGGTGGGATTTTGCACCACACACTTTTTATCTATCCAGTGAGTGGGGCCATTTTGTTGGATGAATCCCCAACTGAATAGGAATAGTAAAGAATGGATACGAACAGTAGTACCACTAGTACCAGCAGTAACGGTGCCAGCAATAAAACCCAGTACAGCTCCACAGAGAAAGTCATCCAACTTTTACAAATATTTGTAGTTATACTCTCTCCTATATCTCGGCCATATTATGCAGGTTTGCCTTTAAGGAGGTTTGGAAAGCTGAGTGACATCCAATGGATATGTATTCTGAATAGCAGATCTCACTATTGCCCTCACACTATACAGGGTGTCCAGAAAGTAAGTACACAAAATGAAACTGGACTTTAGCCGGTATATGAAGCGTTTTGTATTAATGAACATGTGACCGTAAATGCACCGTTGTAGTGCTGCAGGTAGACCACCTTCTCAGTCTACCTGCAGCGCCACAATGGTGCATTTCCAGTCACATGTTCATGAATAAAAAACGCTTCATATACTGGCTAAAGTCCAGTTTCATTTTGTGTACTTGCTTTCCGGACACCCTGTATGTATATGTACTACATAGAATGGAATACCATGCAAGATTTGTTCTCAGGGTCCCAGGCAATGCTGTTAGGGACTGCTGAATATTAAGTGAGTCATATAATACGAAATAAATCTCCTTGCTCCAGAGTTTACCAGATTTGTCTTTCAGACCTCTGGGAAAGTTGAGTACCATAGCATGTGGAGCTGTAATAAGGAATTCTGAATACTATATTTACCAAAATACAGTACATCTCTACCTCTTTGTGCTATAATCATACCAGGATTCTGGGAAATCTGGGTAGCATACCAGGTAATGCAGTAATAGTGACTGCTGAATGCTAAATATATCTAAATAAATCTTCTTCATTGTTTCCAAATAATGCCAAAGGTTGTTTGATTTGTATTTCAGAATTCTGGGAAAGCTGAGTAGCATAGCTGAATACTACATTTATCTCAATAAATGCTACTCCTTGGCACATAATTGTGCCATAACATGTCAGATGTGATTTTCAGATAATGCTGTTTTAAGGACTTTCTGAGTATTAAACATACCTAAGTAAACCCTTTGCTTTCTTCCATAATTGTCCTTTAATGGTTGATTTGCACGAAGTAGATGAGAACCATGCACATCTAATCCTCCCCTGTCCCTGGTGTAATTTATGCTCTGGAGTTGCTTTGTCTCCATTACACTGAATAGCATTCCATTCCATTATTACACTGAATGAGAACTAACCCTCTTCCCCTCTGTAACAAGTCCTGACCTTCCTTACCTTCCAGTGACATTATAATGCTTATATTCGGTATTTAGCTGGTAGTGGCACTGCTCAGAGGCAGGAAGAAATGTCTGCCCCATCTATGTCTGCAAGATTTCTTCTAAACTGCTTAGAGCTGCAGATATTTCACTTGACTCCACCATTAACATGTACCCATGGCCAAGCATTTTCAGCACTCAAGGAGAATAACCTGCTGTCAGGTTGGACGAGATGAAAACTAACATAACTGCTTCCTCTCTCCATTGGCATCTGCCAATGTAGGGTACAGTCAGTATCTTCCCATATACCTAAGACATATTGGCAGATTAAGAGCACTTGAATCTCATGTGTATACTACTAATAAGCTAATAGCCAGGTAAGACGATGTATTGAGCTCAAATAGGAGCGTACCTAGCAAAGACTGGGCCCCATAGCAAACTTTTAACTTGCCACCCCCACAAGCATATCACCCCCTTTCCTGGTCCCCACATGGTATAACGCTCCATTTACACACAGTATAATGTCCCATAGTGGCCCCTTCACATAGTATAATATCCATTGCGGCCCCATCACATAGTATAATATCCATTGTGGCCCCTTCACACTGTATAATGTCCCATAGCGGCTCCTCCACATAGTATATTGTCTCATAGTGGCCCGTCCACAAAGTATAATGTCCCAAGGCAGCCCCTCTATACTGAGTAATGTCCCATAAAGGCCCCTCCATACAGTATATGTTCCATAACAGGCCGCTCCACACAGCATAATGTCCCATAGCGACCCCTCCACACTGTATAATGTCCCATAGTGGCCCCTACACATTGTAGAACTTCCCATAGCGGCCCCTCAACACTGTAATGTCCCATAACAGCCCTTACACATTGTAGAATGTCCCATAGCGGCCCCTATGCTGTTTGGGTTTCATCACCAACTATTATTATACTCTCTTCAGACCCCAGAGTATAATGAGTGGAGGCCCAGAGGGGGTGAGCAAATGTTAAAACTACTCTTTCTCACCTCTCCTGGACTCCAGCGTCTTTGGCTTGCCATAACGTGACGTTATCGAAAAGATCCAAAGACATCAGGGAGTCACGTCCACAACACATATTTTTAATGCTTGATCACCTCCCCTGGGTCTCCGTTCATTATTCTCTGGAGTCTGAAGAGACACCAGAGTATAATCATAGCAGTTTCAGTTCAGACATATTTGAGCTGAAAGAAACCGTCAAGCGAACCTCACGAGACAAATCTCACAAGGTTGACCCAGCAAATACCAAGTGCCGCGTCCTACTTACCTATCCCCACTCCTGCCCATGGGAATCGGTAAGTAAATAGGGCCCATTATCTACTGCAGTTACTCCAGCAAGTAACAGACTATTAAAAAAAAGAGCAACAACAGTGGCCTTAAGATCGCAGGCCCCTTAGCAGCCCTAGCGATAGTTCCATCATGTGAAGACCACCAAAGACTCCACATGAAAAAATGCATATCTGAGAAGTAGGTAAAATGTCTTGTGGACTGGCATAGGGATAGGCATAGAGTTGTTACAATCAATACTTCAGACTGTCATCTGCGACCTAAACAAAGCAACAAGCTAATAGCTCCTAAACTCCTACCTACATTGGCGTCTCACAGAAACCACATGCAATGTAACATGGATTGTTAGTCATAAAGATTTTCTGAGGAAAGTGACTAATATGAAATTAAGAGCATCTGACTAATTATTACTTCTGTTTGTATTAATATTGCCATGGAAATATAGATATCTTCCAAATGCTTAAGTTCCATGTGCTGCTTACTTAACATCAATGTTTCATTGTTTCTCTAAATAGGAGTTGGGGGTCTTTCACTTAAGGGGGTATTCCAGTTTTTATTTTTTTAATTCATTTGTATATAAAAATCATATAATTTACAATTCTGCTCACATACATTTATTAGATCAGACCCCTTTTTGTACAGTAGACTAGTATAGCCCATGGATTAGTCCTGTATAATGTATCTGTAGGCGAATAAAATAGGGCTAAACATACACTTGGCAACATTTGCGAATTAAGATGTGGGAGAATAGCAAACTGAAAATTTTCAGACAAGGTCAGGAGCCTTTGTGGGCAGAGATCTGATCACTGTAGTCAGGACCTCAACTACGTTTTAGGCCTTGACACGTCCCTTGTCAATTTGTGAAGAGAGATCTTTATATTATTATTATTGTTTATTTATATAGCACCATTAATTCCATGGTGCTTTACATTTGGGGGGCATCTTTATATGCTGAGCACACTCCTTTTACGTGACGTGATCGGCATATATAAAGTGCCCAAGTCAGGATCCCCCCATATTGTTAATATATATATATATATATATATATATATATATATATATATATATATATATATATATATATAGCTATTGTGACTGGTTTTAGGATGAAACGAAAGAAATAGCATTTGTAAGAGTATATGAGGGTCCTTATTTATATTGTTGACTATTCTTTCATGTTGCATTTCAGGGTCTATAAAAACAAGGTTAATTTGCTCATGGTTGTTTACATGATAAAAATAACATCTAATCTGTCTCTTGGCTAGATGACCAAATACCATTTATGTTCTTGGGACTTACCAGCTGCAAATGTTTGCTTCACATCTTTAAAAAGACTGTATGCTGTCAGCAGGCTGTGAAAATAGTGTTTGTCACTGGGTTTGTTTGATGCTACTGTAACCGACTAAAAGGCTGGGGCCCAACATGGCGTAAACACCACGGTTTGGTCATGGTGGAAACACCGTGGCCAGCGTTTTACAGTTCCTGCAAGTCTAGCAAATCCCATCCAGACATTGCAGAAAAATATGAGCTGCAGAAATTCTGTGATTTCCAAAACCATTGTGGACTTACTGTGAAATGCTCTGCGGGAAAATCTGCGATGCCTTTCCGCCACACTTTTTTGCAGCAGGGCTTTTTCACTGTGGCAAGCTACGTGGGGCCTTAGCCTAAAGCTATATTCACACAACTGTGAATAACGGCCATCACATGGCAGCACTAAATTCAATGCAAGCGAATAAGGACCACCATTACTTTGGTGGTCTGTGGTAATGGACCATCAAAATATAAGTCATGTTCTATTTTGGTCCATTTTCTCTAACTCTTCCATATACTCATATGTATGGGGGAATCTGTAAAAACGGATGCCCCTTGGGTTCATGGCGACCATAAAAAAGGGATGTTTTTGCGCCTTGGTTGTGTGAATGTAGCCTTATACAGAACATGTTATGTTGCAGTGACATAGAACATGGTTCACCAGGATAAGATACACCATATTATAAGTGGCAAACCATGTAGTTTATGATGGACATTTTGGTTTTTTGTTTCATACTTCTTGCTGAGTTTTGTGGTGAGCTTATGCTTATACACAGCAGCTGATCTGAACAATAAGTTCAAAGCAGTAAATGCAGATAATGCTAAGTTCACACTAGCGCTTGCTCAACTTTCAGGGATTCCTTTCCCCATTCCACTTGAAAAATGTGGAGAGAAAAGTCCTGCAAGCTGACCCAAAGAATTGAAATCCAAAAACTAGGGTCTATGTGTCCATCAACACGGTCAAATCTAGAACATTGCAAGAACCCAGTAGAGGGTTCTTGCATTGTTCCACCCCAGCCGGGGGTGTATTTTTTCGTGCACTCTTGGTCTAGCTGATTCTCTTCAAGATTTATGGTGGGCTGTGGACTGTGTTTTTTCTTGTGCAAATCTAGAACATGTTGCTTTTTTTTAATGTACTGTTTTTTTTTTGTGTTTGTCAAAAAATGGACATATGGATACACTAATACATCACTGCTTTGGAAACTTTGGAAACTTTGAAGTCTCTGAAATAATTTTTCTGTTATTGGTTCCAATAAACACCATGACTACTGTTTTTTTTTCAGTCCCTCTCAGTAATCTGTCAAGAAACTCCACCATATGGGGAACCCAAGCTATACTATTATGTCTTAGTAACAGATTACTCTGTTTCCCTAATAATAGATTCCCCCACTATCAATATCTCTCTAGCTTTTACAATGCCCCTATTACCCTTCCTACTGGAGCAGAAATTGCCCTGGTTGCAGGAGGAAGTGTCTTGCTACACCAGTGCTAATCCCAAACTGATGTTCATCTGTCAATAGGTGTAATGGAAACAGAAAGTTTCTTCTGCAGACTTTCTGTAAAAAGTGCTGTGCGAAAACCGCAATGTGTTGTCGTCGCAGTTTTTCCTGCAGCGCTGTTTTGCTACAGCCCATTACATACAGTGGGGCAAAAAAGTATTTAGTCAGTCACCAATAGTGCAAGTTCCACCACTTAAAAAGATGAGAGGCGTCTGTAATTTACATCATAGGTAGTCCTCAACTATGAGAGACAAAATGAGAAAACAAATCCAGAAAATCACATTGTCTGATTTTGTAAGAATTTTTTTGCAAATTATGGTGGAAAATAAGTATTTGGTCACCTACAAGCAATCAAGATTTCTGGCTCTCACAGACCTGTAACTTTTTCTTTAAGAGTCTCCTCTTTCCTCCACTCATTACCTGTAGTAATGGCACATGTTTAAACTTGTTATCAGTATAAAAAGACACCTGTGCACACCCTCAAACAGTCAGACTCCAAACTCCACTATGGTGAAGACCAAAGAGCTGTCAAAGGACACCAGAAACAAAATTGTAGCCCTGCACCAGGCTGGGAAGACTGAATCTGCAATAGGCAACCAGCTTGGATTGAAGAAATCAACTGTGGGAGCAATAATTAGAAAATGGAAGACATACAAGATCACTGATAATCTCCCTCCACGCAAAATCTCACCCCGTGGGGTCAAAATGATCACAAGAACGGTGAGCAAAAATCCCAGAACAACGCGGGGGGACCTAGTGAATGAACTGCAGAGAGCTGGGACCAATGTAACAAAGCCTACCATCAGTAACACACTACGCCGCCAGGGACTCAGATCCTGCAGTGCCAGACGTGTCCCACTGCTTAAGCCAGTACATGTCCGGGCCCGTCTGAAGTTTGCTAGAGAGCATTTGGATGATCCAGAAGAGTATTGGGAGAATGTCCTATGGTCTGATGAAACCAAACTGGAACTGTTTGGTAGAAACACAACTTTTCGTGTTTGGAGGAAAAGGAATACTGAGTTGCATCCATCAAACACCATACCTACTGTAAAGCATGGGGGTGGAAACATCATGCTTTGGGGCTGTTTTTCTGCAAAGGGGCCAGGACAACTGATCCGGGTACATGAAAGAATGAATGGGGCCATGTATCGTGAGATTTTGAGTGCAAACCTCCTTCCATCAGCAAGGGCATTGAAGATGAAACGTGGCTGGGTCTTTCAACATGACAATGATCCAAAGCACACCACCAGGGCAACGACGGAGTGGCTTTGTAAGAAGCATTTCAAGGTCCTGGAGTGGCCTAGCCAGTCTCCAGATCTCAACCCTATAGAAAACCTTTGGAGGGAGTTGAAAGTCCGTGTTGCCAAGCGACAGCCCCAAAACATCACTGCTGTAGAGGAGATCTGCATGGAGGAATGGGCCAACATACCAACAACAGTGTGTGCCAACCTTGTGAAGACTTACAGAAAACGTTTGACCTCTGTCATTGCCAACAAAGGATATATAACAAAGTATTGAGATTGTTGGGGACATCAATGGGTCCTTGTCACAGAGTATGTTGCAGAGCTCCAAATTAATTAATTAATTAACAGGCCTGGAGAATTCACACACAGTCACACACTGCTCGTGGTGTATCAAGTGTAATTCTGATTTATTGTTACAGGGAGTCAATATTTATACAGACAAAAGCAGGTTGGACTTGACATGATTGGTTATGACATAAGCAAGCTGCGGCACATGACTATTGGATAAGGTCTGCATATCATTATTACACTCCAACCCGGATGACCTTTCTCATGACATGAAAAAGAATCTAAGATATTTATGTGTAAGCCAACATCATACACTAGTTCTAGATGTATATCACAGAAAAAGAGATAATGATCACGTACTGGTCCGCTCCGGCCTTGGGGCTAACGACCAAACAGGTTATTTGAACCGGTTTCTACACCCACCCTCAAAGATGACCACAAATCGATAAGGAGTTATAACCCAACCATTAACATTCCACACGCCTTATCCCCTAAAGGGGTCTCTTAGACTCTAAACAGAAAACCTTATGAAGCTTAGAACAGAAAATGCTTACAAAATGGCTGACAGAATACAAGATGGAAGATGTGATCCTAACAGAGATGAAATTTTGTTACTGACCAAATACTTATTTTCCACCATAATTTGCAAATAAATTCTTACAAAATCAGACAATGTGATTTTCTGGATTTGTTTTCTCATTTTGTCTCTCATAGTTGAGGTCTACCTATGATGTAAATTACAGACGCCTCTCATCTTTTTAAGTGGTGGAACTTGCACTATTGGTGACTGACTAAATACTTTTTTGCCTCACTGTATATCCGTATGTATGGATACTTAGCTTGCTGATAGCACTGGTGTTTACGACTCTCTAGACTGGTATTTACAGCTCTTGATGTCTATAAAGATTGTGCGCATAACAATCATATTGTTACATATGCAGCAAAACAGCACAAAGGTTTATTTTTCTTGCATACCATTCTGTGTCCTTGCATGTGGAAAACATGGTAACTGATAGAAAGTGACCCCAGTCATCATCCTTTTGCAAGGAATACAAAAGTGAACTCTACTGTATATATGTATTCAAATATAGGTTCTTGGGCCCGTTATATTTAGTATGTAATATTAATGAAAAAAATTAGGTCGATACAAGGAATACAAAAAGACCGGTGTTGAAACTAACACCTCTGATATCTCCAGCTCAGGGGGACATAACACAAACGCTAACAGTGTGCTGAATTCAGCGCACTGTTGGCTTTCTAGCAGTATATAAAACCGCGTGTGCAGGAGGACATGAAAGGAATAAATGAACATGTCTTTTGGCTTTTTGCCCATAGTCTGTACCCATTATTAGAATGCCTAGGTAAAACTACACACTGGAAATGAATAGTAGCACTGTGATAGACATGTTCACAAAGCATAGGATTACACCTTTGGGACAAGCTAAATCAATGCCTAATCACTCTGACATCAAGATTTCCATGCAGCAAGCACTGTAGTGAAGTCCCAGCCTATATAATAATAACATTGGTGAAGGCTAAGGCCATATCTAGTGTGCCACAGCAAAAAAAACGCTGCAGGAAAGCGCTTTTCACAGAAAGTTCACAGAGGTTTCCCATGCAGACTTTCTACTTCCATTATACCTATAGGGAAACAACCAGCATTTCTGTGGGTATAATTGGCACGTTGTGATTTCCAGCTTGCGCGTATTTTTCCACTAGGTGTGTTGGATAGGATTCACTAGAATCCCATCACCTTTCTGTGACTATAAAACACTGCGCTTTTTTCCGCGTTGTTTCCTTCGCAGCCAAACCATGATGTTTCCGCCTCGTGGGGCCCCGACCTTTAGAAGTGTTTCTTATCTGAAAAAGTGATAGCATGTCATTAGTTTGAGGCGCAATCTCCCAGCGTGTTTGAAGGGAACAAAGTGCTAGTTCCTGTACATTTGATATTGACAAACGCCAGTTTCTCCCTGAAGTTGTATCTGTTCATGATATTTGGATAGGTTTTCCAGTAAAAAAAGAAATTTAAGAACCACTAAGACATAAATCATGATAATATCTGTTGACTATAGGTCAAAGCCCTGAGTAGAATGTTTTAGGTGATGGACTTTGGACATCACCTTTATAGGAGTCTGTAATCTAATTTTAGTAGTTTTTATATGTCTCTGCTTTTTTACGGCCACACGCTACATTTTTATTTCCTAGTAAAAGTTTATCAGTAATAAATTGGAAGTTGAACTCTTGCATGAGTTGTTCACATGCTGGCCCTTCCGTCCTCTGTCTTATGCCATATTACAGTTAACTTTGCCTTTGAGCCATAGGGTTATCTTCATGTTTGCAGCTGTAAGATATTGGAAAAGAAAGCAGTTCACTTGTGTGCAGGACAGGCTTGTCAGCTGTATATCAGCGGCAGAGAAAGCATGCAGCATGTGCAGGTTCAGATAAGTGGGCATATACAGCGCAAGCTAATTTGTGGAATGTGCTGCCTTTCTTGTTATAGGGTCCTAGTACAGTAATTGTCACCTCTAAACTGAGTATGGAGAGAGATTTTCCCATTAATTTTCAGAATAGTATTTTTCATTTTTAAATGAAAAATACTATTCACATAATAAGATTTAACGTCAATGTAGACTAAAGAGTTAATCCCTCTACAGACTGTCTGCTTCTATTATAAATATAGGGAAAGTGCTGGTGTTTCCGTATATATAATTGACATGCTGCAGTTACCAAAACCATGACAATTGTGGGAATCAAAGTGTGTCCAGTGTGCATATTTTTTTGCAAAGTGTGGATGGGATTCGCTAGTATCCCTTCCACCTTGCTGCAACTGCGTTTTTTTCCCACGACATTCCCACTGTGTCCAAACCGTGTTGTTTACGCTATGTCACACCACAATGCATTGGTTTTGTTGGAAAATGAATTGTAATTATTATTACTAAGTGTAGACAGGCCTTTATATACTGTTTGGAATAGTTTTGTCTGTATTGTTAAAAGGGCGACCCAGTTCTGTTTTTGTTCCAGTTTTAAAATAAAAAATACTTACCAGATATACTCACCTGTATATACTACCAGGATCCAGTGGGGAGTCTCTGTTCAGGTCTCCGCTCTATCTTTGGACAAATGGAGAGGTGAGTATAGTGTTTGATTTTTTAAGCCTCCCTATGGGGTAACAAAGAACTGAAACACCCCAATATTATTAAGATGAGCATGTAGCTGTGACATGATTTCTCACTCCTGATTTGTAACCCCTGAACCTCAAGAAATGTGGCTATGTAGGAGGTCACTGGAAACAGGCAAAAAAAAAAAAAAAGCAGTGCTAAGGCGTGAGTTCATGAGCGGTTGTTGTTGTACAATGGTCATATATTGGAATGTGAGTTTATATGAGAAAGCTTGATGTGGCCCTGACTTAAGGGTTCAGTTTGCATTTGTTACGGCTTTTGTTATCTATTCCTGCTCTTAAATGGAGAGAATCATGAAACAGTGTAAAACAAAAACTGCCTTTGTTGCCCATAGCAACCATTCACTTTCATATCATATTCTGCTGTAGGAAATTAAATCTGCCCCATGATTGGGACTGGGAAACCGGGTGCAGAAATACACTTTGCAATATGTATATATTATCGAATATTTGTAGCTCATATCATACATCATGCAGTTTCACTCCTTTCTGAGCAAATAAATCGCACTGACAAACAGCCGGTTTCAGCTTTCACTTCTTTTATATCGGATAAGATTACAATTGACGTTAACCCCTCTATAGATAACATGACATAACATCCATCATTGCATTCACTACTGACATTAGCATCTGTCACGGCTTCTCTCCTCCCTCTCCCTGAAAAGAACATGCCACTATTCCATAGACCTGGATGAGTCATCCGCAGTCGATTGCTGCTTACGGCCATGACTGTGCTATAAAGCATATCTCTAAATGCTGTTAGAGCAGAGGAGATGCTCAAGCGAGATGGAAGCCCCCATAATAATGTACAGAAAATAGAATAAAACATGCACAATCATAAATTAAAAATAAAAAATTGACCTATTTCACTGCATGGTTGTAATTAGAGATGAGCGAACAGTGTTCTATCGAACTCATGTTCGATCGGATATTAGGCTGTTCGGCATGTTCGAATCGAATCGAACACCGCGTGGTAAAGTGCGCCATTACTCGATTCCCCTCCCACCTTCCCTGGCGCCTTTTTTGCTCCAATAACAGCGCAGGGTAGGTGGGACAGGAACTACGACACCGGTGACGTTGAAAAAAGTAGGCAAAACCCATTGGCTGCCGAAAACATGTGACCTCTAATTTAAAAGAACAGCGCCGCCCAGGTTCGCGTCATTCTGAGCTTGCAATTCACCGAGGACGGAGGTTTCCGTCCAGCTAGCTAGGGCTTAGATTCTGGGTAGGCAGGGACAGGCTAGGATAGGAAGGAGAAGACAACCAACAGCTCTTATAAGAGCTAAATTCCAGGGAGAAGCTTGTCAGTGTAACGTGGCACTGACGGGCTCAATCGCCGCAACCCAGCTTTCCCAGGATCCTGAATGGAATACACTGTCAGTGTATTCCCGTATACCCGATATATACCCCCGATACCCGTTCCAACGGTGTGCCCCCCCACCTTCACCCCAGAAATACCCTGCAAGTCCCCTAGCAATAGAATTGGGGCTATATACACCCACTATTTTTGCTACTGCCATATAGTGCCATTGTCTCACTGGGAATTCAAAGAATATATTGGGCTTACATATAACTTCAATTCCAGGGAGAAGCTTGTCAGTGTAACGTGGCACTGACGGGCTCAATCGCCGCAACCCAGCTTTCCCAGGATCCTGAATGGAACACACTGACAGTGTATTCCCGTATACCCCATATATACACCCCAAATCCCCGTTCCAACGGTGTGCCCCCCCACCTTCACCTCAGAAATACCCTGCAAGTCCCCTAGCAATAGAATTGGGGCTATATACACCCACAATTTTTGCTACTGGTATACAGTGCCATTGTCTCACTGGGAATTCAAAGAATATATGGGGGTTATGTGCACCCACAATTTTTAATACTGCTATACAGTGCCATTGTCTGACTGGGAATTCAAAGAATATATGGGGGTTATGTGCACCCACAATTTTTAATACTGGTATATAGTGCCATTGTCTGACTGGGAATTCAAAGAATATATGGGGGTTACGTGCACCCACAATTTTTAATACTGGTATACAGTGCCATTGTCTGACTGGGAATTCAAAGAATATATGGGGGTTACGTGCACCCACAATTTTTAATACTGGTATACAGTGCCATTGTCTGACTGGGAATTCAAAGAATATATGGGGGTTATGTGCACCCACAATTTTTAATACTGGTATATAGTGCCATTGTCTGACTGGGAATTCAAAGAATATATGGGGGTTACGTGCACCCACAATTTTTAATACTGCTATACAGTTCCTTTGTCTCACTGGGAATTCAAAGAATATATGGGGGTTATGTGCACCCACAATTTTTAATACTGGTATACAGTGCCATTGTCTGACTGGGAATTCAAAGAATATATGGGGGTTATGTGCACCCACAATTTTTAATACTGGTATACAGTGCCATTGTCTGACTGGGAATTCAAAGAATATATGGGGGTTATGTGCACCCACAATTTTTACTACTGGTATACAGTGCCATTGTCTGACTGGGAATTCAAAGAATATATGGGGGTTACGTGCACCCACAATTTTTAATACTGGTATACAGTGCCATTGTCTGACTGGGAATTCAAAGAATATATGGGGGTTATGTGCACCCACAATTTTTAATACTGGTATATAGTGCCATTGTCTGACTGGGAATTCAAAGAATATATGGGGGTTACGTGCACCCACAATTTTTAATACTGCTATACAGTGCCATTGTCTGACTGGGAATTCAAAGAATATATGGGGGTTATGTGCACCCACAATTTTTACTACTGGTATACAGTGCCATTGTCTGACTGGGAATTCAAAGAATATATGGGGGTTACGTGCACCCACAATTTTTAATACTGCTATACAGTTCCTTTGTCTCACTGGGAATTCAAAGAATATATGGGGGTTATGTGCACCCACAATTTTTAATACTGGTATACAGTGCCATTGTCTGACTGGGAATTCAAAGAATATATGGGGGTTATGTGCACCCACAATTTTTAATACTGGTATACAGTGCCATTGTCTGACTGGGAATTCAAAGAATATATGGGGGTTACGTGCACCCACAATTTTTAATACTGCTATACAGTTCCTTTGTCTCACTGGAAATTCAAAGAATATATGGGGGTTATGTGCACCCACAATTTTTAATACTGGTATATAGTGCCATTGTCTGACTGGGAATTCAAAGAATATATGGGGGTTACGTGCACCCACAATTTTTAATACTGCTATACAGTGCCATTGTCTGACTGGGAATTCAAAGAATATATGGGGGTTATGTGCACCCACAATTTTTACTACTGGTATACAGTGCCATTGTCTGACTGGGAATTCAAAGAATATATGGGGGTTACGTGCACCCACAATTTTTAATACTGCTATACAGTTCCTTTGTCTCACTGGGAATTCAAAGAATATATGGGGGTTATGTGCACCCACAATTTTTAATACTGGTATACAGTGCCATTGTCTGACTGGGAATTCAAAGAATATATGGGGGTTATGTGCACCCACAATTTTTACTACTGGTATACAGTGCCATTGTCTGACTGGGAATTCAAAGAATATATGGGGGTTATGTGCACCCACAATTTTTAATACTGGTATACAGTGCCATTGTCTGACTGGGAATTCAAAGAATATATGGGGGTTATGTGCACCCACAATTTTTACTACTGGTATACAGTGCCATTGTCTGACTGGGAATTCAAAGAATATATGGGGGTTACGTGCACCCACAATTTTTAATACTGGTATACAGTGCCATTGTCTGACTGGGAATTCAAAGAATATATGGGGGTTATGTGCACCCACAATTTTTAATACTGGTATATAGTGCCATTGTCTGACTGGGAATTCAAAGAATATATGGGGGTTACGTGCACCCACAATTTTTAATACTGCTATACAGTGCCATTGTCTGACTGGGAATTCAAAGAATATATGGGGGTTATGTGCACCCACAATTTTTACTACTGGTATACAGTGCCATTGTCTGACTGGGAATTCAAAGAATATATGGGGGTTACGTGCACCCACAATTTTTAATACTGCTATACAGTTCCTTTGTCTCACTGGGAATTCAAAGAATATATGGGGGTTATGTGCACCCACAATTTTTAATACTGCTATACAGTTCCTTTGTCTCACTGGGAATTCAAAGAATATATGGGGGTTATGTGCACCCACAATTTTTAATACTGGTATACAGTGCCATTGTCTGACTGGGAATTCAAAGAATATATGGGGGTTATGTGCACCCACAATTTTTAATACTGGTATACAGTGCCATTGTCTGACTGGGAATTCAAAGAATATATGGGGGTTACGTGCACCCACAATTTTTAATACTGCTATACAGTTCCTTTGTCTCACTGGAAATTCAAAGAATATATGGGGGTTATGTGCACCCACAATTTTTAATACTGGTATACAGTGCCATTGTCTGACTGGGAATTCAAAGAATATATGGGGGTTATGTGCACCCACAATTTTTAATACTGGTATACAGTGCCATTGTCTGACTGGGAATTCAAAGAATATATGGGGGTTATGTGCACCCACAATTTTTAATACTGGTATACAGTGCCATTGTCTGACTGGGAATTCAAAGAATATATGGGGGTTACGTGCACCCACAATTTTTAATACTGCTATACAGTTCCTTTGTCTCACTGGGAATTCAAAGAATATATGGGGGTTATGTGCACCCACAATTTTTAATACTGCTATACAGTTCCTTTGTCTCACTGGGAATTCAAAGAATATATGGGGGTTATGTGCACCCACAATTTTTAATACTGGTATACAGTGCCATTGTCTGACTGGGAATTCAAAGAATATATGGGGGTTATGTGCACCCACAATTTTTACTACTGGTATACAGTGCCATTGTCTGACTGGGAATTCAAAGAATATATGGGGGTTACGTGCACCCACAATTTTTAATACTGGTATACAGTGCCATTGTCTGACTGGGAATTCAAAGAATATATGGGGGTTATGTGCACCCACAATTTTTACTACTGGTATACAGTGCCATTGTCTGACTGGGAATTCAAAGAATATATGGGGGTTACGTGCACCCACAATTTTTAATACTGGTATACAGTGCCATTGTCTGACTGGGAATTCAAAGAATATATGGGGGTTACGTGCACCCACAATTTTTAATACTGCTATACAGTGCCATTGTCTGACTGGGAATTCAAAGAATATATGGGGGTTATGTGCACCCACAATTTTTAATACTGGTATACAGTGCCATTGTCTCACTGGGAATTCCACAAATAATTTGGGGATTCATTCACCCTACATCTCAGGCTCTTGCCATATTCACCCAGGTTGTCAGTGCTGCACCAGCTCGTTCCCAGACAGCTCGGCCCGAAAAACGCGTTACCTATATAGAGGATTTGGACAATGAAGACAACATGTTCTAAATCTAATGTCTGCACCTTCTCCAGAATTAAAATAAAGGCAGCGTTTAACTTTCAAATAGCACTGCACAAAGGAAGAGCTTATCAGCTTGTCTCATGACATGCTACTGAAAAGTTTCATTTGTGTATCTTAATGTAAATATAGTTGTATAAGCTTTTTGGGTTTTAGGCACTGCCAAGTTATTTATTACCACCCACTCCCTTATAATGATGATGACGCCAAAGTCACTGTGGGTGTTCAGAGCTCACAGCTTTGGGTGACATTTGTCTTGCTCTCTGTCGGTACCAGCTGTCTTTTTGGATACCGTAAAGTTATGTTGACTTTATTAACAGCTATAGAAGCTTTAGCCAGGTTGTGACGGTGTGTAACCCTAACAACACTAAGTGGGATACACATTAATAGTCAGTCTATGTACGCTAAACGTATCACTGAAGTAATTTTTTTTCCCTCTCCCCTAATATAAGAAAGGAACAGACATTAGACCTAGACCGGGGTTCGAGGCTTGAAAAAATCCAGTATTATTTGTTCTTCATGATGTGAAATATGTGTTGAAAAGCAACCCAAGATGAAGTCAGCCATGTGTGCCAGTGTGTTACTTGGCATGCCTTTGCTGGCCCCAACTGTAAGGGTCACTCTCCATTTCCTCCATTTTCCACTCCCCTTCACACCATTTGTGGTGAAGCAATGGGATGCACTGAAGTGCACCCTCTAGCCTCGTGTGGGATAGGGACATCAGATGCCACTCCAACCCCCTCGTCTTCCTCCGCCAGCCAACGGTGCGAAGATGAGAGGAGTGTGCTCTGAATGTTTTCTGCCTAGCAGAGGCTAGTTCTCACTTACGAAAATGGCCCCACTTTGACCTGTATATCAGGCACAATGGTGTAGGTTTCAAAGAAACATGGCACCAACAAGTTGGAAAACGTGGGCCATGCGTGGACCGTGTTTGAGTCTGGCAAGCTCCAGATCTGCTACCAGGTTCCAGCCATTATCACAGGCGCAAAAATGCCAGGCCCCAGGTGTAGCAGGGAAAAAAAAATGCCATCTCAGCCAGGATGGCATCCCTGACCTCGGAGGCACTGTGCTGTCTGTCCCCCAAGCTGATCAGTTTCAGCACGGCCTACTGACATCTCCCCATGCCAGTGTTACAGTGTTTTCCGCTAGTAGCTGGGGTGGAGGTTGCAGCTTCGTAGGGTTTCAGTCTACTCCTGCCATGGCCTGGGAGAGGAGATAGGCCACCCCAGTTTGCACCCGGGGAACAGACTCCACCACATTCACCCTGCCTGTCATTAAAGATAAGCACTGCAGCATCCCTGACCACAGGCGCTTGTCCATGTGTCGGTGGTCAAGTGGACCTTGCAGCAAAGCGCAGAGCTCTGGGCCCGACTGATGTTATGGGACACATGCAGGCGCAAGGCAGAGACAGCACACCAAGAGAAGTAGTAACGGCTAGGCCCAGCATAGGGAGGTGCCCCAGCTGCCATCTGCTGACGGAAGGCCTGGGTCTCCAGAAGCATAAACAAACACCAACATCTCCAGGGCCAGCAGTTTATCGATGAGGCTGTTACAGGCTTGGGCATGGGGGTGGGTTGTATTGTACTTCTGCCTGCAATGAAAAGCTTGGGAAATGTGGAGTGGCTGGGAAGAGGCGCATGATGGTGCAGGCCAAAAGGGCGCATGAGGGTGAACTCCCCAATGTGTCAGAGATAGGTGTGTAGGTGTCCTTGCATCATATACTTGCACCATATTTGGCTTTGGAAGTTAATTTTGTGCCAAAAAGTGGTTAAGACAGCGATCCCTCAGCTATTCCCGTTACACTGTCTATTGAAGTTACCATCTGTGGAAGTGGACCACCATTTCTAAGATCCCAAAGGAAGCAGGCAAGAGATGTGCAGTTCAGAAAAAAAGATGAGAAAATAAGTTTAGGCTGTAGAGCACAGAGGGATCGGAGAGGACAGAGCTGGTGTCGGCCAGGTATTCCCACAACATGCGCCTATACTTGTCCCTCCTGGTGACACTAGGCCCCTGAGTGGCAGTAATTTGTCCAGGGGGGCCATTAACGTGTTCCAGACCTAGGAATAAGTCTTCCAACAGGGTAGAGTTTTGCATGCCTTTGCTTCTACCCACTGTTTTTGCTGCTTAGCTTCCCTCCACATCTACTCTGCTTTCACCCCTAAACATCACCCCAGTTTATGCCTTTGCTTCTACCCAGGTTTTTTGTTGATTTAGCTTCCCTCTACATCTACACTGCTTTAGCCCCTAGACATCACCCCTGTCCATGTGGGGTCGGTGGCCTCGTCATCCACCAACTCCTCTTCCAATTGCGCACTGCCCCCTTACTGCAAACCGCACATGACCACAGCTTGCCTTGATGGCAACTGTGTCTCATGATCCCCACTTAGGTCCAGACAAGTCGGTGGCGGGTCCAAAACCCCAAAATTGGAAGGAAATGGCAGATGCTGCAGTATTTCTAACACCTGTTCCTGGTGCTCGGGTCTGGTCTGTGTTGTACCCTGCACCCTGCTTAACGCATCTGCCATATCCGAAGTTGTGCTGAGCGCATGCTAATGTTTCGTGTCCAGTGCAATGGATGGGATGGGATTTCACATAAGTCTGCCACCCATGGCCACTCATGGTTGAGCAACTGAGGGAGTTGATTTTGACGAACCCGAGGGTTTTGGAGTTGGAACTACATCAAAGGTCTGTGCTGCTCACACACTCTGCTCAACACATGATATGTTTAGTGCCAGCAGTGTGGAGACGTCGCACAACAGCCGTTGTTCCAGCAGGTACAGGCGTTGTAGGAGTGCATAGAGGCTAGCAGCGGCAACTATACACTTTAAAAACTATCCGCACAAGCGCCACACTTTCACCAGTAGCTCAGGAACATTGGGGTACCTTTTTCAAAAGATTAGCAGCAATGAGTTAAAAACGTGGCCCAGGCATGGAATATGTTGCAGGCTGCCAAGCTACAGAGCCAATCCCAGGTTACGGCCATTATCACACATGACAACATGCCTGGGCCCAGGTGCAGTGGCAAAAACCACATTGCCGTCTCATCGAGGATGGCATGACTCACTTTGTAGGCAGTGTGCTGTCTGGCCCCCAAGCTGATGAGCTTCAGCACGGCCCGCTGACGTCTCCCCACACCAGTGTTGCAGCGTTTCCAGCTCGTAGCTGGGGTCAATTTAACAGCGGAGGAGGGTGGTGTTTCAGCCCTCCTCCCAGGAATGTTGTGTGGGGAGACAAGTCAGGCCACCACATTTTGCGACCCGGTCCACGCCTCAACTACATTCAACCACTGTGCCCAAATTGAAAGGTAGCGTCCCTGTCCGCATGCACTTGTCCATTCGTAACTGGTCACATGGAACTTTAGGGCTAAGCGCTGAATTTAGGGACCGCCTCATGTTTGGGGGAAAGTGCTGGTGTGGACGGCACAGTGCGGTGGCGCAGTAGACACTCTGCCCAAAAAGAGCAGAGTGTCCCCCAGCCGGGATTCCAACATCTCCTGGGCCAGATTTCTTGAGATGAGGCCGTTGAAGCCTTGGGCATGTGGGTGGGTTGCGCTGTACTTTAGCATGAAATGAAAGGCTTGGGAGATGGGGAGTTGCTGGGAAGAGGCGCATGATGGCGCGGGCAAAAGGAGAAATGGCAGGAAAAGGTGAGGATAAGGGTGAACTCCCCAAAGTGTCAGAGGCAAATGTGGAGGTGTCCTGGCTCCTGGTCTGGACTGCAGCGCCAGCCCTGTCAACAGTGGAAGAGGCAGTGGCCGCCAGGCCAAACGACGATTATCCTGCGCTTGCTCTCACCCCAGCCCAGGGCTTGCCTTCCAAATGATGGCACCCGCAAGAGGTGGTGAGATTCCTCTCCGCAGATCTCCAAACCATCTTGGACTTGCAAATTGCACTAAATTTGTCATGTAACTGACATGTATATGATGAGTCTATCCATTGTCTGTTCATTTTGGTGAAAGTCAGCCTGTCAGCTGACAGACAGCTGTGCTTGTCAGTGATGATGTCACCGGCTGCTTGTACCCCCAGTTTTTGCTGCTTAGCTTGCCTCCACATCCACACTGCTTTTGCCCCTACACATCACCCCTATCCATGCCTGTGCCTCTAGCCATAAGTCTGCCACCCATGGAAACTCATGGTGCAGAAAGTGAGGGAGCTGACTCTGAGGAACCCTTGGGTTTTGTAGCTGGTACTCCATCAAAGGTCTCTGCTGCTCACACACCCTGCTGAACATACGGTATCTAGGGTTAGAGCGTGTGGTGACCTCGCACAACAGTAGGTGCTTCAGGCAGATGTAGGCCTTGCTGGAGTGTATTGCGGCTAGCTCCAGGTACTGTAGACTTGGGAAAGTGGGTGTCCAAGTGCCGCACTTTCACCCTTAGCTCAGCTAATTTGGGGTATGTTTTTAAAAATCATTGCACCACTACATTGAACATGTGGGCCAGGCATGGAACGTGTTGGAGGCTGGCAAGCTCCAGAGCCCTCCAACAAGCTAAAAAACCTGGCCCCAGGGGCAGCGGGGATAAACAAATTGCCATCTCATCCAGGATGGCATCCCTGACCTCAGAGGCAGTGTGCTGTCCGTCTCCCAAGCTGATGAGCTTCAGCCCAGCCTGCTGACGTCTCCCCACACCAGTGTTGCTGCGTTTTCAGCTCGTAGCTGGGGTAAATCTAACAGCGGAGGAGGAGGAGGGTGGTGTTTCAGCCCTCCTCCCAGGAATGTTTTGTGGGGAAACAAGTCAGGAAAATTCTTGAAACGGGAGAGTTTTGCATCTTTGCCCTTGCTGCCTATGGACATCCCTTTGCCTCTAGCCACCATTTTCCCTGCTTTGCTTGCCTCCACATCCACACTGCTTTTGCCCCTAGACATCACCCCAGTCCATGCCTTAGCTTGTACCCCCAGTTTTTCCTGCTTAGCTTGCCTCCACATCCACACTGCTTTTGCCCCTAGACATCACCCCAGTCCATGCCTTAGCTTGTACCCCCAGTTTTTCCTGCTTAGCTTGCCTCCACATCCACACTGCTTTTGCCCCTAGACATCACCCCAGTCCATGCCTTAGCTTGTACCCCCAGTTTTTCCTGCTTAGCTTGCCTCCACATCCACACTGCTTTTGCCCCTAGACATCACCCCAGTCCATGCCTTAGCTTGTACCCCCAGTTTTTCCTGCTTAGCTTGCCTCCACATCCACACTGCTTTTGCCCCTAGACATCACCCCAGTCCATGCCTTAGCTTGTACCCCCAGTTTTTCCTGCTTAGCTTGCCTCCACATCCACACTGCTTTTGCCCCTAGACATCACCCCAGTCCATGCCTTAGCTTGTACCCCCAGTTTTTCCTGCTTAGCTTGCCTCCACATCCACACTGCTTTTGCCCCTAGACATCACCCCAGTCCATGCCTTAGCTTGTACCCCCAGTTTTTCCTGCTTAGCTTGCCTCCACATCCACACTGCTTTTGCCCCTAGACATCACCCCAGTCCATGCCTTAGCTTGTACCCCCAGTTTTTCCTGCTTAGCTTGCCTCCACATCCACACTGCTTTTGCCCCTAGACATCACCCCAGTCCATGCCTTAGCTTGTATCCCCAGTTTTTCCTGCTTAGCTTGCCTCCACATCCACACTGCTTTTGCCCCTAGACATCACCCCAGTCCATGCCTTAGCTTGTACCCCCAGTTTTTCCTGCTTAGCTTGCCTCCACATCCACACTGCTTTTGCCCCTAGACATCATCCCTATCCATGCCTCTTCCCCTAGCCATAACTCTGCCACCCCTGGAAACTCATGGTGCAGAAACTTTGGTTGCTGACTTTGAGGAACCCTTGGGTTTTGTAGATGGAACTCCATCAAAGGTCTGTGCAGCTCACACACCCTGCTCAAGATATGGTATTGTAGGGTTTCAGCGTGTGTGAATGACGGACAACAGCCTGTGTTTGGACAGATGTAGGCCTTGCTAGAGTGTTTTTAGGCTAGCAGCGACTCCTGTGCACTTGCAAAAGTGGGCGCACAAGCGCCGCATTTTCAACAGTAGCTTCGGTACATTTGGGTATGTTTTTAAAAAACTTTGCACCACTAGGTTAGACGTGGGCCAAACATGGAACGTGTTGGAGGCTGGCAAGCTCCAGAGCCGCTACCAGGTTCCAGCCATTATCACAGGCGTAAAAATGCCAGGCCCCAGGTGTAGCAGGGAAAAAAAAATGCCATCTCAGCCAGGATGGCATCCCTGACCTCGGAGGCACTGTGCTGTCTGTCCCCCAAGCTGATGAGCTTCAGCACCGCCTGCTGACGTCTCCCCACACCAGTGTTTTAGCGTTTGCCGCTAGTAGCTGTGGTGGAGGTTGCAGCGTCGTAGGGTTTCAGTCTACTCCTGCCATGAATTTTGGCCTGGGAGAGGAGATAGGCCACCCCAGTTTGCACCCGAGGAACAGACTCCACCACATTCACCCTGCCTGTCATTAAAGATAAGCACTGCAGCATCCCTGACCACAGGCGCTTGTCCAAGTGTCGGTGGTCAAGTGGACCTTGCAGCAAAGCGCGGAACTAAGGGCCCACCTGATGTTGAGTGACACGTGCTGGTGCAAGGCGGGGACGCCACACCGGGAGAAGTTGAGACGGCTAGGGACGGCATAGTGAGGTGCCACAGTTGCCATCAGGTCCGGGAAGGCGGGAGTTTCAACAAGCCGGAACGCCAACCTCTCCTGGGCCAGCAGTTTAGCGATGTTGGCGTTCTAGGCTTGCGTGGGTGGGTGGTTAGCGGTGTATTTCTGCCGGCGCTCCAATGTCTGAGAGATGGTGGGTTGTTGTAAAGAAGCGCCTGATGGTGCCTTTGATGGTGCAGGAGAAGGAGATAAGACAGAAACAGGGGAGGATGAGGGAGAAGTCAACAAAGTGGCGGAGGCAGATGAAGTGATGTCCTGGCTCGTCCTCTGGAGTGCATCGCCAGCACTGTGAGCAGAGGCAGTGGCATGAACGGCGGGCGACGTTTGTCCTGCCGTTGCTGCCTGCCACTGATTCCATTGCTTGGATTCCAAATGACGGTGCATTGAAGTGGTGGACAGGTTGCTCTTCTCAGGGCCCCTACTCGATTTCGAGAGGCAAATTGTGTAGACGACACTATATCTGTCCTCGGCGCATTCCTTGAAAAAACTCTACACCTTCAAGAAACGTGCCCTCGATGGGGGAGTTTTTCTGGGCTGGGTACAAAAGGGAACATCTTCGGACATTCCGGGTCTGGCCTGGCTTCGGCAAAGCAGCTGACCTCTGCCTCTGGACATGTCTCTGCCTCTAGCTACCCTTTTTGGTGCTGCACCTGCCTCAACATCCACACTACTTTCCCAGCTTGACATCTGCCTTGTCCAGGTGGGGTCGGTGTCCTCGTCGTCCACCACCTCCTCTTCCAACTCCTGTCTCGCCTCCTCCTCCTGCACAATGCGCATGTCAACTGGCTGCCCTGACAGCAACTGCGTCTCATCGTCGTCGATGAGGGTGGGTTGCTGGTCATCCGCCACCAAATCGACCGGAGATGGAATGGAGGAGACTCTAGTGTTTGAGCATCTGGACACAGATACTCGTCTGTTAGGTCCGTGGAATCGCGAAATGGAGGGGCAGGTTGCGGTACAGTCAAAGGAAGGGAGAACAGCTCTGGGGAGCAGGGACAGTTGGGGTTATTGTTCTGAGAAGATTGGGAATTTTGGGTGGAAGGAGGACAAGACTGTTGGGTAAGAGGAGGTAGAGGCTGACTGGCTGGTGGACAATGTGCTTTAAGCGTTATCCGACAGCCATTGCAAGACCTGTTCCTGGTTCTCGGGCCTACTAATCTTTGTACCATTCAGCCTAGTTAATGTGGAACTTTTGTGCAAAGCGCAGAACTTAGGGCCCGCCTGATGTTAAGGGACACACGCTGGTACAAGGCTCAACTCACCCTAAGTGCCAAAAACACTGCTGGTGCAAGGCTCTACTCATGCCAAGGGCCTCAATCTCTGCTGGTAGCTCAGCTTAAGGTCATGTAACTTTGTTTGGAAGGGCTCATGTTAAGGGCTAGAAAAGTGAATTTTGGAAGGTCTTACCACATCACACACACACACACACACACACACACACACACACACACACTCAAAATGACAGTTAAGGGTGAGGGCTTTTGGAATTCCCATTGCCTATTCCATTTGTGGTTGTCATGGGGAACGTGATTTAAAGGGGTGGTTGTTACTGTTTGTTGAGCTTAAATTGGGGTTTGTGTCCATCCATTTGGGGAGTAAAGAAGGTTTCCAGGTATTTTCCCACTTTGATAGAGGTTTTTTTGAATGTGGAAAGTGTGTAGTTGTTAGGCAGTGATGTTGGGGTAATAGAGGGTCTTTGGTGTGTTAGATGCCCCCAGGCATGCTTCCCCTGCTGTCCCAGTGTCATTCCAGAGGTGTTGGCATCATTTCCTGGGGTGTCATAGTGGACTTGGTGACCCTCCAGACACGGATTTGGGTTTCCCCCTTAACGAGTATCTGTTCCCCATAGACTATAATGGGGTTCGAAACCCGTTCGAACACACGAACATTGAGCGGCTGTTCGAATCGAATTTCGAACCTCGAACATTTTAGTGTTCGCTCATCTCTAGTTGTAATACCTTTTTTTTAAAAAAAAAAAAAATGACAACACATTTTCTTTACGAAGTTGAAAACCTAAGGTTTGTGACTTCTGTAACACACAAAAGTGGAGTAAGAGATAATAAATTTGCCCCAATGAATGCTAGCAATGTGACATGTATCTCCAGAAAGTCTACATCTTTTAACTCTTTATGAAGTGACTGTGGTGTCATTCCATATCTATATCTAAAAGACGGGTGTAATTTGCAAAGCCTGAGCACTATAGCAAACTTTTAACTTAAGGTGCCCCACCCCCACATGGCAAAACGGTCCCTTTACTGGACCCCACAGAGTAAAACTCTCCCTTTACTGGCCCCCACATGTTATAATAACCCATTTACTGACAGTATAATGTTCAATGGCCCCTACACACAGTATAATTTCTCATACTGGCCTCCATACAGTATAATGTCCCACAGCGGCCTCTCCACACAGTGCTTAATGCTTCATAGTGGCCCCTCCACACAGTATAATCGCATTGTGACCCCTCCACACATTATAATGTCATGTAGTGGCCCCTACAATGTTTGTTACAAATTTTGCTAAATATTGGGGGTTCACCACCCACAAGCTATTACTAATATAATAAGCAGAGGCCCATGGAGGGTTATCAGACATAAAAAATACAGTGTTACTCACCTCTCCTGGGCTCCAGTGTAGGTCTTCAGGCCTATTCAATGACATTGCAGACTGCTGAGGACTGCTGAGGACTGTAATTGAGACTCAGTGGTCGTATGGGTTATGCCGGCATTATTAAGAGAGACCCCAGAGTTAGAGCAATTTTATTTCAGACTTGTTCTGTCTGAACAATACCTTGCAAAGTTTGCTCCTGAACTAGTCTAATTGCCCCTATTTACTTATTGATCCCCGCTACTGCCCACAGACACCTTTGCTTCTTTCTTCAGCCTCAAGGGGAGCCCGTGTGCATTCTTACACTGTTCAACAACATGATGTGAGACACATGGGGCCCCCTGGAGGGCTTAAGGAGGAGCGAAGGTAGCTGAAGGTAGGTTTGGGAAGCGGTAAGTAAATAGCGTCCATGTAATCATTAGATAAAGGAAAAAAGCAGCAGAGGGCTATAGTTCCTTGCCCCTTTGTTGCATCAGTAGCCAACGATCTTATCTTCGGGATCGAAATCCTCTGCATGTGCAGTCGGCTCAGCTCCGTGATGCTGCAAAGATCCAGAGAACTGAAGCAGGGGCAACATGAAGAAAACACAGAGGCAGTGTTGCAGGCGATGACGAGCTTGTGCTCGGAGCACACGGGGAACGTCCCCTGTGCTCTCTGAGCATAATTTGCATAAAGACAAAAACCATGGCAAGAACCTGCATAATTGAAAACCGTGGCAAGGACCTGCAAAGTAAAGGTATGAGATGAATAGCCTTTATACCACTTTATGTGGTATCAGTTGAAAATCGATTTATTCAATTATAGACTCCCTTTAATAAGGGAAGACCTACAGGACCCTCATGGTAGGTGGTGAGGAAATGGTCAACTTCAACATGTATCAAAACTGGACCAGCTAATCATCACAGACCAATGGCTTTTCCTGTGCAAATGGCAAAAATGTGGTTGGAAAATCACTTTAAAGATAAAGTTGGGAATTTATTAATCCTGCCATGCCAGTTTTCAATCTTCCATCGTTCTCACCACTATAGAAAAATTGGGTGGGGAAGGGCATAGATCATGGAAAGTTGGGAAGGGGATGACACAGACCAGCAGATTAATTATAACTTATACTAGAAAAGCGGTGTGAACTATATCTTAAATCTACACCAGTTGCTGACTGGGATAGATTTCAATTCAGGCACACGAGACCTCCTGCAGCGTATCAGAATTATTGAGGCCAAAGTCTGTAAGTAATTCTAGCACCTCTGCCAGCAGTGCGGCAGGGACTTACGCCAGAACAAGCCCCGGGGTACTAAGGGACTGGACAGCGGCCTGGGACAAGGCATAAGTTGTTTTTTCTGTTTTTTTTTTTCATCTCAGCATCTAGAGAAAAAAATGTTTTTCCTGGACAGCCCCTTTAAGACCGCCGCATGATTCGCCAGTCTTAATGAATTCCCTCCGATGTGTGCAAACTTTACAACTTGAGAAATGATTCCATATTCATATCACATACATTCCGATGCCATGCATGAAAATTAGTAAATTTCTGTAGCTTTTTATCTTACTTTCAATGTTATTAACAGGTAGCAGCAGTCTATTTATGGTATTGCTGAATGCATTAGGTCTATGGGGCTTTTTCTATTGGTATTCCAGTTTCAATTATACCTTATTGTTTGATTATTACATTCTCTGTGAAACTACCCACTGAATATACATGAAAAAGCTTCTTTCTGCATGAAATGAAATACGATAAATAAAATAACACAGAACAATATCTCACTATGCTTTCATGTTGCCAGCACAGTCATAACTATTTAATCATATCAGATATACAGTAGCTGAAGTCGGATTTCTTTTCATCTTGCATACTCACTACATTTCACATTCATTTTGCTCTCATTTCTGTTTGCCATTGTGTGATTAGCAGGTAGAAACAGATGTTATATATATAGATATATATATATATATATATATATATATATATATATATATATATATATTTAAATTTATTTATTTTTTTCTATATAGAACTAACAAATAACAGTGTTTACTGTTTTACTCAGTTTGTGGAAATGGTTCTAGATAATATTATCAGTTAAAGCTCCATTGGAAAATCTATAACCGGGCCTCCCACCTATCATGTGACATCTCTAACACTGGTGTCTTCATATGTGGTAAAAGGACCTACAACCAGGGGCTTGGAAGGTGGGGGAAATGAAAATGAAAACATTGAAAGAGGTTAAAAAAACTTATTTACAAAAAAGTTCCTATAGTTGGAATTATCCGCTAAATCATTAGCAAGCATTTCTTCTTCGTCTGATTGACATGATAGAGCCTGGTAAACTCCTGCAGGCGGCTTTACAACCTGCTCTCTAAGCAATTCTCTGAGCACACATTCTGTCATCATGAAGGTTGAATGATATAAATAGGATGGGAGAACTCTCTAATCTTCCAAGACTTCCTTCAGACAGTGATGTTGAGGGCTAAGAAGTTAATCAGATGTACTCCGCTGTCTGTTTATCTCATCAGTCAGGCTATTTTTGATGTCTTCCCACTATCCATTATTAAACACTACGTCTTCAGTTCATTGTCAGGTTATTTTTAGAGCTCTTTGCCCATAAGAAGAATAAAGTGATGCATATATCTATGTAAATACCAAGAGTAAACTTCTTCCATATAAATGAGATTTTCTTTCAGTAATTCAGCTTGTTGTACCATAGTAAACAATGTATTATTGACAGCATATATTGGCTTGTTATAGAATACTACAGAGGTCAGTACATTTCCCATGTCACCTGCTGTTTAAAAGAAATAATACCACATCCCAACATATTCTAATGTCTAGCGACTCAGCCGAGGCTAGATGTACCCTAGGGGTTATGTGCACATGCGTCTGTTGCAGACATCACCTTGTACCACTATGACGGTCACACTGAATTATTGGCCACTGTGGCAAGCTAGTTCAGTGATAAGGACACTGTTCTATGCCTACTTCGCTGTAGGGACACAGAATTTTTTAATTTTTTATCAGAGCATTGTGGCAGGATATCTCTTTTAGGCTGAGGCCCCACGTGGCGTAGATGCCGTGGTTATGCTGTGGTGCAAAAATAGCAGCGTTTTACAGTCCCTGTAAAATGGAGGGTAGTCTAGTGAATGGGTGAAACACGTTGAGCGTATTTGCAGTGTGTTTCAATGGGGGATGGCGGTATCTCCTAGCTGTCTCCTACGTTAGGTGATATAGTAACAGCATTGCTACTATACACATGCTTGTTATGTTGAACAACCTTATCCTTAGATGCAGACTCAGCTGTTCTATACAGCAGTAGGATAGAATGCATTCACTGTTGGTTCAGTACATATATGTAACTAATATGTGGGCAGCTATCCACTGACTATTCGTGAATTTTGAGGGCTTCCACCCCTTCAGTAGACATATATAATTATAGTGGGGGGCTCCCGTTCCTTTCTTTTTTACCAAAATATACTTTTTGCGTGTGGCTCCTGGCAAATTGCATTTAAAGGGCCCCACGTTTTTGTTGGCAGATACCTTGCATGTTTGTGGGAGTGAGGAACCTAATGCTTGACCTCTGCAAACATATAAGAGGTTCATAGCCCACCTAATATATTTTGAGACAACATCTGAGACTTACTGTTCTGGAGCCTGGACACTTTGTTCATCATAGCAGATAAATATGTTGCATGGGAGGACTTCAATATTGTTTCCTCCACTAGGGTGGGGTTCCCTCATCTGTGACTTCAGTTATTTGAAGCAAGGAGGACATTGCCATTGCTCCAAAGAGGTAAGGGGCAAGGGCCCGATTGCTCCAGATTTGCATATTAACAAAACGGTGATATCTTGACAATGAATTCAAATGAGAGATACACTGTTTATTTCAGGTGACACTAACCTATCTATTTGTAGGGCTTGGTTAATATGCTGGGCACCCCCTTTACCTTTTCTCTAGTACATGGGCAAATGATATTGTTATGTACATATTATTATAGTGTAAGGTTAACATTAATGATAATTTAGTGTCATTTCAGGTTTAACATTACATTATTTTGTAAATCAGATTTGCCCTTATTGTAAGGGGACTTTTTGACTTCTGGAGTATTTGCAGTCTCATATGAATCTCTTTTTACGTTCTTTTCAATGTGTTGTCATGATTTGTTCTCAGATTTGTCCCTTTTGTCATTTCCCTTACATGGCTTACATATGAATGATGATATGCATTCAGTGCATTCAGTAACGTGACTATGTCTACAAGCCAGTATCTTATGTTCATTAATTTGCAACGTGAGCTTGTCATCTGATTTTAATTCCCACGGTGCTAATGCTCTCATCAAACTCCTGTAACGGTGGCTGTCCTGACTGATCTGTACCAGTGCATGGGAGGGTGGAGGAGCTTTACAGCACAATCCAGCTTCCAATCCAGCAATCTGATAATCCCCTTTTGCTAGACCACACAGATGACCCAGACACAGGTTGTAAAATTCCATTCATTCAACCTTCTAACGTTATGGGGTGATAAAGAACATCCGATGATATTTATGGAGTACAAAATCCAGTATTAGATTCAGCATTATTAAGTGATGTGACAAAGATGAAACAAACTATAAAGACATATACACTGGAGATAACTAAATAAGGTCTGAAATGAAAACTATATGTAATATGACAAGATATTCAGAAGACTATATTACACATGTCACAATATAAAAACTATATTACTTGCATGGGTATATGGGCTAATTTTTACATAATTTTCACTTAAAATCTAAAAGAAGCAAGATGAATACCAATAGTAAGGGCTAGTTCACACGTGAGTATAAGGGGAGGTTTTTGACAGCGGATTTCGCGTCCAAAACCTCCCCTTATAATGGTGGTCTATGGAGACCGCCGGGCTTCTGTTCTCTGCTAGCGGCGAGCTGCTGCTAGCGGAGAAAAGAAGCGACATGCTCTTTCTTCAGGCGGAAGCTGCGCCGCACGGCTTCCGCCCGGCTGCAGCACCCTCCATGTTGGCTCATTCATTTGAGCCGACAGCGGAGGTGAAAGCCGCGACCGCGATGGTCGCGGCGGGCGGGTTTTGACAAGAGAGAGACACGGCTCGCCGCGTCTCTCTCTGTGTCAAAACCCGCGCGGGCAGTTCACGTGTGAACTAGCCCTAAGAGTGATCACACTGTGATAGTTTAAGATGGCAAAAATGGGTTAGATGACATGAGACATAAGGAGAGGAGTGATACAGAGGCATAGCTGGGGAAAGGCTTGTGTAAGTTATGTGCGGGAGAGTGACCCTGGTCCTGCAGCAAATACTGATAATAAGCCTTTATTAATAATATTGTACTGACAACAGCAGGGACACCAGCAAGCAGCCGCAGTTCCTTTTTCTGCTAGCAGAAAAAGGAACCCATTGAAGTCAATGGAAAGCTTTTTTTTCAGCACTGAAATTCCACACCAAATTCCTCACCATTTTCCTCCATGTGAATGCACCCTAAAAGGAGCCTGTTAGGTCAATTTGGGACACTAAACTAACCACAGGTCCTTATAGACCTAGGATTTAGTGTCTTTAATCTACCCATGCCTGAATTTAAACAAAAAAATTAAAAAAAAAAGGTGATGTACACCCTTCGCTTAAAGAGGTTGTCCAGGCAAAAATGCACAACCCTTTAATCATTTAAATGAGGGCAGTGAAATTTTTATTTTTTTAAAAAAAATGCATATTCACCTGTCTCCATTGCTCCGGTGTCTTCCTGCATCCTGGTTCTTCTGCTTCGGCTGAGTCTTCCTGGTCTCTTCCGGAGGTCACTACGTGAACACTGTGGCCAATCAGCAACTTCAGCGGAACGCTGGAAGACGCCGCCGGAGCAGTAGAACCAAGACTAGTGACTAGGAGAGACTAGGAGCTAAACTAGAGTTACCCAACCCTGCCACTACACAGTGTACAGAGGTTTTTAGCTCCATCTTTTGTATAATTCTGCTGCTGTAACATTCTATTAAAAAGCCAATACTTTTAGTCCCACAAAATAGTTTATGCTGTGTATACTAGGAGATATTTTCCATCTGTAACATGGGCTGAGAACAGTATCATTTGGGTAAGTTTGATCACGTCTTCAATATACAGCTGAACGATTAATGTATAAATGTAATATTTGCCTAAGCATGGTATTAGTAGGATGCATGTGTAATGAGCAAGCTATGGTCGTTGTTATTGTGTTCAGATTGCTAGTGTTTGGTTTTAGATACAGAGGTCGACAGCAGATAGCCATGTAAGTCTCTATGTATTAGAATAAGGAGCCTGGCATAGAAGACACCACTGAATAATACCTAACAAAGCTATCACATGGCAGTCTGTAACCTCAGAGACAAGGTATTTGCTGTAATCATATCTGTATGGTGTGAACATGTATTAATTCTTAAATGAACTCTGTATCACTATGTTGCTTGTACTATATTTTGGCAGTTACTACTGTTTCATATTAAACCTGGAGATGCTCTATAGTAAATAAAAGTTGCATTTCAGTCTTTAATCTGAAATTACTAGGTAATTCAGAATTGTCAGTGCCTGAAGAAAGAAATCTAGATGGATGAACCAGTCTATGAAAGGCTTCTGTGATATAGATCGGATTCACATGACTCATCCTTTCATGTTAGAATCAAAACAAAGCAATAAAAAATCAATCTGCACACTCTTTGTGGTATCATTCTATTATCATGGTCAGTTTATTATAATAGTCAAGGGTTGTGTCTGTCTCATTTCCTATGCTTATCTCCAATAAAAGCCATGGTCATATCTACAATGATTTCAGGTCCATACTTAACACTAGATAATAACCATAATCATAACCATCATGTTGTCATGTCTGTGAAGACTTTGTACATCCATACACGTTATACAGAGAAAGCAAAAAATATAAGGAAGTTGTAAACAGATTGTTGTATGATTTTTGTATGTTTCAGTATGTACAGTATATGGGGAAAATATGCAAATCTGTGTGATCTCTCCTTAGGGAGTGATATTATCCCCAGAACTCAGTAAGTATATGTGAGTCTGTAGCTTCTTCTGGGATATTTGTGCTTTAAAGGGGTTGTCCGGGATAAAAATACATTTTTTTACCCTAAACTAAACACCTCTCCCCCATCTACTTTATAAATCCCTTTTATTAACAAAAATGAATATTTATCTTTATAGTATCCTGTGACTCCTTGCTTCTCTTCCCCTCCCCTCACTACACCATACCCAGCATACATACCTTTCCTTCCTGCAGTTTCCTCTTTGATTACGTCATTAGCGACGCATGTGCAGCAATCTATTGCGCATATGTGAGCTGGCTAGCTAGAGAAAAAAGGGAGGGGGAAAGTAACTGTGAGAGGGAGGTGAGGTTAGGGATAGCTAGTATTATAATGATGGCTGCTGAGGGTCCAGTTGGTGGGCTAGCTAAGGAAACAGGGAAGGGGAGAGTGTGAGAAAGGGAGGGGGTCAGTTAGTGAGGGAGGGAGGAGAAGTGAGGCATCATGGAACTTGTAGGAAAGACAGAAGAGGAAGTTATGGATGTAAACAATTGCAGAGGATACAATAAGATCACCGAGAACCCCAGAAATCACTCAAAACACTGCTAAAGGTACTTGGTAGCATTTATTAACCCATTAATAGCACTAACAGACCTTTTTTGTAAAATGTATTTTTGCCCGGAAAACCCCTTAAAGGCAACTGCAAAAAAATGATTGTCAGTTGACAGAAAAGTATCTGGGTTTCAAGCGAGTGACACAAACTCTTATTTGCGTGTATACTGTTACTTCTACAATAACAATGAAGATGTCATTAAATCCCCTGCCTTTATCTGACGTGTCCCAATCTATACAGCAAAGCTTACAGAGAAATGCAGAAAATGGGAGATCTCAATATATTGTGTGTTCTGTGGGCCAATGTGAAAAATACCTACAAAATCTATGCAAGTCCCAATAAGGCAACATTCACATCTGTGCCTCCGTTCAGAGCCTCCGACACAGAGTCCATGTACAATGACAGACAAAAAAAGTCCTGGAACCGTGACATCTCTGGCAAACTCAGGTTGAAGGGATTCCCTCAAGATCTGTTGTTGTGCGTCACTAGACAGAGCCATGTACCTACAACGGACCAGAAGAACAGATTAAACAACACAGATGGGAATGCACTTTAAGACAGATCTCTCAATATTTACTTAAGACAAATGGAAAAGAATCCATAATATGCTGTTAGTCCAGATAGATAAGCTGTGTTCCCTTGAGTTTGTCACTTGCTTACAGCCAAATAAATTGTAGGCAAAGAGGGACTTATTAGGAATTGCTTACAGATCTAGTTGTGTTGATTTACACTGTAAAATACATTAACAAATCCCACAATCCACAACAGCTGTTTAATACTGCCCATGGAAGAAGTGTGCTGTCATTTCAATCACAGCTGGATCTGTCTTTCATCCCCTTCACTTAACCATTGTAACGCCTTTGTATTTAGCAGTTTGTTAATCCCGATCTGTGGAAAGAGCTTGACTTAATGCATTATGAAGTGATATGTTCAGCTGATCTCTTAAGCCATCAGTCAGTGTTACTATCATGCGATTATGCTATGAACACTCATAACTAGCACATTTTACCCACAACCAAGACACATGTTTAATCCAATATATCTTACTGGCCTGCAGATGAGAGAGAACCAGTATATTCTGCCATATGGATTTAACACATCATCAGTCTTTCGCTGAGCATGTTATCAATCATTATGAGCCTGGCATGGGAGCCACAGACATGTCTATTACAGTGATGGGCCACGATGTTGGATGCAGACAGTAATGACTGCTATAGTGCAGATGTCAGCCAAAATAATGATGTTACTCAGGACATATTGGTTCTTTATCAAGATAACATATTTATTCGGAAATCGTTTGGGTCATACTTATAGTGGAGGTACTTGGTGGTTGTATTTTGTAAGAATTTATTGTGATGGGTTTCAAACCTACATTGCAACATTATTATCAGAATTACTGAATGAGACAGAAGGGCAAAATATTTACTTACGATATGTATATATATTTATGCTTGCAATGATAAAAATTATTCTTGGGGTATTAAGGGTCCATGCACAAGACAGTATTACATTTTACTGTCTGTAACTTGCAGATGTTTCATCTGCATTTGCGTTCTGTTGTTCTTTAATATGTATTCCGCATCTGGGCTGCAATGTCTCCAAATATGGTCTGTAGTGCATCTATAGTCATCTGTATCTGCAGATCCGCAAACAAACATGGAAATCTAGAAATGATGTGAGTGGCTGGTCCCAACCCCCTAAATAGGTCATATTTTCTCTTGAATTTTTGCTTGGTTGATCTAGCTCTAGTTTCTGGCATTTTTCACCACAAAGCTACCTTACACTAGTTTCACACTAGAATTCGGGTAAATCTGCCCAAGATTCCACTTAAATTGGTGAAGAGAAAAGTTCAGTGGGTAACTGCTTTTTCAGTTGGACAAGGATTCCATCCTTTGGGTCCTCATGCAAACCAAAGAATGAAAACCTAATGTGAACCTAGTCTTACTGTAATGTGGATCATGCTTTCCTTGACTGGCTTGTCTATTGGTGATTCAGACAGCAAGCATCTATGCTGGAAGAGTAACTGAATATCCACATCCTCAATGGTCTCATCCTACAATGCTGCACCTCCCTATGTTTCCTCCCTTATCTCTGTCTTCCGCCCAACCCGTGCTCTCCACTCACTCAATGACTTAACACTTACATCCTCTATTATCAGCACTTCCCACCCTTGTATACAAGACTTCTCCTGAGTTGCACCACTTCTCTGGAATGCTCTATCCCGGACAATCAGATTAACTCCCAATTTCTACAGTTTCAAACGCAAACTAAAGACACATCTTTTTAGACAGGCCTATCACAATTCCTAATGTAAACCCTTCTGTACCGTAATTAGAATCCCTAAAATTTAACCCTCCTCTGTTCCAGCTCCCACATTACCCCACACTATATGGTGCCATATCAGGATAACTTTATGTGTCCAAGCACGACCCACAAGTTAAAGGACATGACTAGTGATGGCTCATAAAGTTTTATGTTTGTGTAATGACAGTAAGCTCTATTACAAAAGTGTCTGACCACTGTATAAGCAAAGCCACCCCTGCTACCTCTTGTGTCACCCCCTCATACATTGTAAGCTCTTGCGAGCAGGGTCTTCAGTCCCAGTGTGTGAAATGACTTTCTTTGTAATGTATCTTTTTGTCTGTATTTGAACCCTACAAATTGTACAGCGCTGTGGAATATGTTGGCGCTATATAAATAAAATTTATTGTTATTATTATTTGGAGGAACTATTGGAACCACCCCATAATATAATCCTAATTTTTATTTTTTTTATTCACAGATTCCTGGCAAAGAATGTTTTTGTATCACTGTACTTTGAGTTCCTGCTGGGGTGCTCCACCATTTTGTGAATTAGCAGTGTGACCTGTGAAGGGATCTGGCAATGTCTTAGAGCGGCAGTGATGCCAAAGCAGAAGACTGGCACTGGATTGCTGCAGCTTGTATAACTCTGCTCAGTTCCCCAACTGGAAACACTAGATGGAAAACTAATTTGTGTTCAGCATCTGTCTCGCTCAGACTCCCTGTACTTTGAGTATAAGAAGATTTTATCAGTGGTGTTGTTGGACTTAAATGACACCAACTACCGATTTATAATTGTGGATATAGGGACCTATTAGAGATCTCCTGATGCATAGCTGCCTGTGCTTCCTAGCATAGCCCCCTGTTCATTATTGACCCTGACAACAAAGTAAAATATGTAAAAAATCTACTTTTATAGCCTTACCTCTATAATGTCATCATGTCATGCAGAAATAAAAGTTGTTCTGTAAAAATGTAGGGATGCTTTGACAAACGCCCAGCCCCACTGTTCCCCTTCTCCTTCAGTTCTCTTTGAACTGGTCCCTAATTCCTACATGTATCCCAGCGTGTCTTGGTCTCACTGGGGCACATTTATCAATCCAAGTCTAACACTTTTCCGTCTACATTTTCACCAAAATTCATAGTACAGAACATTTACGACATATTTCTGAACAGTGTGCACCAGAAAGACTTTTGAAAAATGTGCACCAGAATGGGTGAGGTTTAGAAAGGTCTCACTTTACGACACATTTATGAAACAAAAAACAAGGAATATGGCGCAGATTTCCATTGCAAAGTTTAAAATGGTGTAAAAAATCTACGACAATTTACTGTTGTGTGCAACATATTTGTCTTCTAAATAAGCCTCCATATTTATGAAAGTTCATATGCCTTGCGGCCTCGAAAATATGGCCGCCGGCCGGCATGTGTAGTCTGCTCTACCAGTGTCTCGCTGGCAGAGCTGACTGCACAGGCGTCAGAGCTGACGAAGAAGGAAGACGACAGAGAAGGGGAGGATGCAGCTGAAGAAGAAGGCGTCGCTGGAGCAGGTTCTTAGGCAGCAGTGGGGACGCCCCATCGCCGTTTGAGCGCTGGGGCCCGCCCTCATTGCTGCGGATAACTCATTAGCATACCGGTAAAAACCTCTAAGGAACGGCGCGGCAGAGACCACGTCTAAAGGTAAGAGACAAATAGCCTCTTACCTTTTTAGCGTTTTAGTGGTAGAATCCCTTTAAAGCAGGAAACTTAGTATGAGGAAGATACTTAAAAGAGTTTCCAGACTTTAGATATTGATGATCTATCTGGAGGGGTCTCATCACATGGCACTCTCACTGATCAGCTGACATCAACAGCTGTATGCTTTCTCCAGTCACATGTATCTTTTCACATTGTCACTGACTAAATCTTAACTATAATAGGTATAAAATTGCTTTAAAGCATTATAATGAAAAAATACCATGACCTTTACTACTTCACAAGGCATAAAGGGGATCAAATTAAAGTCAGCTCTGAAGTTGTTAAAATACAAAATAGCAGAAGCCGCCTGAGAAAAGAAGCAATTACACGTGATAGCTGAATCTGGATGAATTCACGTTCTTCTTAGATACAGCTCAGCAGGATGAAAACGTGAACATTGAATTTCTCAAACAGCAAGAGGCAGTCGGCATGGACCTTGCTTTTAGCACTGATCTATCTGCTGCTTTTAAAGCACTACAGATAGCAGGTAACACAATAAAACATCAGTGTGAATGGTGATATACAAACACCTCCTCTGTATACAAGGAATATGCCCAAGTTCTATGTCACATGTACAAGTTATTTCTTTACAGAAAGAGCTTCTTCCTTCAGGAAAGCTTCTTAGACATTATTATTCTCCCTGAAGATGTAATATTTTTTCGCTACTTCGCATTCCAGTATACAATGCAATATATTCTAAAGCACTGTATAGAAATTGCCACCAGGACATCAGCCCTAGTCTCAGTGTGTCTTAGTAACAATGAATTTTATAGTAAGCTATTTAACCTGTCAATAGGTCTTTGGAGGAAAACCTGGCAATTGGTGTTGTTAAATGCATCAAGTTAGCAAATATGGTGCCAAGCTTGTCATAGTAGCCAACAGCTTGCTACCTCATATGATCTGCAAAAATATGTCTGTTGTTAATAAATTTGGGGTATTTTTATGATTCTCAGCCATTCCCATTTTTATTTTTTTGGTAGTGTAGGGAAGTTAGCTCGGTAGAAGCAGTGGTGTGGACCCAAACAGTCAAGACAGGGACACAAAATATGCAGCAAACTGGTTTATTAAAAAAAAAAAAAAATAGGAATATAAATAAACCTTGACTTCAGGCACAAAATGAACAAAAAAAAATACAGCCTTAACTTCAGGCAAAAACAAAATAAAAACCTGCTCATCTGAGCCACTAGCTAAACAGTACGGATAACCTAACTATATGTGTGGCTTACTTCTACCTACGCAAACAAAACAAGCAAAATATTGTCTCACCAGACTCAGGGTTACAGGAAAGACCCACACACCTCCTTTCACCTCATGGAACTGCCCTGCAATACAAGAGCTGGGGCTGACATATCTGGACTCCAGCAATCTGCCTGTCACCTTCTCATAGTAGCTACATAGGGTAATATAAAAATTATGGCCTATGAGTACATTTACATATAAATGAGTTGGAGGACTTATTATATTCGTACCATAAACAGATAGATTATTATTTCCAAAGATGTACCTCTTTGTTGAGAAACCCACAAATAGTTATGACAGTCTGCGCTCAGGTTCTATCATTCATATCCTGCTCACTGATAGGGAAATTACTTTAAGTTATGACCCTGATCTTCACTTACATCTGGTCAATCATACTTGGAATTCCATACTTCGGTGGTCTGAAGCTATGCCTGATAGACATCAATAGAATGATAAAGTTCTCACTGCTTGGGAAAGTTCTTTCCAGTCATTATAAGAAAGATTCCTACTTCCATTGCATTATAGTATCACAATATTAATAGCAGCAGAAATGTTGCAGCATACGTCTATGACTTTTATCCAATTTACCTCATTAGCTGCATCTCAATTGTACATTGCACAAATGCAATTTCTACCACATTTCTCCATAAAAGCTATTTTGTGTTCCCTTCAGTAATAGTTTTCTAACCAGTGTTTGTCAGGGTAGGAATGCTCATGAGCGCCCTGTCATGTCACATAAGTAATGACCAGCATACACTGGTGCAATCTTCAGCCCTGTCACAGCTTGGCTTCTTTCTCAGGCCGGTGATCCATGTGGCTGCCCACAATAAATTGCTTAGTTTAATGTAGATATACATAATCAATGGGCTGATTGACCTATCGTGACCTTGGGTGCAATTTTGGCAGTAGCGAAGCACAGTGTAGCTGTGTATGCATATTATAGTCCATCATATTCTCTCAAAAGTTACTTCCCTATGTGTTTGGACTCTGATAATAAGCCAAGGCTATATCAGTGCTGTAAGATACATTCTACTTTTGTAGGAAGTATAGATAAGCCAGGAATATCTCTTGCCCTGTGATATAAATGCATAAATTTATTCTGGCACCCTACTACTCTGTTTACATGTCAGTCTTCACAGTAGTCCTGAGATGAACCAGGAGGCTCAGGATAAGCAGTCCTCCAAGTCAAAGAGCTTTTTGACTGTGTAGTACAGACGTGTGAGAAAGCAGATTAAGGGTGCATTCACACGATGTAACGTGCCGCGTGATTTGGCACATATACGGCGTGTGAGAGTTTGCGCGCCGTAAAAGCTCCCATTGATTTCAATGGGAGTTAGGATCGTATACGCCGCGTTATTTTGCGGCCGCGAATTTGCATCCGCAAAATCACGGCTGCAAAATAACGCGGCGTATACGATCCTAGCTCCCATTGAAATCAATGGGAGCTTTTACGGCGCGCAAACTCTCCCACGCCGTATACGTGTCAGTTCACGCGGCACGTTACATCGTGTGAATGCACCCTTATAGTAAAATGCATTGTGTACTGTCATTGTTAACAGAACTACATCTTAAAGAGCAAGTAAAGATTAGATCTTGAAACTTGGACTTGTTAATAAATAACGTTGAATGAGGTTTGTTTCCATTTCTTAGAAACCAGTTTGTCAATGAACTGGTTTCACGTAAGCGGCAGATATATTCATTTCAGTCTTTGTTCATGCACTTGTATGGGGAAGCTAAATCCATGCTGATTGATGGCTAAGCGATGCGATGTCACCTAATATTCACATCTCATTATAGGTTGTAGAAATCTGTAATTCTACCTAATTAGTTCCATCACTAAGACTAACATTTCTCTATGGCGAGTTTCCATTTTCACTCAGATATGCCATGCCGCTCCTCTGATGTATGCTCGGTTTGTTACAACACTAAAGTGAATTGGAGTTAGCAATTACTAATTCCAGGAGGAAGACGTCTGTATAAGCAGCATCTTATGTTCCGAAAGATTCCTTGCAATGTTAATGACACCAAGCAATAACGTATTTCAAGGTAAAGAAAGCATATCACTGTTTCAGCTATTTAGTTATTAGACAGATAGACAGAAATAGGGCACATTAATATGATAATAGCCGCATTGTAAGCTAATTGGTGCAGTGTATACTGTAATATGTCTTATAGACATTGCAAAAAACCTACCTGATGGCAGGAACATGAAAGGGGTAACAGAGCTAGAACTAGATAGAGTGGCCCAGATTTACTTGCAGTTAGACAGTGTAAAGTTAGCAATCTGAATGTGCCAGATTTTTCACAGCCGCCAATGCAGGATGAAACATGGGGTATCTTTAGATTGTCTAGTCTGAGGCTACATGCACAGTGTAAAGGTCAGTAAAAACAGCACCGATCATATACGTATTGGTATCTGTGTGTCATCCGTGATATTCACTGACCTATACATTGAAATGAATGGACTGTGTTGTAAATACGGACAGGTACAGGACCTGATCCATATTTTGTTGCTCTTCACTACAGCGGGAACATACAGCCTAAAAATTGTGTCTCCTTGTATAGAAATAAATGTGACCATACTTTTATTTGCAATTACATCCTGTTCAATTATACAAAAAATATTGGATTTGGTGAATACAACATTTGGGGGGTTTGCCAACTGAAAAATATTATTATACTGGGTTCTCTTCAGCAAGTGTTGTCTTCAATGTACCCTAATCCCTAACTATAATGCAGTTAGGAGAACCCTAAGAAATATAGCAGTATAGGAACCATGTAGGTTTATTACTTAAAGGGGTATTCCCATGTACATAATCATATCTATATTTGTAGATAATTAAAAGTTAAACATTTTTGCAAATATAAGTAATTAAAAATTCTGCAGAGTTTTAAAGATTTTCTCTAACTTTGTTAGTGGTGACAGTCTGTTATCTTGATCGGTTGCCATGAATACGACCACTAATGCAGAAACTTTCTATGGTCTGGGACTTGTCAGGAACCCAGCTATGATTTTTTTTATTGTACCTGGGTTATCAGGTGAGGACACTACATGTATCAGAAGATATCCCAGCAACAATAAAGAAATCATGGCTGATATTCTGACCTTAGAAAGTTTCTGCATTGGTGGTCGTATCCACTGGCAATCGATCAAGATAACAGACTGTCACCACTAAGAAAGTTAGAGAAAATCTTTAAAACTCTGCAGAATTTTTAATTACTTACATTTGCAAAAATGTTTAACTTTTAATCATCTACAAATTAAAAAATAATTATGTAGATGGGAATACCCCTTTAAAGGGGCTCTATCATTGGGAATAGTCATTTTTAACTAAGCACATACATGAATATTCCAACCCTACCTTTTGTATGTAAATTGCCTCAGTGGTTTGTGAATAAATCAGTTTTTATTCCTATGCTAATGAGCTTCCAGCCAGCACAGGAAGTTCCAGGCAGCACTCGTCTCTGCTATTGTAAGGATTGGAGTCAGGGTCAGGCAGTGCAAAGTGACACAGCTGGGAAAGCAACACTGTGCAACTAATGACAAAAGGGGTCGCAGGCCCTGCAGCTATAACTATGCTGTAATATCTGAGATGAGGCAGACCAATGCACTTCCTAATTGAAGTGCGCCTACCACGGCTCCTAACCTTCTATCCGGCAGCTAGGATAAGGGGAGAGGAGGCCCTGAAAGTGCTAGGGACTGGAATCACGGGGTCACACCTAAGCAGAAAGCACAGTGTAAATGCAATGCAAAACAAAAGACTAAACAGCATGGAACCAGGGAGGACCACAAGTCCCAGCAAGACACAGAAGACGAGGTCAGACGAGCAAGAGGTCAAGCCAGGAGATATAATAAAAGGTACCAAATCCAAAGACAAGGGAGAGTCAAAAATACAAGCCGGGTCTAAAAACCAAGAAACATATGGAATACAAACAGACAGGGAATCAGACTGAGCAGGGGGACCAGGAAACACAAAGTGAATGGCTGGCAAGGATCCATGCCTGGGTGGGGATTAAATAGCAGCAGAGAACACACCTGATGGCTAATGGCATGGAGACTGAGAGCAAGGAAAAGATTAACCCTTAATGACCTAAGCACACCCAATAGAACTCCTAACACGTCTCCCAGGGAGACGCCGCGCAGCAAGGAGACCGCGGCGACTCTGTATCCTAACAGCTATTATCTCTTATGTGTGTGTGCAGACAGGAAGCAGGAAGTCATCAGCAGCCTGTGCTGCATACATACATAGGAAAGAATAGGCAGTGGGTGCACGATGAGACTTCCGGGGTGCACCGAAAGGCTAATTAGCATACGAATAAAAGCATGCTCATTCAAAAACCACTGAGGCGATTTACAAAGGTACATGTGGAATAGCCTTTCTAAAGGCTATGCAAGGATGTGCTTAGTTAAAAAATGACTTTTCCCAATGATAGAGCCCCTTTAAGTGGTCATGGACTCATTGATTTGTTGTTCTGTTAGGCTGGGTTCTCACTACCGCCGCTGTCTGCCCCAGGGTTTCCGTTGTAAACTCCAGGGAAACTGGACAGGGGACGGCGAGCGAGTGCCACATGGAAAAAGCACAAGCTAATGCAAGAAGACAATAATCAACCAATATATATAAAAAATATATCAAATATTTTATTACACATTAAATAGCAGATAATTATTAAAAACAATAATGTACAGCAGGGCAGATGGATTAAAGCCAAAGACATACACAAATAGACACATAGAATAAAGAACGTGGGTTCTTATGCTAGACCATGTAAGATAAATAAAGGTAAGTATAGTAGCAAAAAATAACACTAGTATGAATATAGCAAAACTACATTAGTGCCAACCATAAAATACTGTTGGCAAAAAGCACCCCTCCAAAAATATGTCCCTATAAATGTAGACTAGTATTTTGTAATTATAGCATAAATATCTGAGGACATGTAGGAGGAGACAGCTACAGTATATACAGTGTGAGGTAAACTACATAGATATTGCTCCCATCAATAGGGAATATAGATTACATATGTGATCACACTACAATGCAGCCAAAGCTATATACATACAAAATACAAATAGCTCCTATAAGGCAATCAGCCAAATACCTGAAGTCATGTCTCCAAATAAAGGTCAGCTAGCAGCCACGATAGAATACTAACAGATAGGTAGATGGGGTGGTCCGTCTACCTATCTGTGGTACTGTGAAGTCTTTTCGGGCTATTTTTTTGCAAGAATGTTATGTGAGGTCCCTGTGTATATGACGGCGAGCGAGTGGTCAGCTTTTAAACCCATTCCTTTGAAAGTGGTTTTTAAAGGTGACTGCCGGTGTCCATATGTGGCCTCTCCACCTGGAATCCATTTTTTGTACGGATACAAAGTCCTGCATGTAGAAGATTCAGGCACATAAGAGACTATGGAGGGCTATTTCATTATATGATCTATTATAACTGAGCCACTTACATAGGGGGCTTCATCTCAAATGTATGGAAGTAACTAGGAGACTATCCATTGGGCTTTGCAGTCATTTTGGGGAGCACACAAGTGGTGATTATTTTCATTATACATTTTAGCTAAGTGTCTCATAAAAGTAATATTTTAATGTTAACCCCTAACTCCCAGTGTCCACTAACTTTTTACCATGCCTTACTCTAGCTGACCTCTAGCAAATTCCATCCCCACATTGCGTTAAAATATGCAAAGCGGACACGCAAAAATTTCCAAGCTATTGCAGTTTTGGAAAATGCAGCATATGAATTACACCTAAGGAAGCGGGGGTGGTTTCCCTAGGTATAAAGTCCAAATAGGAAACCTTTCTGTGAAAAGTGATGTGGGAAGAACGGCAATGTGTTAATGCCAAGGTTTTTCCCACACCACTTTTTTGCTGCAGGACGCCATGTGGGGCCTTAGCGTAACGCTTAAATATGTGGTTTGTCCAAAAAAAACCAAATCTCATGATGAGTGGTTACCCACTATACTGAGCCATTATTAGAAATTGTAAATGATTTACTAAACCAGGGTGTCTATGACATTCCAGCTTAATATGAGAACCTGAAGGGAAGGTGACAGGTGGAGACTGTCTTATCACCAAAGAGCCTGATTATTACAATGCTCTGCATGGCTTGTCTTCACTGCCAACTGACGCAATGCTCTCAATGTCAAATCTTTGTTGATAAATACATCATTTAGGCGACACGCCATAATATTTTTTCTAATTTCATAAAACATCAGATCGGTTTCTATGGAAGATATTTTTGCCTAGTTACATATTAAGAATTAGGACATGGGTACATTCGGGGCAGACAAGAATGGTTTTGTCTAGACTGGGGCTATGGTATTAATGTTCTTGCTTCTTCCAGGAATTTTGGCAGATCATGTAGATGTATAACCAGTTTTGATGAAAGCATTGCAAGCAGTATATTGAGTACAGAACTTCACTTTTTATTAAGGAGTTTCAACATGGTTGTGCTTCGTAGCTGCCATATAATAGAAATTCATCACTAAGGGTTGAAGTATTAGTTAAACAAATTAGACTTCATTATAATATTTAAGGGGGGTAAGCAAGGAAAAATAAAACTGAGCCAGCATTCGCTGCACTGCATTAGCTACTACTGTACACTGTCTACCAATAAGTATTTGGACACCTGTCGTAGAAAAACAACATTTCCTCATATTGAATAGTTGGTAGAACCCAGCAGATGCTTCCTTACGGATGGCATTGATCAACACAATACTCCCGGATGCCTGTTGAAACTCCTGGTGTATGTGAGCCATCGGTTGGGTGCGGTTTCTCTGGCCAGCACTTGTCAGTCTCTGTCACCCAGTTTCGGGGGTCTGCTGACTTGAGGCACATTCCGACAATCACCGTTCACCTTCCACTTCATAATCACGTAGGCCACTGTCGATTTTGGGTAATTCAGTTCGCTTGCTATGTCCCTTAATGATCGACCATTTTTATGGTACCCCACAATTACCCCTTTCTCAAAATCGGACAACTCTGCACTTCGTGTCATCTTGCATGCTACTAATGCCAATGCACTAATGCCAATGCTGCTTCCTATTTAATGGCGGAAGGCGTGACATACATCACAATCGCAGATATTTTCATTTTAATGGGTGTCCAAATACTTATTGGTAGATAGTGTAATATAGTTCCAGGAGCTCTGATGATTATATTTACAAAATGCTGCCACTCCAGATTTCTGTGATGTCATCATCACCAACTCTGCTTTACTCCAGCTGCAGGGCCATAAAGTAGAGCAGAGTCAATAATGTGACCAAGAGTTGGAGCATCAGCATGTAGGGACGGAGAAACAAGGCTTAGGGCACCCTGGTGAGTTCTGCAAATCTAATCATTATCACTCCAGAGGACATTGATGTTTATTAGTGACGGGGTGTTAACACATGCGCCTTTGTCCACCCACCGGGTCTCCGCCATATTTCCCGGGAAAACTGGATAGAAGACGACTTCCCGATGGTCAATTTCAAAACCCAATCATAGTGATATTTGAATGGGTTTTTAAAGCAATCCGCTGGTGTCCGTAAGTAGTGTCTCCACGGAGAAACCATTAAAAGAAAAAAAAATGGTTTCCCCGCAGAGAGGCTACCATTAGACACCAGTGGTTTGCTTTAAAAACCCACTCAACTATCTCTGTCCCTATGTTATTGATTTTTGGACCTGAAAAGGCTGATTCTCCGGGCCCTTATCGAGGTCCTTATATGGCTTGTCTTTTGCTCGTCTCCCCTCTTGCCCTCCTTCCTCTGCTTTTCTTCCTTTCCTCAAGTTCTCATTTCCCTCCACCTTCATTCTTTCTTCCCCTTCTTCCTTTTCTTCTTAAAATTTACATTTTGGCTAGGTCATTTTGGGGTCCCCCTGGTAGCTTCCGCCTGCTTTGTTTTGTTTGTATGTTTGTATTTTTTCGGTCTATTCAATGCCTTGTTGTATTGTTATAAAATTGCAATAAAAATTTGAATTGAAATATAAACCATTCAAATGAATGGGTTTTAAAAATGACTGCCAGGAAGCTGTCCCCTATCCAGTTTCCCCAGGGAATAGTACGGAAACCTGGCGGGCAGACACAGGCGCAAGTGTGAATGCTCCCTAAGAGGTAATGCAATGGTCATCTCTATTTTTCCCTGTATAACCCCTTTAATAGAAAAAAACAAGCACATTCATTCTTATCGACAGATTTACTACATGAGGCATTCCCTTTCATTAATATACCATTAATTACAGTGATTACACTGTAAGGGGGGGGGGGGGTTATACCTGCGCCCCGTTCTCTGCTTTTGGGTTTCCATCTTCTGCAGAGAGAAACTGGACAAGGGATGGAAACCCGGCGGTCAGTCTTCAAACCCATTCACTTGAATAGGTTTGCATAGTGGCTGCCCGTGAGCGTCTTGTGCCTCTCTGCGGTGAAACAGGTTTTTTTTAACTAGACACAAAGTCAGATTATTTATTCAAAAAAGGCTGGGAGGATTAACATACAAAAGGTATGTGTGGAACAGCCTTTCTAAAGGCTATGCAAGTACATGATTAGTTAATAATGAGTTTTCCCAAAGATAGAATCCCTATTATTTCTCTAATAAGATATATGCTGTATCCTTTATCAATACATTTCAAGCCTTTTATAGAGACCTTTTTTATAGTATTCTATCGTAGTAGGACAAAGTACAAAATAGACAAGAAATATGTTACAGGGAAACTGAACATTTAGATTGGTCTCATTTCTTTTACCATCAACTTCTATATATGATATGTCTGGATTTCTGCTAAGGAAACGTCCAGTAATGGTAAAACCCAGTTTCAAAGCATACAAGAACAATAGTTCAGGTCATTTAGCCACAAACAATACACAATGGTATGGATTTGCTATTGTGGCTACAACTAGGCTCTAGTGTAAATGTGCTGCATCTTTGGCACATCACATGTAGCCATCTAGTTTGGGATAAAATGTTTAGACTTGCCAGACATGTGGGTCTGAGTACTCAGAAAAAAGAATGGTTGGCTTAATTGCGCCACAATACACCAAAAATTTGCAAGATTGTGTTGTAAAGTTCTGGCTCAAAGTAAGCCAACTAGGAGGGGCCACACGGTGGCTCAGTGGTTGGCACTGCAGCCTTGCAGCGCTGGAGTCCTGGTGTTCAAATCCCACCAAGGGCATAAAACCATCTGCAAGGAGTTTGTATGTTCTCCCCGTGTTTGCATGGATTTCCATCCCATATTCCAAAAAAAACATAATGATAGGGAAAAATGTACATTGTGAGCTCTTGTGGGGCTCACAATCTACATTAAAGAAAAAAGAAAAAAAAATGATAAAAAAAAAAGTAAGCCAACTAAAAGGTGACATAAACATAGACTAGAAAGTCTAACGATACGTCAGATTTAATATCCAGCATCAGTCACTGTGATAAACCTGGAGTATATTCAGACTGCTTACATTTGCACTGTCTAAACATTAATAAATCTTGACCATTATGTCTGATAAGCTATATTAACACAACAGTAATTAATGGCCCCATGACGTCTGTTTTTTTTAATGGATGTCACATGGTAACATTAAATTCAATTTCAGTTAATGGGAGGTATTCACATGACCATTATTTTGACTGTTCGTTGTCACGGACCATCAAAGTATATTTTATGTCCTATTTTTGTCCGTTTTCACTGTTCCCTCCATAGACTCATGTATGAGGGATCCATAAAAATGGATGGCTCCTGCATGCAAGACCGGTTTGCACCTTGGTTGTCTGAATGTAACCTAAGGCGGAGACCCCATGTTGCAGAAATGCAGCTTTTTTTGTTGCAGATTTTGCTGCGTTTTTTTGAGTCAAATCCAAAAATGTCTACAAAAAGAACGGGAAATATATAGGGAGTCCTTATATCTCTACCTTCTGTTCAATCCATTAGTGGCTTTGTTTCAAAAACCGCAACAAAATCTGCAACAAAAAAAGCTGTGTTTCTGCATCGTGGAGCTATGATATTCAAGGATGGACTTTGCTTTCATCTGAATCCACAGCATATGTAAATCACTGAATATGATGAGTTTAAGGTCATTTTTTAAACCACTAACTACAATATGTAACTAAGACTGGATACATATCTGCGAGAGACTCCGCCACAGACTCTGCCTTATATCGGCGGAAAGAAAAATCCTGCAAAGACTACTTTTCTCTTTGTCGGTTTCAGTATAAGGTTAAGGCTCCACAAGCCGCAGCCAAAAAGTGCTTTTCACAGAAAGTCCGCAGAGTTTTCCTCTGCGGGCATTCTGTTCCCATTATACCTATATATGAAAACGGTATAATTGACATATGTGGCTGTTTACGTGAAAAGGGCCCAGATCGTCGATTTAATTTGTCACTTTAATTCTAACAAAATCTGCACCAAAAGTGTACAAATAAAAAGTCTCAACAAATTTGTAAACTTGACATATTTTTAAATAAAATTTTTGCATAAAACAAAATTGTGATTTTTTTTTACCCAAATGTTTTGGACTATTTTCTCTATAATTAGTATCGACGATCTGGGCCCTTTTCACGTAAACAGCCACATATTGTGATTTACAAAAACATGAGCATTTCCTCTATGAATATTTTTCTGCAATTTGTGGATACTGTAATACACAGCAATTTTTGCCACAGTGTTTCCACCATTGACAAAACGCTACACACCCCATTAGGGCTAGTTCACATGTTGGGGGCCTGCGCGGGTTTTGACACAGATAGAGATGCGGTGAGCGTCTCTCTCTGGTCAAAACTCACCTGCCACGACCATTGCGGTCGCGGCTTTCCCCTCCGTAGCCGGCTGAAATGAATGAGCTGACATAGGAGGGTGCTGCCGCTAGGCGGAAGCTGCGGTCCAGCGCGCGCCGTGGCTTCCACGTGGAGAAAGGACATGTCGCTTCTTTTCTCCGCTAGCAGCAGCCTGCCGCTAGCGGAAAAAAGAAGCCCGGCGGTCTGCATAGACCACCATTGTAAAGAAGCGGATTTTGGCAGCGGATTTCGCTTCAAAATCAGCTCCTTTACAATGGTGGTTTGTTTACGTGTGAACAAGTCCTTATAGTCTATGGGGTCTGCAGGTTTCTGCTGGTAACCGCTTTTGAAGTGGACAAGGTCTCCGTCTTTTGGGATCCCATGCAGACCTGAACAGCGGAACCCCGAACACTAGTGTGAACCTAGCATTAGCATAACTGTGTTTGGGACCAATTTGTTAGCAGCTCTAGGATGACCCAAACTTTGTGGTATATTTATTATTTTAGCTAATATTAGCTTCTTGTTGCCTGAATATAAATCTACAAATGTCATCTCCGTTCTCAATGTGTTTATACTGCATTTCGTGCTGCTAACTTTTATCAGTGTATATACTGTATATAACAAGTGAAACTTGCATGCAGCTGAACGTGTTTCTCAGTAAAAACAAGCTGTTATTTCAATTGAGTATAAATGTGAACTTTGCAGCCAGACGTGGAAAAATAAGCTTTAAGTTACATAACCATTGAGAACTTGGAAAAGTGTCTGCTTCTTACTTCAGTTTTTACTTGACCAGTTGCAGCTGTGAATCTTATGGCTAAGTTGTTCTCCTTTGAAGGTTGTTTTTAGCTCCTCTTTTTCTCCGCTTGTCAGTTTCCGGTGTTCTCTTTATTTTCTGATTCTTTTGACCACAGTGTTCTTATTTTCCATGTTGTTTTAAACAGCGGTTGTCCTGTTTTGCATCTATTTTGGGCTATAACTGGATCTGGGTGGTCCACAGTGATATTATGTCCCAAGCTACACCATAGACAGATCTGATTGCTCAGTTTGTTATGTTCTCTGGGCATCAAACCAAACATGAAGAACATCTAAAAAACATGTACAAAAGTACACAGCAAATGTGGAATATTGTACACATCTCCAACTCTAACATTGAGATTTCATTACTTTGTTTTCTTAACATTACCTATTCCAAAACTACATTGATGTCTTGTGTTAAAGGGTTTTCCAAGCAAATTACACTGCTCAAAAAAATAAAGGGAACACTCAAAAAACACATTCTAGATCTGAATGAATGAAATGTTCTCATTGAATACTTTGTTCTGTACAAAGTTGAATGTGATGATAACAAAATTACACAAAAAAACATCAATGGAGATCAAACTTATTAACCAATGGAGGCCTGGATTTGGAGTCACCCCAAAAATTAGGGGGCATTCACATGATGTAACGTGGCGTTGATTCTGACACGTAACTCAGGTCAGAATCAGTGCTGCAAAACAGAATCCTATTGACTTCAATGGGTTCCTTTTAGCGGGCATAACACATTGAAATCAATGGGAGGCTATCTGCTTTGTCAACTGTTGCCATACCAGGGCCACTTCAGAAGGTAGCAGCCTGCTTTTATTTTCTGTCATGTTCATATGGGAATGCTGAAAAAAATCCAATTGGCGTAGGGGTAATAGAAATATAAATTTGCCATTGTCATGGTCTGTGGCTTTTAAATTCACACTCTTATCTAGTCTTCATAAGGCTGGATTCACACAGTGTTTAGTTAGTTTGTTTTTTTAATTACAGCAATGAATAGCACTTTTATTCTATGGTAGTTAATAGTGTTGGACTGGCCTGGTCCAATAGGAGTCTGCCCTGGAGTGGTGTAAATAAAATTAACAAACATTTATACTCATCTCTACTGAGCATCCATCGGTCCAGCATCATCTTCTGGCTTATGGCTGACATCACATATCAGAGGGGCATGCTAGCAACATAACATCATGGTGCCCATGTGCCCTGTGATTTGGCCTCAGTAGTCATGTGAGTCATGCAGACATTATGATGCCAGCATACCCCACTGACGCTCTGGGGAGCATATTATACTGTGTGGGGGCTCTGAGGAGTATATTATACTTTGTGGAGCATTATATAACATGTGGAGCTACTATGAGGGCTCAGGAAAACATTTTATAATGTAGAGTGAACTGTGGAGCATTATATACTGTGTGGAGCATTATACTATGGGGGAGTCTAAATTCCTGCTGTCAGCCCTGTGCCTGTTATGTCTGCATCACAGATCCTATAATCTTGAATATAAGTGTGTAGTGCTGCATGGCCGTGTCATTCCCCGTACAGTACTGTGCATGAACTAGTCATTGAGCCATTGGGACATTACAGTACTATAGGGGATGACAATACTGGGAAAATACTCCATAACTCCAAATAGTGAACACATATACAATATTTTAGTGAAGAAACCGTGATGTAGGCTATTAGTAGGAAGCTGTTGGGTGGGCCCCCAGAACAAGTTCTTCTGGTTGACCCTATGCCCTTCTGTCCAAAACTGGTAGTAAACCAGAAGATTTCAGTTTGATTGCCATTAGCTTACAGCTGACATGTATAGGGACATGTAGTAAGCTTGCTGCAATTAATGGGAACATTCAGTTATTATTTTTTTAAAAAAAAGCACAGTGTGTACCCGGCCTAACATTCTACCAATTCTAACTTTAGCATGATGAATCATTTAGTTTCAGGCAATTTAATCAACAGCCATGACATCACTTTACTTCTAAAATTTCAATGGGGACATTTAAAGGGGTATTCCCATCTCAAGTATCCTAGATATACTGCTAGCTTATGTAAATCTAAAAGGTTTTTCCTAAATACATTGCTTTAGAAATGCTGCTTTGTTTTCCTGCTATGTGAGATTATTTCTCCCATTTTTTATTTTTTTTTTTACAAAATGTTGCCTATTATCTTATCTAGCATCTCAGCACAAGTGAGGTGACTCCCTGCTCTCTGGAGGGGAGGAGGCTAAGTTCTCCAGGACCATGCTAGCTATTAGCTTTTTTGTCTTGTTCTTAATGGGCAATCAGTTCAGCTGATACAGGCTCAGACAGTGTCTGTCATCTTTTTATGTAAACACAAAAATAACAGTGATTTTAACATTTTGGTTAATGTCATCCACATATTGAGAGGAAAAAAGAGCTGCGGAAAAGCAGCTTTTTCAAAAAGTGCTTTTAAAAAAAACCCCAAAACATCAGCATGTTAATTTTCCCTATAGATTTAACAGGCAAAGAAAAAACGTGTTTCGTTACTCGGCCTAAGGCTAAGGCTCCACATTACAGAAATTATACTCTGGGGTCTCCTCAAACCCAAGAGTATAATAAGTAGAGACCCAGGAGAAGTGATTAAAAATAACAAACACCTACTACCAACTTACTTACTCAGCTTACCCTACCTCTACTTGGCATCTTTGACTGAAGTTAGGTGCCCCAGATGTTACTGCTGGGGCCTCCAATTGGACCCTAGCGGTCGCGTGGAATGTGATAGCGTCATTATGCTGGCTCGCCCCATGTGATTGCTGGGGCCCAATCGCAGGCCACAGCAGTGTGGTCTAGCGTACGTGACTTCAGTCACCAGCTAGAAAAGCTCCAGAGAGGATGCTGAGCCCGGAACAGGTGAGGCCCCTTTCCCTGAGCACTATCATGATGGTCCGGGGCCCCAGCCATGCCCAGCCCAGAGCTGGCCGTGAGCTCTGTACCTCTCCACGGTCAGTCATGACATCCCATCTGAATAGGTTGCCTTGTCACTGACAGATGGGCTTATATGATTTCCTAAAAAAATTGAATGCATGTATGGATAGGTCCTAGGCTTGGATCTTTGGACAGACATCCTTTTCAATTTTTACTGTAATATGAGAGTTATTAGGGCCAAAAACTGGAATATGTTTATTCATTTTCTTTGTGATTTTATAACTTTAATGTAACTGTAAATGCAGGTCTTGGGTTTTGGTTTTTTTTGCTAATGTTAATTGAATGTGATCTTGCTCTTTACTAACAGATTTTTTGTGGCCATGTAATAAGAGTGGCATTACCTGGAAATTGAAATTGATACATTATGGACATTGGGGACTGTGCAGTATTAAAGATGAAATGACAAATTAGGCATGAGGGCGAGGATTAAAGAAATCTAAAATTATTTGGGTAACTTTTTGATGCATAAGCGGGAACATACTTACAATGAAGAAGAGTCTGAACCAATTAAGAGAAGAGCAGTATACAGTAAATGGCAGATGACATGTGAGTGGCATTGTGTGAACTGCGAGAAATACTGGCCTTGTGAAATGTAACATCGCTGTGAAAGCTGACCAGTTTGGTAGGTACTGTACTTTCACAGTGTGTATTTTCCAAGAAGTCTAGAACATGTATAATCAGTAAGTACAGGAAGTGTTATCTACTCACATCTGTAGTTTTGGACTCAATCCACAACATTTTTTTATCAAATTTTATTTCCTTATCACCCCATGCTGAAATACAAGCATACAGTCTTGTGAAATATCCTGCCTTAAAGTGCGGCTATGTCATACATGTGACCAAGATACAAACTTTACATAAATGCTAATTTTTAGTATTTGTCAGGACACCATATTTATCACCTCTGCATACAGAGTTACCAAGCTTTTACTATAATGTCCTTGTAGGCTGGAATTAGAGTTAGCGAAAGGAGTCATATTTATATACTTGGGAATCGAAATCCCAACACTTACAAGATTAAAAGAAATCCTTTATCTCACATGAAACAGCCTTTATATCCATACAAAAAAAGTATATGTGTTTGCAATTTGTCTAAACTTCTTTAAAGAGGACCTTTCATAAGATTGGGCACAGGCAGTTCTATATACTGCTGGAAAGCCGACAGGCTTTCCCGATATGTGCCCCAGGTAAAGTCCCGGTACAAGTATTATCAGGCGGGGAGGGGGCGTTCCTCCCCGCTCACACTGTACAGCGTGATAGGCGCTGCTGTGGAGAAGAACGTTCCTGACAGACTGTCAGAAACGCCCTTCTGACTGTAAAGCGCTACGGTACCAGGACCAATAGCGTTTTACCCGGGGCACAGATCGGGAAAGCCGATAGTGCACTGAATTCAGCGCACTGTCGGCTTTCCAGCAGTATATAGAACTGCCTGTGCCCAATCTGATGAAAGGTCTTCTTTAAAATAGTATGTCATGCTATAATCTTTCTCTCTTACAATATTGTTCAAGCAAAGGTGACAAGTCACAATGGCACCTAAGTACTACGTACGTCACTATGTATGATTGAGGAGGTCTACCAAGCTTATGACCTTTCCACAGACAGGATAAGAAGTCTACTTAGGGGTCTGACCGCTGGTACCCCTCTGATCATGACAGCAGACATTCTCTACCTCTGTATGAAAAGCGTAACCAACTGCCACTCCCGATCATTTCGCAGATGCAAAACCACCGTCTTATTTCTCATACTTATTTTGTCCATTCTTAAATCATATATATCATATATCACTTATATATTTGCATGTTTGCCTATACACAAATATTTTCTTCCTGCAGATTATACGCTGAAAATCCATGTCACTCATAAGTTTGCATATCCTTATTTCAAATGCCAACAACTGGATGAGTCATGTACGCCCTTAGGTTACATTGTGTAAGATGACATATGCTTCATGCAAGTCTGTGCTGATAGGTTTATGTCATTAAATTGTATTCTTTCTTCTTGTTTGTACTAATAAATAAATGTTTAATCTACTGTATCTGCTGGGACAAGTCAGCTATAACATATGAGGCTATATTACTATAAAAATAATATACAAAAATACATGTTACATGAAAAAGGCTACACTTACCCAATACTAGATGAAACAAGGCTCAGGATATAGACTGGCCTTTGCAGTATTAGATACAGTAAGTGTTATGTTCCTTTTTAGTGGGATGTTTTTTTGTATATTGTGTCCCTTTTTGGTGATATGATTTTTTTGGTATATTATGTTCCTTTTTAGTGGTGTTTTTGATTTTAGGGACTGGCAATGACATGAGGAACTTTGACGATGGTTTTTGAGCTTGCGTATTTTGGTCAAAATATTGACCAATACCTCATGGTTATTTAACCTTTTTTGCAGGGTACAGCAAGGCCTCGACACTCTGTTGTCCTCCCAGTGCATCTCGCTTCTTCGGCTGAATAGCTCTCTTCCAGAGTTCCACTGAAGCCATTGATTGGCCTTAGTCAATCTACCATTCCAGCTAAAATTTTAGGGAAAATAGTGGACGGTGTCAAAGGGGAAATATAGAGGGGCACTGATCAGACATATTACCAAGGAGCAGAAAAAAACAAGCAAATAGTCACATCTACATGGACAGAAAAGTACTTTGGAAGTAGCAGAGATGTAACTGCACCACCATGGAGAATGAACAGGAGACCAGGAATTCCCGCCATCCCTGACTGATTTAATGTGGTCCAGGATAATCCTGATCTTAAACCTACTTTTGTAAGTAGGCCAATGATTATGACTAACCTGTCCTGGGCCATCTTATGGCGCAAGGGTCACCCAACTAGCCTAGATGCCCCCCCCCCCCAATTATGTGTAATTGGTGTGCACCTATGGTGATCCATGCACCAGGGAATGGAGGTTTGGCCCACCTCTAGCAGCAGTTATTGTAGGGACTCATTCCCTCATCCACTGATGTGGATATGGGTTACTTGTAATCTCTTATAGACAGTAAAATCGTAGCCACTAGTATGTTGTTAACTTCCTACCGAAATAGCAGGCCACCATTTTGAGTAATTCAACAAAAACAAACTTCAAAAGTTTTGAATTTGCTGGAATCTGAAACTTTTGGTATAAAATATTTATTTTTTTTTCATATTAAAAAATGGCTATCCTGGACAACCCCTTCGATTATAAGACTGGGGCCCCATATTGCAAAAACACTGCATTTTATGATATCTACAAAGTTGATGGGAGTGTGGTTAGTCCCATCCACACACATTTTTTAAATAAGCCACAATGTGTTTGTGCTGGTTTTTTCTGCAGCGTCTTTTTGCTGTGTCTTGCTACATGGTGCCTTAGCCTTAAGGCCCCATGTAGGCCCTATGTGAACAATTTCCAAATGCATATGCTGAATTAACATAATGCCATTTGTCCAGCAATCACAGTCACTAGCATGGCAGCACACTAACACCTTTACAAACAGTTTTGCAGCCCTTCGAGATTTCTCAATACACTTTGATTGGATCATTGCAGTAAATAGGTGCAGGTAGAGAACATCATACAAGGAACACGTTTATGATTATATCAGCAAAAATGTACTTGGCACAAGTACCAACCACAGGTGGCAAAGCAAATCACCTTATTCATTGTGTAAAAGCCTTTGATACAGTGGTTGAGCTTTCACAATTAAATGGCGTAAGTCATAGTTACACAACCCTCTCTTCTCACTCTTGAGACACTTGGTGTTCCAGACAAATTCAAGCACTATTTTATTTACTCCATTACCACTTAGACGTTGTCAATGTTGGACTGAAGTGCACCAGTAAAATTCATTATGGGAACTCACTAGACTATACATGCAAATGTTACCTGACTCTTGTCCACAAATTCCTAAAATTTCATTGACATAACTTTTTCAGTAGTAGTTGGCTGCCTAGCCCTGGCCTTGTTTCTGTCTAGAGATCCTATCAGTAGTCTGCTGCCTTATGCTGGGGCCCTCTTAGCTCTATGAGTCAAGGGTATGTGCCCGCACAGCAAAAGACCTCAGGCAGAAGCAATACACTGCAGGATCATCGGTGATTCGGGCTCCTGCAGTGCAATAGAGAAGATAGAGCCCAGGGAGGAAGGATACTGGTTGGCTTGACTTTGTAGCTAGATAACATCTCAGGCTCCCGAGATATAACTGTTTGAAGTGACCCTCCTCTACCCTTATTTTTTCCACATGTTACACAGCCCATACTAACACAGTAATATTCAGTGAAAGGCAGAAACATCTCTCTATACAGAAGCACGAGAAAGAGTGAAAAAATGTAGGATTTCACAGAACGAAGACAAAATTTGTTAATAAAGTATATTACAGAATTTATTAATGACACAAATACCACCAGAAAATCAGAAAGTGTCAGAAAGTTTAGTTACACTACAACATTCACTATTTGACTGGAGGTTCCAACATATCCCCATGGTCATGTCACTGATAAAACTCCTGGCTGACTAGTAGCGCCTCTCTACAGTATAGCGCAGTACTAGTGCTTCTCTTTACCAGTGCCAGGGTGAGACGCAACTTTGGACACCAGGTGAGAGTGAACACTCTGTTATTTTTCTGATGCATCTTGCATACAATTCAGGATCCTGAAAAAGCTCCTCTCCCCATCAAAGAAAGTAATGTCAAGCTTTCAGCAGCTCTTTCTGACTTATATCTAAGGATTTGCTATATCTGTCTTAGCTATGTTAATTTTTTTTTACATTTTTTTTTGGCAACATTTTGGGGTCTTGCGAACCCATTATTATTTTTTTCCCAATAGTTTCTACTTACAATGGTCAGTTCAGAACCAAATGTAATTGTAATTTGAGGGACTATTGTATTAGAGGTCACACTAACATCAGTTCATAGCAACCTCAAAGTCGATTCATCTGGCAGTCATATAAGGGGGCCCTGAAGCCACCATTGATATTTATGTTCTGGTGAATGATTGTATTCCCTATAATATAAGACTCTGGGCCGCAAAATATGGAACAGGTCCTATTTCTGTTCGATTTAGCGGCTATGCTTCTGTGGCTCCTTTTGATTGAATATAAGGGGCTGTGGAAGCATGGCCGGTGCACAGGCAGCACACTGGTGACATCGCCCACACGCCGCCCATGCCTTTTATTCATGGCAGCCGCTTAGCACACAGTCCTGTGCAACCGGCTTTACAGTCTATACTACATTTTGACATGTCTAACAGTTTTATGCCTTATTGTATTGGCCTATACAGGGAAGGACGGGTGCTGATATTAAACACATTGGTTAGCACATTTTCCTTAGTCCCTTAAACAGTTTGTCATTGTTATTTGGTCCCATCATTACTCATATACTGGGGCTTTCTGGCATGTTCCTGCAATTGAGTGGGCTTGAGAGTTTTTGCAATACCATAAACTATACAGATTTCAGAATAAGGTTTGCTCTTTTCCGAATGTACACATTGAATAGACACCACACAAGAAAAGAATGCTAAGAGGTTTGCACTCACCTACCTGAAGAACGTCTGGGGAGAAATGGCTTCAGCCTTGTCTGTAGACATCATCTATGTGTGAGCTGTAAAATGATGGATACTTTCCTAACTTGAACAAATAAAGAGCTGAGAAACTTTTATAGGGGAGACATTGACAAACCAAACCATTTTATTTAGAGAAATTCTGTAAATTTAGATGCAAAAGAGAAGCCCTGAAACAGAGTGGAGAGGCCAGTATTATTACAGAATAAATATGTGCCCAGTGGCGGTACAACTCTTACACCACATGGAATGTGCTCCATTCGTGCATTCCTTTCTCATGATAAGAGTAACAGAGCCGGACAACATAAACATCAAGCATGGAGAATGAAAGGACCAAGTTTCCCATAAAGTCCTGTGGTGACGTTGCCTTGACATCGGGATACATGCACATTTTACCATGTCTTGTCTTATAAACTTATCATAATGTGTTTATAACATTATAGTTCTAGCTAAACTGGAGATGGAACTATTGTAGTAGGGGATATAGTTGTTTTGTTTTTTTATTTTTTTTTCATAATTGCTAGGTTACTATCCGAGTCCACCGGGAGAGCGCGAACGATGGAGAGCCCATCCCCTAAAACGGTCAGGTTTCCAACATGTATGTACTGTAACTGGAATAGAGAAAAGACCTCTGTGCAGAACTTTTCTCGCCACCGATTTTTGACAGAATCTATAGCAGTGTCTCCTAGAGTCCCTGTCACAGATGTCAACCTAGCCTTAGCAGTTACATGCAAAGAAATAACATGAGGTCATGCTCAGTTGTACATAAAAGATCCACTGCCCACTGTCCAGCATTATACAGTAACATAATGTCTGTCCTTAAAGGGAGACTGTCCCATCGTGCCTGTTGTTCTATCTGAGGGCAGTGTTAGAGAACAGCAGATCCTAAAGCTTGTCATTGAACCACCTCTCTCTCAGGTTAGGAGTCCATCACTGAGTAGGTCCGCCCACTGGACACCTATGGGAGAAGTGATTCAGATCAATAAATGACAAGTTACACTGAATTGTTTTCTACAGAACTATATATCGGTTTACTTAGCTCCTCCTGCCCTATCATGTACTGCCCGAGGTTAGGGTAGTGTTTTCAATATGGCAGTTCCTTTTAAATGCTAATTTTATACAAAAACAAAAAATTCACAAATAGAATAATATTGAGAGCTATAAAACTATAGAATGGCAGTATGATATGTTATAACAAGAAGACTTGGCAGTCCTGTGTAAATCCAGATCAATAACTGTATTGGCTGCCATTTTCCTATTGTATGAAATAATTTCTTGCATGGCAAATTATGTGGAAATGTGGAATCACAGCACGTATCTCTAGCCTGATTTCATATGCAGCTTTCTGTGCCATCCTAGGTCACCAGTTGTCTTTGGGCAGACATCTGTGCTTTCTCCAGGGTACTATAACCCAGATATTGGAGAATTATTCTTGTCTACATGGGATATGAACTCATAGGCAGACAATTTGTCAGTGTCATATGGTTTGGCTCATAGACAAATGCTTCATTAGAAGGTAAAATATTGCCAGCGCAGGGAGTACACATAATGTATTGCAGCAAATTAGATAATTGAATTCATTAGAAGAACTTTCCTCATATTAATGCCATGATGAGGAATAATTTTGCCTGAATCAAATTTGTAAACATCCTATACAAAGAAGTTCTACCCTGCAGAGGGATAGCAAATTAAACATGACTTTGTTTGGATCCAATAGTCATTTTCATAAAGCCAAAATGATTTATTGTTAAAACATTTTTATTTCATTACATTCTTCCGTTTCAGGAAAGATGAAAGCTTTTATACTTTGGATATTATATATTCCAATACGCAGGGCTTACTTCTTAAAAGGAAATGGAAAGTACTAAGCTGGGGTCTCACGTAGCGTAAACGCAGCGGTTTGACCATGGCAGAGATATTGCAGCATTACAGTCTAGCGAATCCCATCCACATATTATGGAAAAATATACACAGTGGATATGCTGCGCTTGCAAAACCTCTGTCGATTTTCTGTGAAAAGCGCTGTGGGAAAAATCATCGGGCCTTAGCCTAAGGCTCCATTCCTACGGAGTAACGCGCCGCTCATTCTGACACGTAAACACATGTCAGAGTGAAGCACTTCAAAACAAATCCCATTGACTTCAATGGGTGCCAGCTTACGCGCGCTACACATTGAAATCAATAGGAGGCTTTTTAACCCATTGATATCAATGTGTAGCGCGCGTAAGCCGGCACCCATTGAAGTCAATGGGATCTGTTTTGAAGTGCTTCACTCTGACATGTGTTTACATGTCAGAATGAGCGGCGCGTTACTCTGTGGGAATGGAGCCTTAAAGAGCTTATGTTATGAGTATGATTAGCTACACTATGCTAGGATGGCAGCACTACATATGTTTATGTAGCATGTATAGGGTATGCCATCACTTTTTTATTCGTGTATGAGAAGATTAGAGAAAATCTTTAAAACTCTGACAATATTTTAATTATTTCTATTTGTAAAAATGTTTATCTTCTGTTAATCCTACTAATATTATAAGTGTGAAAGTTTGTGTGTTTGGATGTTTGGATGTTTGTGAGTTTGGATGTTTGTTCCTCAATCACGCTAAAACGCCTGGACGGATTTGCGTGCAATTTTCCACAAACATAGTTTTCCCTTAGTATTGAGTCACAGGCTACTTTTGGTGCCACTAAACAACATGGCTTCCTAGCAGGAGACTCACAAAAGCAGGACTCTTAGCCCCAGCTATAGACTCACACACACTGCCTGGCATTTCCTGCCTCAACCTGCCTGCACACTCCTTACTGTCACTTCAGGAGAAGCCCTCACTCTACTCACTCACATTTACATATAGCTTTCCACTATATAACACATCAAATTGTCTGTATCACGACATACACAATACAACACATCATATTGTCTGCATCACGACATACACAATACAACACATCACATTGTCTGTATCACGACATACACAATACAACACATCACATTGTCTGTATCACGACATACACAATACAACACATCACATTGTCTGTATCACGACATATACAATACAACACATCACATTGTCTGTATCACTACATACACAATATAACACATCACATCACATTTGCTAGCCCACCAAACTTTTTAAAGCACTTTTACAGTTTCACACGTCTGTGTCCGCCCAATTCTCAAATCACCGCAGACGAAGTCGCGGGTAAAAGCTAGTAAAGTAAATAAACATGACGGAAGCTAGCGCTTGGAAGACAGCAACGGACATTAACTATGGCAGTGTGAACTCCCCCTTAGAGCTGTCTACGTGCCATAACTGATTATTAATGAAAAAAAAAAATAAAATGTAATCATGTAAAGAATAATATAGAAACATGTTATTCTGAACAATGCTTCTGGAATTTCGGTCACAAATAAGGCTGCGAACATTTAACTGATCATTATGAAAGAGGACCTTTCATCAGATTGGGCACAGGCAGTTCTATATACTGAATTCAGCGCACTGTCGGCTTTCCCGATCTGTGCCTCGGGTAAAGCGCTATCGGTCCCGTACCTTTAAACTCCCTTCTGACTGCAAAACGCTACAGTACCAGGACCGATAGCGCTTTACCCGGGACACAGATCGGGAAAGCCGACAGTGCGAATGGAAGATCCTGTGGAGTATTTTGTTCCTTTTGTTTCTATTGTTAAGCATGGACAATGACTCAAGACCTGGAGTTTTTCCTGTGCACATGTGCCTGTTACCATCCCCCCAGGAGCTAAGGACAGCATGGACACCATGTGGCATGGAGGAGAAACCTACATGGAAGTGTGGACTTCTTCTTTTCAAGGAGATGATTTTTGGAGTCTATTGCTGATGTGTGAAGATACCTACAGCTGACGGGTATTTTTTTCTTTTACTGTGGACACATGGGACTCTGTTACAACCTGGGAACCTACCATCACCCACCTACCCATGTGTTTATGGAAGCTTGGCAAGAGAGCAGCACCCTGTCTCCTTGGATGGCTTCAGACCTCTCTGGGCAGTAGAATACAGTGGTAAGAAGAAAGGAAGAGGAGGGCTTGTGATGAAGGATATTTGGGGCATTTTTTTGTGGTTAATGGACAATAGCGCTGATGCAAGATACCGAACTATCAGCTGTGAGCATGAGATCTCACCACCTACCAAAGGAACTGCCACATGTTATCATGATAGCTGCATATGTCCCCCACATCTGCAAAAAACAAAAAAAACAAACGTTTTTTGCCTGTTATATCTACATGCTGTGACCCCCTCCTCATGTCCTCCAACCACGGTCGAGCTGTATTATCAACATCACTTCACACAGAGAACTAAATGATCCTGCAGTGTGTCTGTGTTTCTTTCCTTTTTAGTTGCTATGATTCCTAGGATTTCTCTATCTCCCATGAGCTTGTATATGTTTTTCTCTCTTGTTATATACTACTGTACCATCCATGAAACTGTATCACTGAAATTTCCCCATTGTGGGACTATTAAAGGATTATCTTATCTTATCTTATTTTATTTCCCAAGAATATCTCTGTCAGAATTCAACACTTGTTTGATATGTCTAATCAATGGATTTATTGCCAATAGAGCATTTATGGGACCAGCCTTGGCAACCTATACATGTGTAGGATTTATAGGTCCAGCTGCATCATCTGTAGGTAAATGTACCACAAGATATCATGACGCCCCCCTCCCCCCCTTTTTCCTATTTTATGTGTAGTGCTGACTTTTAAGGCTGTTATAATAAAGGAGTAGTTTTTATTCAACATACTCCACTGCTTCGCTGGATGTTTTTTCCGTTTGATTTATCACAAGATATCATATGAAATTTGTGTCCAAGCTAGAAGTGAAAGCATCCTTTCAACTATATAGCTTTCCAATAATAATAATAATAATAATAATCACTTACATATTTCATCTTTGTATTCACACATATAAAATATTTTTATTTTTGGTCAATTAGTGTATACTCTAATTTACCCATATGGAGGGTTGGACATGACGTTCAACAAGTCAGTCATCCTCAGATAAAACTTACATCAACCATACACATTAGATAGCTGCTGACTTACAGCTTCCATTCTTGGTTCTGATATAACCCCACACACTTGACCCAATATGTACATTTATTTCAATGGGAAGAACAGATGTTAGCAGGTCTGGCTGACTGTAGGTACATCTAATGTATATGACCTGTATTAAGGACTTGGAGAATCATCCTACAATGTGAGCAAAGCTGTCTTTACAGCTTTGCCTGTAGCGTTTCCTCGGGTGACTATCAAAGATTCCATTTATTTCTAAATGTACTAAAGTCGTCTGAGCTGCATTTTTCTAGTTGAGAACTTTCTTCTGTTCACAGATTTCCTCTCTGTTCCTCCTGATTGCACAAGTTAGTATTGTAACGCTTCCCGCAGAGAATAAGTATAGGAAGAATTGCTATCCTATCAATTTCCCAACTGAACTGAATTACAAGGTCTGTGATGCTGATACTCAGGGCTTGTCTGCAAAAGGCCAACTGCGAAACATGAACCAATTCAATCAAGTCCCAGATATCGAGCCATGGAATGCAAGCAGACAAAGCGCCATTGTTTCCTTATTCTTAATCGTGTCTAGGTTTTTTGTTTCCACTTTTTTCACATGTGATCGGACACACACATTAACACATACCTACAATAGAAATAGTATAGAAGTCATTACTATGCATGGATGAACTGATTCAGATAGAATTGAATTTTCCAAATCTTTTGGGTTCAACCTTAACCTAACATTTTTAGGGTTCGCCTTCCACTGAACAATATTATACTCTGGGATAAGTGGAGGCCCAGGTAGGTGAGTAAAAATAACAACCTGTTATACTCACCTCACCTAATCTCTCCTCGGTGTCCAGTGTTCCCCCAGCATCCTCTTCCAGGTCACATACCCCAGGGTCACTGCTGAGGCCTATGATTGGGCCTCATGTGTGGTCATGCCAATGTCATGACACAGGTTCAAAGCGTCCTGACTAGATATAACACTGTTTATATAATTTAAAGTTGTTTTTTAAAGTTGAAAGACTATGTGGAAATATAAGATGCTTTTAATATTGAAGTCAGTTACTCCTGAGCTATACAGGATTGATAGATGCTCCATTTCCAACAATCACAACCAGTAATTTCTGGCATCATGATGCCCAAATACCCAGCCTATCACAATTTATTATCTGCCAAATAAATCTTCATTCTTATACATTTCCATAGTTCCCTAGTGATGACATTTCTATCTTTATATTCATCAGTCAGGTGGCACAGGAGCAATAGTACTTTCAGTATGTAGTCTTCAGTGCATGGAATTATGAGAATACCTAGAAAAAAATGATTGCATGTAGTGAGATAGACACATTAGATATCTGTAAGGGAGGTCCTGGAAGAGATTTTTATACCATTAAAGGGGACCGTTCGTCACCTCAAACAAGTCCAGCTCTTTATATCAATTAATAGACGCCGCTCCAATGATTCTGGCACAGTTGGAATTTTTTTTTCTAGCCCCAATACCCCCACCTGTTCCTGAGCAATTAATATTGTTAGTTTTGGTGCTTTGTAAGCTATTTAGTCTATGTTTAGTTTAGTATATGTGATTCTGAGCTCTGACACTGGCTGCCCCTGATTGGATCTCTGAGTCACGCCCAACCCACCCGCCTGACACCACCCTACTGACATTACAGAACTTAAATAGCTCATCAGGCACCAAAACTATCTGCACTTATTGCTCAGGAAAGGTAGAGACTTGAGGAAAAATTCTAACTGCACTGGAATCAATGGAGAGTCAACAATTAATGGAGCCTAAGAAGTTCAATTGGTGGAGGTAGTAAAAGGTCTTCTTTAAGCAAAAATTCCCATAAATATAACTTTGTGTTATATATAACATTGTAGTCAGCAAAAAGTGTATGGTATAAGTGGGTAAAATAAAAATATTAACTAATTCAACCATACATCATTAGATCCTGTTATAGCTGCTATTCACAAAAACAAATAATGGTATCTCAGAGACTTAACAATAGGGATACAGAAATTATGGTCACAATTGTAATATTAGTGTATATTATGTTTACACTCTGATTCTGTGTTTATGGTCCTTCCATTCTGACATCACTGTGTTTATTTCTCGTGTTCTATGACATCACTGTGTTTATTTCTCTTGTACTATGACATCACTGTGGGCATTATCCATACATTATAATGCTGTGTTTATTTCCCTGTGTACTGTGACATCACTGTGATTATCATGCCTGTTCTATGACATCATGGTGCTTATTTTCCCTGTACTGTGGCATCATTAAGAACTCCTGCGTTATGATGCAGTGTTTATTATCCTTGTATTATGACATCACTTTGATTATTATACATATCCTCTGATATCATTGTGTTTACTTTCTCTGTACTGTGACAACACTGTTCATTATTGTATTAATCTTGTATTTAGTATATCTGCCCTGCATATTATTCCTATACGGTGATCGCACTAAGTGTAATAACACTTTCTTATGCTTTCAATCTTTATTGTCCATGTGCTGTGACATCACAGTGACATATTATGCAGTGCTGTGACAATAACCTGTTATTACCTAGTGACATCACTATTTTTATGATTGCTGTGTAGAGATATTGTTGTGTTTGTTACTCCTAGTAGGTCTTCACTGTATTTATTATCATTATGTACATCATCCAAGATCTGTGACATAACTGTAAGGGAACAACTGAAAATGAATAGGAATTTGAGGCAGATGTCCACCTTAAATTCCTTTTCTTTTTCCGCCTGTCCAACCTCCCATGGCAAAATGCCAAAGCAGGGCTTCAGATGTAGACTATGGATTTTCACCTCTGATTTTGCTTAAATGAATGGGCCTAATCAGAGGAATCCACCTCAAAATCAGAATCAGATTCCATTGTGGGAACAAACCCCCAAAATTATTTACCTTTATTGTTATATCACTGTGTGCATCAGTATGTGGGATGCAGAGGTTGCAGTTTAACGAGGACACTGGTGCCTGAGGTTGCCCAATGCTTTCTCTTGTACATAAGAGGATATCAATACTGGAAGCTGCTTGCATAGTTAGGCCTGATTCAAATCTGTGTTCAGTATTCTGTTGGGTGAGTCTGCACGGGACCCCCCCCCACACACACACACACCTGAAGCAAATACCAAACATTTTGACAGGCGGTGAGCAGTGAAAGCCTATAGACTATATAGCCATAGACTAAAATGGGGTCCGTGTGCTTTCCGCACGGTGTCCACACGGAACATGCGGACAGAAAAGTATTTCATGAACTACTTTCCTATCCACATGATTCTTGCGGACACCACACAGAAAGCACATGGACCCCATTATAGTCTATGTGGTCCGTGTGCTTTCACTGCTCACCGCTTGTCAATGCGTTCAGTATTCTGTTCGGGGGTCCCCATGTGGATTCCCTGAATACCAAAAGCAGATGTGAACCAGGCCTTACAAATTATGCATCCGAAATATAGGAGTTTCAACTTACCCTTCTATTTTGCTGTTGCTGTTCAATGAAGGTTTTAACTTAGTTTTAGTTGTCAGAATAAAATACAGTACAACCAGAAATGCAATAAAGACGTAGAAAAGATTTGACAACAGTTAGGGAGGGTTCACACGGTGTAACGTGCCGCGTGATGTGGCACGTCTACGCCGCGGGACCCTTTGCGGGCCGTACATGCTCCCATTGATTTCAATGGGTGCGGGGATCGTATGCACCGCGCTAGTTTGCAGCCGTGATGTTGCGGCCGCAAAATCATGGCCACAAACTAGTGCCGCGCATACGATCCCCGCTCCCATTGAAATCAATGGGAGCGTGTACGGCCCGCAAAGGGTCCCGCGGCGTAGACGTGCCACATCATGCGGCACGTTACACCGTGTGAACCCTCCCTTATTGTGGGAACTGACAATTTGTAGTATATTGTTAAGAAAGATGACAATTCAATAAATATGAAAATAGACCAATGAACAGCAGGGTAGAGTTTAGAAAGCAATGCAGGTAATTGGTTGTTACATGGCTGACGCAGAGGAAAGCAAAATTACAACACATGGGTAGAAGCAAGGGACATCACTTAGGAGACAAATTCTCGTTGCTTGTTCTGTTCTTGATCCCGCTAAGCTCCAACATAAACTGTTTGCAACTGGCGAATAATCCAGATATAAGCACTGGAACTAAAGAATTTTACTTAATCTTACCAGAAAAAAAATGTGTCCATGTCTGTATTTCAGTTTTAGTCTTGTGTAATGCACCACATACCTTTGTTAGCTTAAAATGTATGATCCTGCTCAATTCTCCAATAGGAGGGGCACCCAACATCATAAGTAAAAGTAAACTAGAAGTTTTCCTGAACTATTTCTATAAAACCCCATCTGCATTTTGCAGTTTAGTATTTTTGGTAGATTTGGGAATGAATCCAAGAAAATGGATACAGTCCTCAGTTATATTCTCCTCTGGTTCACTACAGTTTTTGGCTGAAGGATGCTCCAAGCAAACATTGAGTTAATAGGTGGCTGGTATCAAGAGAGAGTAGATATACATTAAAACTGAGGCTTTGACATAACAATAGGTCCCAAGAGTCCAGCAGAAGACAACCCCATTTAGAGCTGACTATGGGGAAAATTGCTTGCCACCAGGATGTATATTATGCGGGTTGATCTATAGGTAACTGGATGTGTACATGTTCTGTACAGTGTGAAAGGATAACCTTTAATTCCTCTGACAGTTGCTTGGCACTAGAGACGAGCGAATAGTATTCGAAACTCTAGTTTCGAAAAGCTCGCTCCCATAGGAATGAATGGAAGCGGCCAAACGCCAAGGGGTTAAGCGCTGGCTGCTTCCATTCATTCCTATGGAGCGAGGTATTCGAAACTAGAGTTTCCAATACTATTTGCTAATCTCTACACTGTAATCGTGAGATGTAACCTTTATTCTTTATTTGAAGCCATTCACATGGTATGACTGTATTCACTGTTTATGTGTCATTAAAGTGATTATATTATTGCACTTAGAAATACAGAATTGTGAATATCCTCAGAAGGTGCACCCAGATGGTGCGTAACTTTATACTAACACTTCCCTATCCTATTGTTCATCTCTGGGGAGTTCTGTGTCTCTGGGTTATTGCGTGTTATAAGGCCTTTGCTTCTGGTAACCTTATTAGTTATGTGTTCTTTCCATCTCCTGCTCTCTCGCTATGTCTGCGCTATTCCCAATGGATAGTACCCAATAAAAAAAAAGCAGGCTGAAGAATCAGAGCTCTCATCGCTGTAACAGCAGAGCATCACGTCACCTGAGGAACAGTAAAATCCAGGCTCTGGGAGGAAGCAATGACACTTGGTAGGATATAGGACCAAGGATGGCTGATTTTTTCATCCTCCTGCCTATGGGTTATTCAGCAAGTTGCTGTGATACTGCGTTTAGCATGTCTGTGCATTTAATGAATGATTAAAAGTCTTGCTTGTTCACTGCAGGCTGCAAAAGGCTGCTGCAGTAACTGGTGCAGAATGAGTGGATCAAGATAAGGATTCAGGAACTCGTGGCTAAGCAAGTCTGTAATTCACTGATCTTCCTTCTCTCTGAATATATATTGTGATCACATTGGATGCACAGAAGGACGGATGCAGTGACTAAGCAAGTGCCTGTCCCTGGATCTTATACTGGGTGCTTCCCATTGAGGAAAATGGTCAATAAAGACATGAATGGATTCCCAGTCAAGAAGTGTTCTGCCTTTCAGTTCTTTAAAAAAAGGGTAAGGCTGTATTTGATCTTGCCTTGATTCTCTAATATGTATGATACAGATGCTTGCTATTGCTATGAGTAAGGAGATGCATGCAGAAGGATTACCAGTCAGCCAAGCAATGTGTATAGGAAGCTGCGTGTGCAGGGACTGTGGTAATAGGACATGTAGAAAGCTTCCATTGATAAAATCAGTCTAGTGCTTAAACTGGATGACATCATATGGACTGCAGCTAGGTACAACATAGGCCAAGTCATAGTAAACAGAGGCATTGTTCATTTCCATTTATTCACCTCCGTCTATACAGGAATTAATATCAGCCTGAATGATGAAGTCACCAAATTGTTCTTTGCTACTTGTAATATTGTCAAACAATAATAATAATATATATATATATATATATATATATATATATATATATATATATATATATATAGTTGGAGCTTTTATGCTATTTTGTGTGCAGAAACCTTGAAGCATATTTTTTACTAGGCTACCTGAGCTGAAATTAGGTCATTCACACCAGGCTGCACGGGGTACAATGGGATTAGGATTTGTCTATGAATTATCATATAAAATAATACCAAATTATGCAAAAATTGGACATGTCCTGAGTGTTTCGTGAGCACATGCTGAACAGACTTACAGGGTGATGTTATTGTTACATGTTCGATCAGGGCGTTTGTTGGAATAATAAAGGTTCTGCAATAAAGTCACGTGGTGCTATATTATTTATACAATCTGTGGTCTAGTGTGTTGTGGTATTTCCTCATCCTGGTATCTTCCAGTGGGATCTCCAAATATATTCCTTTGAGGCTTTATCCAATACACCTATATTTGTATAAGGCTGTGGTACTAGAAATAGGCACATAAATATGTAAAGGATAACTTTCTGTCTATGACTTTCCAGTAATCCAGAATAAGTAATACTATTGAGGGATACGTTTATATATTGAATTTTTTATTTATTTTTTTTTTTTTTGGGGGGGGAGGGGGCTTACTTGAAATCCTTCTGGGTAAGATCTATAATGGCTCTGTATGATTTAACATGCAGCATAGAAAACAAGCATATCATATACATTGCACAAGAAGCATGGAGCAGTAACGGGAGGCCAAGTGCAAATGTGATGTCTGCACAAATAAGAATAGAGGTTTGCAGAGACTTATATGGCTGAGTTGTCTTATAAGTTTGTCACTTACATTCCTACCAATGCCCTTAGAACAATCATTATCTTAGAAATCACACAAAGATATATGTTACAATTAATGCCAGAGTCACATCCCATAGAAGTCAATAAAACTCCCCATTATTAAGTGTCAGTATGGGGAAGACACGTGACTCCGACCAAATGATGACCTCATCATGTAACTCAAGTCAAGTGACATTCTTATGTTACGTATTGGGCTGCTCAAGTAACTATCATGTATTCATGAAGTCTGATGTATTTTTTACACATTATACCAGTGAAAATCGCCTCCTGGAACTGGTTGTGTCATCTTTAACAGTAATATTAGGAACTAAGCATTGCTTATAATTTTACATTAGATTTTCACATGCTGGCTGAAGTATGTAGGGTGATTCTTATTGGCACAGGTGGAATAATACAAATATATTACTAGGCTTTCTGATATGCTTGTCTCAAATTCTACATCAACAGTCAAAAACTGAACTTTTAGCCTCCTCAAATATTAGATGTAGATTTTCTTTTGTATTTGACATAATTGTTTAGCTGAACCCCCCCACCACCACCACCACCCCCCAGATAAGCCTCAACTCAGTTTAGGGACAATGTGAAACTTTCAGCCTCTGTAAGGATGTCACATTGATTAATTAATTAATTCATTCATTAATTAATTCAGTACTATCAAACTGTCATTATTATGTATGATATTCTTAAACTGGCCATACACATGTATTTTAGCATGATATACTGATTTCAGTGTGACCGCTGGACCATCTAATGTGGATGGGATACATTTACCATGTCCCAAGTGACAGATCTTGGGAGAAATAAAGAACAGACAATTCATGGTAAAATAATCCACAACAAGAGGGGAGAGCAGATGCTCAATATTGGGAAAACTGGAGGAAAATAGGTTTTTCACACTGCACAATTTTATATTATCAACAGATAAGGCAAAGTATTTCATATAGTAAGCACAACATAAGCACACAAGTAGTTTTAGACTTAAAGAGGCTCCGTCATTACATACACTTACCCCTATCCACAGTATAGGGTATAAGTGTCACATCGATGGGGGTCCAACTGCTGGGTCCTCAGTGATCATGAGAATGAAGGACCAAAAGCCCCCATGCATCTTTCCTGTGAATGAAACCCCCTGCGCTCTTACATGATTTTCACCTTATTTACTAGTATGCGGCTGCTGATACTGCAATCTCTCAATGGTCGGACCTCCAGCAATGTAATCCTTATTCCTTACCCTATTAATAAAGGAAAACTGTATGTAATGATACAACCCTTTTAATTAATACAGTTTAATAATAGTATCATTTTCCATGTTTCTCTAAAGAACTACACTACACTGATGAAATCAGGATCTTTCATGACATTCCATTCTAAATCATGGATATTAATATGGAGATGGTCACCCCTTTGCAGTTGAAAGAGCTTACACTTTTTGGAGAAGTTTTTGTAGTGCGTTTGAGAGGACAGACACTGATGATGAATGAGAAGGCTGTTCATCTCAAAGGTGTTCAATGCGATTGAGATCAGTACTCAGTCAATACAGTCAAGTTCTTCCACATCAAACTCCCCAACTATAACTTGAGCACAGTCATGCTGGAACAGAGAAGGGCCTTCACCAAACTCCTTCACCAAACTGTTCCCATATAGGTGGTAGCATACAATTGTTCAAAATGTCTTGGCATGCCAAAGCATTAAGATTTCCTTTCACTGGAATTAAGATGCCTAGGCCAACCCTTGAGAAACAAGGCAGCATCATTCCTCCTCCACCAAACTTTACATTTGTAACAATGCATTCAGGCATGTAGATTTTCTTTTGTATTTGACATAATTGTTTAGCTGAACCCCCCCACCACCACCACCACCCCCCAGATAAGCCTCAACTCAGTTTAGGGACAATGTGAAACTTTCAGCCTCTGTAAGGATGTCACATTGATTAATTAATTAATTCATTCATTAATTAATTCAGTACTATCAAACTGTCATTATTATGTATGATATTCTTAAACTGGCCATACACATGTATTTTAGCATGATATACTGATTTCAGTGTGACCGCTGGACCATCTAATGTGGATGGGATACATTTACCATGTCCCAAGTGACAGATCTTGGGAGAAATAAAGAACAGACAATTCATGGTAAAATAATCCACAACAAGAGGGGAGAGCAGATGCTCAATATTGGGAAAACTGGAGGAAAATAGGTTTTTCACACTGCACAATTTTATATTATCAACAGATAAGGCAAAGTATTTCATATAGTAAGCACAACATAAGCACACAAGTAGTTTTAGACTTAAAGAGGCTCCGTCATTACATACACTTACCCCTATCCACAGTATAGGGTATAAGTGTCACATCGATGGGGGTCCAACTGCTGGGTCCTCAGTGATCATGAGAATGAAGGACCAAAAGCCCCCATGCATCTTTCCTGTGAATGAAACCCCCTGCGCTCTTACATGATTTTCACCTTATTTACTAGTATGCGGCTGCTGATACTGCAATCTCTCAATGGTCGGACCTCCAGTAATGTAATCCTTATTCCTTACCCTATTAATAAAGGAAAACTGTATGTAATGATACAACCCTTTTAATTAATACAGTTTAATAATAGTATCATTTTCCATGTTTCTCTAAAGAACTACACTACACTGATGAAATCAGGATCTTTCATGACATTCCATTCTAAATCATGGATATTAATATGGAGATGGTCACCCCTTTGCAGTTGAAAGAGCTTACACTTTTTGGAGAAGTTTTTGTAGTGCGTTTGAGAGGACAGACACTGATGATGAATGAGAAGGCTGTTCATCTCAAAGGTGTTCAATGCGATTGAGATCAGTACTCAGTCAATACAGTCAAGTTCTTCCACATCAAACTCCCCAACTATAACTTGAGCACAGTCATGCTGGAACAGAGAAGGGCCTTCACCAAACTCCTTCACCAAACTGTTCCCATATAGGTGGTAGCATACAATTGTTCAAAATGTCTTGGCATGCCAAAGCATTAAGATTTCCTTTCACTGGAATTAAGATGCCTAGGCCAACCCTTGAGAAACAAGGCAGCATCATTCCTCCTCCACCAAACTTTACATTTGTAACAATGCATTCAGGCACGTTACCCAGGCATTCACACAATCCAGACTAGTCCATCAGGCTGCCAGATAGAGAATTGTGATTCATCAATCCAAAGAACACATTTCCACTACTTTTGGGTCTGGTGGTGGTTTGTATTACACCACTCCATCTTACACTTGGCAATGTAATGGTGACCCATGCCGTGAAGATCCTGTTGCATAGATTTCATGATGATGTTAATGGCAGAGATGGTTTGGAGACCTGCACTTACTGAGTCACCAGAGCAATGGCTCTGCACTTGGCAACCTTGTTCTGTAACTTTAGGTGGTCTGCCACTTCATGGCTAAGTTGCTGTATTTCCTAAGTGTAACCACCTTTCAATAATCACAGTTTATGGTGGAAGTAAAGTTAATTTGAGAATTTAGCGGCCACTTATGGAAATTGCTGCCATTCTCTTTTCCTTTTGTTCTCTTGATGCTGAAAAACATGTTAACAGTGGATTACTCTAATTTGTTTCACAATGCCAGGCATAACATCATAAAACTAGATAAAATCTCATAGGGCTTCTAAATCCCAACAAGTATGTTTCTTGAGGAAAGAATAATAGAACAGTTCTGATTTTTTCCCATGTTAAATAAATAGCAAATATTTTCATTCACAGGATACTGACTAGGTAAAGCCATTTTACTATATATTGCTGAAATACAAGAAAAAGTTCTTTTTATTCAAATCCCTAATAAATTCTTAAAATTCAGAGAGTTACTTCCCCCGAAGCTGACAATACATGTCAGATGTTGAACGAACTTGATTCCTCCATACTTGCATCCTCAGCTCATTGAGAGGTGCATGTATAATAAAGTTAGAGGGGGGCAAAGGTCGCTCTCCCTTGACAAAATAACATATCACATAGACTGGCAAAATAGGTTAAATGCATATTATTATTGTGCTTTCTTAGATACAACATATTCCAAAGCACTTTACAGATATTGTCTTTAGATTGTGGGAATAAACTCATGCTAACACAAGGAGAACATACAAACTCCATGCAGATGGGGATTCAAACCCAGGACCGAAGGATTGGAGCCCTATAGTCACATCACTGTGAATATCAGGCATGTAGAAAATTATTTTTTAAAGGCCGTCACAGAGCCACATTAAATTCAATGCATGTGAATAGGGGCTATTCACATGACCGAGTTTTGTCCATTTTCACGGATCCCTCAATACACTCAGAAGTATGAGGGATGTGTGAAAATAGCCATAAAAATTTATGTTATTCACAACTGTTTTGCACCTTGAATGTAGGCTTAAGGTTTTGATAAGTAAGGGGGCTTTCACACTTGCACCCAATCTCCGGTTTGTGCATTCTGCCGGGTTTCCGTCTTCAGCCCCTGGGAAACTGGACAGGGGATAGAAACCTGACGGTCAGTTTTAAAACCCATTCACTTGAATGGATTTGCAAAGGTGACCGTCTGTGTGAGCCTTCTGCCTGTCCGTGGGGAAACCGTTTTTTTTAGCCGGACATAAAGTCGGACATGCAGGAGAACTGGAGAACAAACTGGAGAAAGAGCACAGGTGTGAACTGCCCCTAACCTTTTTATTTTGCATTTTTGCATGAAATGTAATGCCTATGAATCAGTGGCGTAACTAGGAATGGCGGGGCCCCGTGGCGAACTTTTGACCGACCAACACCGAAGACCTCGACCGACCGCCACCCCCCCCCCCCCCCGCATTCCTGCATGCTCTATTATGTCCCACAGTGCCCCCTGCACACAATATCATGCCCCATAGTGGCCCGTGCACACAGTATTATACCCCATAGTGGCCCCTGCACACTGTATTATGTCCTATAGTGGCCCCTGCACACACTATTATGTCCCATAGTGGCCCCTGCACACAGTATCATACCCCATAGTGGCCCCTACACACAGTATTATGCCCCTGAGTGGCCCCTGCACACAGTATTATGCCCCATAGTGGCCCCTGCACACAGTATAATACCCCATAGTGGCCCCTGCACACAGTATTATGCCCCTGAGTGGCCCCTGCACACAGTATTATACCCCATAGTGGCCCCTGGACACAGTATTATGCCCGATAATGAACACCCATGAACAATAATTATACTCTGGGGTCTTTTCACTCGGGAACCAGATCCCAGTCAAGTGAAGTCAGGGACGTCACACAACTAGGCCCAATGCCTGTAGCGCGTAGAGGTAAGTAACAATGTTTTTTATGTTCTCCCCTGGGCCTCCGATCAATAATAGTGTTTGTGGGGCTTGTGGCATTACTTACCGATCCCGGCCCCTGCCAGTAAAGGCCTGTTAAAAAAAAAAAAAAAACGCAGCGGAAGAGACTGTCGCCAGGCCACTAATGTCACGGGCCCGGTGGCAGCTGCTACCCCGGTAGTTACGCCACTGCTATGAATGTAGGCTGAAACAACAGTACTAACCACTGAGCCACCAGGCTGCCCATTTTATTCGTAATCATTGACTGTCAGCCTTCCCTTTGTATTTAATACAGTCCCCTCATCCTTAGTGTCTACTACCTGTATATTATTATTGTTATTATTATTATTATTATTATTATTATTATTATTATCATCATGATTATTAACATTTATATAGCATAAATATTTACATCAGTCACAAATCTCTAAATGGGTAATGCTGGTTCATATCTGTATTGGGTGTCATTCTGCAACAGATCTGTCAATTAAAAATAATGGACATCCATTAGACACCTGATGGACCCCATTATAGTCATTTTGTTCGTGGCCGCTATGTTTTTGCCACCCATTTTTTATCCTCCTTGTCCTCTGATCAACCAGAAGAATTGAAACCAGATTCAGATGTCAAGCTAGCCTTAGTCAAAAGAAAGGTAACTACCACTCTTAAAACTAACCTCTAAAATCTAGCTGCTGTTGTTCAACAATAAAAATTACCTGCCAAACATGTACAATGCTAGAAATAGGACTTAACACATGCACAAATGCAATTACTTCTAGTACATAACAATATACCCAGCAGGAAGGAGCAGTAATAGCCCCCATAACAGTAGCCCAGTACAAGAGCCTATTTCTGCAGCACCATAGTACACCCTGTCCTTATGTATGAGGGGAATAGACAATGCCAAGAAATAATGACTGTGGTCAGAGGTGAACCTTCCTTTTTCGCCGCCCGAGGCGGGCGACAGAAAGCCCCCCTCGGGAGAAGGGGGTGGAGTGGAGGGGGCGTGACGGAGCGGAGGGGGCATGGCGGAGCGAAGGGGGCGTGGCTTAGCAGCGTTCGCAGGCAGAGAGCAGGCAGGGAGAGGACCTGCTCTCTGCCTGAGCGTGAGGGGAGGCGCTGCTCCAGCGGCCTCCCCAATCCACCGCTCGGTGCTAAGCCAGTCCAGGACAGCTTGTCCTGGACTGGCTTAGGTAAGCAAAAATGCCGCCCTCCCGAGGCCCTGGCATAGCGCCGCCTGAAGCGGTCGCTTCAGGTCGCCTCATGGGAACTGCGGCGCTGACTGTGGTTCACCTCACCAGACACACTTAATAAACGTCACACATCTAACAATAGGACATACAGTAAACAAATATCATTGGAAAATACTGTATATTGCTAGCAATTCATACCAGATACAAAGTGCCAGCAAGTACTTTGTACAAACATCAATAAATACAATGTATATCAGGTTAAGATAAGGAACTTTATGTAACAGCTTTTAATACCAGCAGGGCACTATGTACAGAGGTCCCAACGCATTTACCTTTCACAAGTTCATCAGAGGACTGTAAGCAATTAATAAATGCATAACTAAAAATGAGATCTATATAGAAGCAAATGCATAATAACAAGACTTGATATAACTGGAGATCTCATCATAGGGGTGTGAACCGCCCCTTACAAGTAACCTTTTTTGTTTTTTTTTAATGCATTTTGCATGTAATGCAATGCCTATGAATCAGTGGTGTAACTAGGAATGGCAGGGCCCCACGGCGAACTTTTGACATGGGCCCCCTTTTCCGACGCCAAAGACCAACTGACACCCCCCCTCCCCCGTGTTCCTACGTGAACTACGGTATTATGCCCCATAGTGGCCCCAGCACACAGTATTATGCCCCATAATGGCCCCTGCACACAGTATTATATCCCATAGTGGCCCCAGCACACAGTATTATGCCCCATAGTGGTCCCTACACACAGTATTATGCCCCATAGTGGCCCCAGCGCACAGTATTATGCCCCATAGTGGCCCCTGCACACAGTATTATACCCCATAGTGGCCCCAGCACACAGTATTATGCCCCATAGTGGTCCCTACACACAGTATTATGCCCCATAGTGGCCCCTGCACACAGTATTATGCCCCATAGTGGCCCCTGCACACAGTATTATGCTTCATAGTAATCCCTGCAAACAGTATTATGCCCCATAGTGGCCCCTGCACACAGTATTATGCCCCATAGTGGCCCCTGCACACAGTATTATGCTCCATTGTGGACACCCATGAACAATTATTATACTCTGCGGTCTTTTTCCCTGCCAAGATCGGTAAGTAAGTAGGGCCTGTTACCGGCTATATTAACGGCCTGTTAAAAAAAAACACAAAAAAAAAAAAAAATAGCGGTAGCGGCTGTCACTGGGCCCCCTTAATGTCCCAGGCCCTGTGGCAGCCACTACCGCTGCTACTCCGGTAGTTACGCCCCTGTGTTTATTATTTTGTACTCAGGGTTATATTAGCCATATGGCAAACAGTGAACCTGCATCAGGCCCCATGTTCTCTGTCCCAAATCCAGCAGGATAGTCCTACAATAGGGGCTTCCTGGGTCCCAGTTTCAGCTCTATTTGCATCCTCAATATGGTACCAATGGTAGATGTGAGCGCCCCCAACTGCTTACTCACATACAAAGCTGGATAACCCCATCTAGCTTTTCTCTTAACCAATTATACATATATACTAATTGTCAAACTAATTGTCAAAGATTGTCAAAGTGCAAATAGTTTACCCATTAACTGGACTGATGGCTGTAAAGACATATTTCCTGGTGATGGGAGGATGACCTCCGAGGCCTCCAGTGCACAGATTGTTTTGTTAGATTCCTACTTATTGGTAGTATGACCTAATAGAACAAAGAATAAAACTCAGAGGCTTTCTTTTACTTCTTTATCTGAAATCCCTTACTAGGTTCACAATTAAAATACTTTATTGAGCAAAGATTTCTAATTTTACTATTTATGTAGTTTGCTTGTATTGAGAGAAACACTGGTAATTTTTGTAACTCCCAAGCCCAACTGTTAGCTTAAAGGAATTGTACAGGTAATAAAATATTTCAGTGTAAAATAATAAAAAAATATAATAATTCTTTTCTCACCAATTCGTTGTCATATCTATTTCAATGCTGCTTGGTCAGTACAGACTAGAGTGTTGGTTTAGGTCATATGAGAGGGTTGTTGGACAAGGGTTGTGAGTAGAGATGAGCGAGTACTGTTCGGATCAGCCGATCTGAACAGCACGCTCGCATAGAAATGAATGGACGTAGCCGGCACGCGGGGGGTTAAGCGGCCGCCGTCAAAGCGGAAGTACCAGGTGCATCCATTCATTTCTATGGAGCGTGCTGTTCGGATCGGCTAATCCGAACAGTACTCGCTCATCTCTAGTTGTGAGGATTACTTGGGGACAATGCTGAATTCTCCTAGGAGACCATATATTATTCTGTTCATAACTGTACTTGGTTCCCCTTCCAGTCTTACTCTTCTTCTGGCTGCAGTGATGACTTGGTAAGTTTGTATTCATGTATTATTTTATACCACCATTCGCTGTTTTAAAAATATTTTTTATGACCCTTTAAGGAATTAGCAGTGTAGAAGGCTGGAGTAAAACATTATATAATTCCAGCCTAGACCATTCTAAGAATCTGAAATGCGACCCTCATGTAAATTCACTCTATTACTGTTTTCTAGGTAACTCCCATGATTGGATTTACAATATTGTTGGAGTCTCTGTAGGAGACTGCACTGCTGGATACGCCTAAAATCAGCGGAAAGAAAATTCCCGCAAGGAGGAATTTTCTCTCCACTGGTTTCAGTATCAAAATAGCAGAACTGGCAGACCCTATTATAGTCTATGGGGTCTACAGGTTAATGCATGTAATCGCTTTTTAAGTGGACAGGGTTTTTGTCTTTTGGGTTCCCATTCGACTGTCCCCAATAGTGATAAAAGATGTTAGATAAATAGGCAGATAGATGGATAGGAGATAGATAGATAGATAGATAGATAGATAGATAGATAGATAGATAGATAGATAGATCACTAGATAGATAGATTAGATAGATAGATAGATAGATAGATAGATAGATAGATAGATAGATAGGAGATAGATAGATAGATAGATAGATAGATAGACAGACAGACAGACAGACAGACAGACAGACAGATAGATAGATAGATAGATAGATAGATAGATAGATAGATAGGAGATAGATAGATAGACTAGCTTTTAGGACCAGATAGAAAAGCTGCTCGCCTACTCATTGAAAACTAATACCAACAAGAGAATTGACGTTTCTCATGAAACCAAAATGATGTAATTATTTACAATATTTAAACTATTGTCACATAAAATGTTCTTTATTCCGTCCCACATTTTTTTCTAAAGATTTTACAATAAGAGCCTCTATATATATCATTGTGTTTTCACAAATTGTGTACCCCATTGGGCATCCTAGTCATATTAAAGTATATACTATACAGTTCTGCCTTCTTCATTGTTTAAGATTGGAGTTAAGACATTTATGTCTTGTTCCTGTGAGAATTTCACTGAATCTGGCCTTATTTGCTTCCTTTCAACTCTATAAACCTGTTAAATGGAACCAAATCTGATCATGTCCTTCAAGAAACAGACAGATGGGCAAGCTTCAAAATATTGACTGTAATACTACTTGCTGTGTCTGGAGCTGACAAAAAATAGAACTTGTTACTTTGTATTCTGAGGCATATGGAAGCTATAACGTATGTTATGCACTATGAATAACAAAGACATAAGGCACCTTGTGACATTTTGAAGTAAATGTGCTGTAGAATGAGGTTTGGCCTACCACAGCTTGCTGCTTAATAAGCCTTTCACTACATAAAACAGATAACAAATTTCTGAGATTGCAGACCGGCCGCCGCATAGCTTTTAACTCCAGTATATATTTATATAGCCATTCATTGCTATTAAAATAAATTAGTTCAGAGCAAACTCAGACCAAGGGGAATTGCTGCATACAAATGGGCAGAGTTACACATAAACTGCATAGATTCTGCAAGGTACATAACAGCTTGTCTGAGATTGGTCCTGATCCCATATATCAGCAGTATTTTATTTATTTATTGGCATGCTTTTATATATCACAGCATTATCATTTCCACGTTAGACCAGACATTGCAGTTTATTGAATATGATTGTCCACAATCCCATTAACATGTCAATAATGCCTTATGGAAGTTAAACATGCCATAAATGCGTTGTAGTGATGTTACTTTTAGAGATGAGCGAATAGTAAAATGTTCGATATTCGATATTCGTTTCAAGTAGCCCCGCAATATTCGACTACTCGAATCGAATATCGAATCCTATTATACTCTATGGGGGAAAAATGCTGGTTTCAGGAGTAGGCAATGTTCGATCAAATAGGACTTACCAAGTCCACGAGTGAGGGTCGGGCTGGATTCTCCGAGAAGTCTTCTCCGTGCAGCGTCCCGTGGCGTCTTCCGGCTCTGAATTCACTCTGCCAGGCATCGGGCCTGGGCAGAGCCGACTGCGCATGTCCGCACTACAAGAAAATGGACGCTTACAGTCAAAGCGCCCATTTTCTTGTAGCGCGGGCATGCGCAGTCACCTCTGCCCAGGCCCGATGCCTGGCAGAGTGAATTCAGAGCCGGAAGACGCCGCGGGGAAGCTGCACAGAGAAGACTTCTAAAGGTAGGAGGAGAACCAGCGTTGATTGGCCGACTGTATAGCATTCGGCCAATCAACGCTGGTTCTGCATTGAATTTTTCCATTCGAATAGCGAGTAGTATTCGATCGAGTATAAATATTTTGAATACCGTAGTATTAAATCGAATACCTACTCGATCGAATACTACTCGCTCATCTCTAGTTACTTTCTGCTTAAAACCTCACCTTTCCAGAATATAATTTACCTTGACACTCATAGATAACTATGACCTTTAAAACCTGGTATGGCAAGCCAAAGTAACCCCTTTCCAAATTAAGACTGGTTATAGTTTGGTCCAGGCCAGAGTATACCCCGGGTATTAACTGTCCTAGGCCAAACTATACCCAAGGTGTAAAATAACCTAGGCCAGACCATACTCCATCACTGGTTTTCTCACCCTGTCTCTAATGTACATTCCTCTCTTTGGCACCAAACTTTTTCCAATTTTGACAACTATGGAAGACCAACTATATGACCAGCTTTTGAGATTCTACACTGCAACACAACAAATGTACCCCTAGTGGATCTATGACCTACCTCCAGGGAAACATTCAAATATAAGGTCCTAGTTCAGGAAAACAGATAAGCCATATCGAGTAGACGGAGGGATTCTTTACCATGGGGAAAAGTATGTTCTCACTAAAAACCGACTGTCAAATATCCTGAAGGCCTGTCATGATAATCCAATTTCTGGTGGTCAATTTAGCAGAGATAAAACGTTAGCCAAAATCTCTGACCATTATTACTTGGAATTAATTATAAGGGAAGGAAGAACAACCTTCACCAACATGTCAAAGCATGTCAATAATGTTTTACAGGAAAACTGCTATAGGTATAATTGACATGCTGCAATGGTTTTGGAAATCTCAACATATCCACTGTGTGTATTTTTTTTGCAATGTGTGGATTGGATTTGCTAGAATCCCATCCACTATGCAGTGACTGTAAAATGCAGAGGGACTGTGGAGTTTATACTACGTGGGGGCCCGGCCTTATGATTCATTTTTTTTCCAAACCCTAAACTCTTTGCTCTTGGTCCAGTGATTCGGGATAGACTGGTTGCTAGCAATCGTACAACTTAGACATAACATTTCGTGACAGAAAGGTAATTTGAAACAGTTGTAAAAGTAGAAACTGGTAGCCATCAAATGACATTGCTTTCATTGACATTTTCAAAAATACCCTGCCTAGGCTTTTATAACTACAGGAATGTGTTTATACATGGATGAGACGTAATATCAGACTAACTACTTGCATTATACCGGTTAGGCCTCCTGTGTTGCAAAAGCAGTATTGACCCAAAAAAGTGTAGACTGTAAAGGTGTCCTATGGTACTTGGCACCAAGACATTAGCAGCAGATCCTTTCAACAATGTTTGCAGTGCACTAGGGCACATTATCCTGTCATGAAAGGGTGTTTTTGGTCTTCAGCGAGTTGCATCCACATGAACAACAGAACTCAAAGTTTTCTAGCAGAACATTGTCCAGAGCATGACACTTTATACACTGGCTTGCCTTCTTTCTATGCATCTTGCATCCTGGTACCATTGTTCCTTAGATAAGATAAGCACACAAATCTGGACATTACTATGACAAAAACAAATGTGATTCAACATACCAGGCCACCTTTCTCCATTGCTCAGTGGTCCAGTTCTGATGCTCGGATGCCATTAGTAGTCACTTTTTGCAGTGGACAGAGATCTAACCAGTCTGTGGCTTTGCAGCAAGCTGAAATGCACTGTGTGCATGGACACATTGCTATCATAGCTAACATTATTCTTTCAGTAGCTCTTCTGTGAGAGTGGACCTGATAAGCTAGTCTTTGGTCTCAAGACACCTCTATGCACCTCATGTGCCTGTGATCCTGTTTCCGATACACCATTTGTCTTTTGGTTTTTGGTAGGTATATTCCACTGTATATCTGCCAAGATCTGCAGTTTTACAGATGCTCTGACACAGTTATGTCACCATCACACTCCAGATTTCTATGCTACACCATGTTTTCTGCCTTCAGAACCTTAAACTGACTGTTTACTTGCTGCCTAATACAACCCACCCCTTGACAGATGCCATAGTCATGAGATAATCCATGATATTTACTTCACCTGTCACTTGATTTTAATGTCATGGCTGATATATACAATGTTTAGCCCATTTGTGCTGTTACAGCATATCATTTATTTGATTTTGTCTTTCTATTTCAATGTTCTTGTATGAACCGGGCTAAATACAAATTATTTGCCATATATTATAAAGCTACTAAATTCATTTTTCAGCTCTGACTGACAGTACATAAAAATCAGCCTATTATGCTTTTCCATCTATCTGGTGTTATTAACGCTGAAGTTAGAAAATTAGGCCTGACTATCACTGCGCATACGCACCATTCAGTACTCAAGTTGCCTGAATGATATATGTCATTGAGCCGCATTCATAGTGATTAAAGGAAGCTGGAGACATACACCCAGCTTCAGTGCTCAGCTTAAAGGGGTTGTCCAGGAATTGAACAGATTCTAGAGGAGCCCATGATATAACATTAAAAAAATATATACTCACCTGTCCCTGGCACTCTGGTGTCTGCCACTGCAGCCTGTTCAGGTGCACTCTGTGCCTTGGTTCCCAAAGGCCCTGCGCTAAACATAGAGCTGTTGATCAGCAAGTTCTCAAATGATCAGATAGGTCACAAGGTCTGCTATGATCAGCTCACCCAACCTGCTAAATAGAGTGACCACAACTGGCTTTTGGATTGCACATTATAATTACTATATACAGGAAAAACTCTTAGTATATACAGTACAGACCAAATGTGAAGGCATCAAAACTATGAATTAACACATGTGGAACTATATACTTAACAAAAAAGTGTGACACAACTGAAAATATGTCTTATATTCTAGGTTCTTCAAAGTAGCCATCTTTTGCTTTGATTCCTGCTTTGCACACTCTTGGCATTCTCTTGATGAGCTTCAAGAGGTAGTCACCAGAAATGGTTTTCACTTCACAGGTGTGCCCTGTCAGGTTTAATAAGTGGGATTTCTTGCCTTACAAATGGGGTTGGGACCATCAGTTATGTTGTGCAGAAGTCAGGTGGATACACAGCTGATAGTTCTACTGAATAGACTGTTAGAATTTGTATTATGGCAAGAAAAAAGCAGCTAAGTAAAGAAAATTGAGTGGCCATCATTACTTTAAGAAATGAAGATCAGTCAGTCCGAAAAATTGGACTGATACATTGAAGCAAAAACTCCTCTCGACAATGCACACAACACAACAGTTAAGACATAACCATTTTATACAGTATAATATATACATGTCTCATCACACATGACTAAAACACTCCACCAAACAAGAAAGTGTCATCTCTCAAATTTCCTACACTCATGTATTCATCTATGGCATAAGAAAAGTCTCTCATGTCACGAACATATCAGGTGTTAGTTAGAGAAAGCCTACAAAGCCGAGTACTTATGTAAGACTATCCCTGCTTTCTATCTTTCACCTCTCCTCTTACTTTATATCTAGAAACATTGCTGCCTGAACCTTCCTTCTTCTGGACATAGGTAGTATGGAAGTAGATGCCATATGTAAGCCGTGAGAGAATACATTGAATGTTATTAGCCGTATCGACAGCTGTTCATACTGGGCAATGTAGTTCAATGATGAGCTAGAGGATGGTTGAATTTGCTGTATGAAGGGAAATTGAATTTCTCATTTGCTTAGGCCCAGTTCACATCTGCATTCGGCCATTCCCTATCCGCATGAAATATGCGGAGAGAAAAGTCCTGCAAGCAGTATTTTTCTATTCGCATTTCTTGTGCACACAGATCCCATTATAGTCTATGGGTAGGTTTCTGTTCAGGGGTTCTCCAAATGGAATCCCAAACGCAGATGTGAACCGAGCCTTAGATTACAGGAAAGCACAAAAATACAAAACAAAAGCAACACAACCAATAAGAAGTAATGTATTACATTCGCTGTACTGCATTCGCTTTTGTTACTAGAGATATTCAGGATTGTTGCGTTAAATAGCTGCAAGCCCAGTGTTTTTTTTGGTGATTTTGACCACATTGCTTGCTGGAGACATCCAGTAGGATTATCCTTCATGCCAATCCTGGTGCATTATTTATCTATGTCCTAGTTCCTTGTTTCCACATTTCTAAAGCCACAGTTTTAGCCCTAAATTACGCAATATCATTTCTTAAATTGTAATAACAATAAGGCACATGCTATTACCGCTGGAAATATTTTACATTTTTGTTTGTTTTTGTACTGTGTACTCTGGGCACGTGGACATTTGTAATAAAGCCAAATGATGACAGATTTCATGAATTGTTTGAGTTCCTGTCAGTGTGGCTTGTGTGTACATACTTTGTACTGCACATTAGTGCTAAGAATACTACACCACTAGCTAGACAATTGTATTGTTAATGGGCAAGCGGTTATGAAGTAAAGCAGCCATTCATCCTGTAGCCATTAAACAACCTGTACAACCGCGGAAAACCACTGTTTTAGTGGTCCAGCTCTCTGTCTTTCAGGTCATTCAGGTCCACCGGCGGACCAGAATGACAGAGGTCCGTACGCACATATAAACATAGACTAGGGGTGAGGGAAAACTAGGGAAAATGTAATAGCATTTTGTGCTATTACAAAAAAAACCATGAAGAAACAGACACATTTTTCCTTCTTTTTTGTTTACATTTTCTCAGAAATAAAAAAAAGAAAAAAAAACATATAAAAATAGCATAAAAATAAAGCCCTATTTATAACCAACAAAGACTCAAAAATGATTTGAACAACCCAAAGGAAAAAAAAGTGCTATAGCCCTCAAAACTACATGTATGAAAAACCTGAAAATGTGTCCGGTCCTGAATCAGGGAAAATGGCTGGTCCTGAAATGATTAAATATGCTTTTTTTTTGTAAAGCGTCTTGCGTTTGATATGGCAACACACATAATTTCTTAAAGGGATGCTGGGGAACAGTATGGCAGCCCTGGGAGTATCAGATTCCATGACATCACCCCAAAAAAACATATTATAATCTGCTATTGCATCTAACCCTTTTAGTTAAGGGAATCAATGCACCTTACAATGTTATTTTGCACAATGTCAAAAACAAATGCCCCAAAGAACTTTTAAGCTAAGGACCCAGGTTCTGAAATGTGGCATTATTGGCTTCTGCAGAAATACAGCAAAAAAAATGTTGCATTTTAGGGAGCAAACACGTGTGTATTTTGGCAAAATACACTTGTAATTAAGACTCCCATTGACTTCAATGACATTTTACACGTGTATTTTAACGTGTATTTTGACATGTATTTTGACGTGTTTTTTTTACACGTGTAAAAAAATGTCATTGAAGTCAATGGGAGTCTTATTTTTACACGTGTATTTTGCCAAAATACACGCACGTTTACTCCGTGTGCAGGATTCCTTATACAGTACCGGCAAGGTGAATGAAATTCTGGCTAATCTCATCTTCAGATTGTAGAAAAAAAACACTATGGATGCACTTTTTGAAAAAAAAATTTCTGTCAATTTTTCCTGTGCAAATACTTGCATTTCCCTATAGATTTAATAAGGGAAGAACTGCAGTGAAAAATGCAGCATGTCCATTATACCTATGGAAACACTCCAGTTTTCTGTATAGGTATAATAGAGGCAGAAGGTCCACAGAGGAAAATTACCTATGCTTTGAGAAATTTGCAAACTGACAGCTATGGTATCGCCCATTGTTAATTGGATAGTGAAGTGTCAAGTCATTTCCAAGGAATTCAGAAGCAGTAGCAAACATTCAGATATAACTAGTTCCTTAAGTTAGGTTCACACCTGCGTTCGGGTCTCCATTCTGTGGTTTCCGTTTTCTGCATGCAAGAAGACGGAAGCCACAGACCAGGTCCGGCCGTGAGCGGCAGTAAGCGTTTTATGCTCTCTGCCGCAAAACCGTTTTTTTTTTTAAACCGGACACAGAGTACTGCATGTCCGACTCTGTGTCCGGATTTAAAAAAAACGGTTTCGCGGCAGAGAGCATAAAACGCTCACCGCTGCTCACGGCCGGACAGCTTTGAAACCCATTCAAATGAATGGGTGAGAAAGAGTCCTGCAGGTTTCCGTATCCTGTCTCTGTTTTGCGCAGGAAATGGAAACCTGCAGAACGGAGAATGGGCGCAGATGTGAACGAGCCCTTATATGCAATACAGGGTGGCTTTGTCCCAGGTTAAAGGAGCAAAAAGTAAAAAAAACTGCTTTTACCTCAAAACAAAACAAAAATATTATCTATATTATGCTAGGTTCACAGTCCATAGTCCTGGTCCCTTAGAGGTACAGAACAATGGACAGGTGGTCTACAACAATAGAAGTTATATATAGAGCCCGACGGACCCTATTGACTATAATAGGGTGCAACGTGTCTGCTTTTTTAAATTGAAAACGCAGACAAAAAACCTAAATAATGACTTTTTGTCACATGGTTCTGTATACTTTTAGCCAAAGTCTGTTGTATTACCCAAAGTCTTCTGCTCCATACAGATTCCGTATAGGACTACATTCATACTACAGTGAATAATGGCCGTGTGATATCCGATTTTTTAACGTACGCCACATGGCAGCATTAATTACAATGTCAGTAAACGGAGGCTATTCAAATGACCGTTATTTTCCAGATATAGATCATGTTCTATTTTTGCTTATTTTTTCTCACAGATGGGGTGCAAGATGGTTGTGAAAAATGGACCGGCCATTTTGCACCTCATTCATGTGAATCTAGCCTTAGACTTAATTCACGCAGTTATATTGCCATAGAAGTTGATGTGACCTCAACATCACCTCTGTATGCATTGAGTTTTTCTGGCAGATTCCTCCATACATACAGCACATAATAGAGCCTGTATTGGTAACAGGTGGAGGCCACGTGACTCCATACTGGAGAGCTGCTTCTATTCTATGCCCTATAGCTCCAAGGTCTTTTAGAGCTATTCTCCCTTAAAAGCATTACATAGAATAGCACTGTAATATAGCGTCTGATCAAACATATTCTTTCTGCTGGATTGTTAAAGAATTAAAAGTTAAAAATTACTCTTGTACACAGAGGTACAGAAGGACTCTAAAGTGGTCTAGAAATGCTGTATGGTGGATGTATAGAAGTCAAGGCTTATATAAAATCATAATATACTTGTATGCATGCCATAAACTGTATGACCAGATTATTATTATTATTATTATTATTATTATTTATTTATTTCTATAGCACCAGTAATTCTATGATGCTTTACATTTGGGGGTTTACATACAGTACACAAAATATACAGACAAATGTAATATTAACAATGACCGACTGGCACAGTGGGATGGAGGGCCCTGCCGGCAAGGGTTTACAATCTATGAGATTATGTGCAATCTCACCAATAATGTCTTTTTAGGACACAAAACCATACCGACAAACCATATTAGGTCCCTATAGACTTAATAAAGGAAGAGAAACCACAGAGAAAAACACAACAAAAATGATGCAGAAAAAAACACCATGCGTTTTTGCTAAGAGTTTTTCCACTACGTTTTTTAGCTGCGGTGTGTGGGGCCTTAGCCTTAAGGAGTTGCACAAAGCTTGCACAAGACTTTGCAGAAACCGCCAGATTTCAAAGTAAATGGAGACAAAATATGTGTCAATAGAGTATCCTATTAACATTTAGTTAGAAGTGACCACAAAACATTATATTTAACACTTTATTTTCCTATTTGTTTTGTCTGTAACAATTTCTGCTAATAATCGCCATTATCTTCACCATCATATATAGCAGCTCAACGGTTTATTAAGTATATTTAAGCTGTTACTTTCCATTAGCTGTTGCTATGTTTCTATATGACATAGAAGTAAATAGTCGCACAGGTATAAATTACTATATAATTGTAGGTAATCAATTAATAAGTGAGTAATAGCACTGACGTAAACAATGCTCCATAATTGTATATATCACAGGACATAGTGTAACCTAGAGGTATGCAAGAAATGTCCTTCATAGACATGCCACCCGTAGATTGACATAATTATAGTTGGCCAGGGTCAGAATTTAATGTGCATTGGAAAATGTGTAATGGTACAGATACCAGTTTTCAGGAGAATGTGTGGTCTAATAAGCTTAATATGGAAGTAATACTGTGATATATATGCAAAGCTGTTTTGCTGGCAGTCTTGCATTGTACTCAATTCAGCTCTGCTTTTATTTGTGAAGATTAATCCAATCAGTCTAATTGACGAACAAATTAGCCCACAAACACTGCATATCAATGGATACAGGCTTTTCCATTGTTGCCCCTCTCTTATCTTCTTGTTTCTGCAAAGTGAAGTTATAAATGTTTGAAGGTATGAAAAGTCATAAGGAAATGATTTTGAGTAGTCACGGTGGGTGGGGAGCAGTTTCAGCTTAGTCATTCTGTCCATTTACTAGTCACACCTCCTGCAGATGCCATGATAGAATACATATGTTGTGATCCTAGATCTGGAGGAGATTGAAGAAGGCTGACTCTTAATGCTGATCTTCATATCTCCTGCATCAGCAGAGGATGTGCCCAATGTATTAGGATGAGCTTCTTGTATAAATAAGGCACAACCCGTCACAACTGGCATTTTAGAAGGTGCATACCCAAAGTTTGCAACTTTTTAATGCTCAACTGTATGCACTTTTCAGAGGTAAGTATACAGCAAATAGCATTACCAATGATAGCAGGGGAAATCAAGACTGGAGTAAGGCCAGAGCCCCACGTGGTATAAACACCACAGTTTGGCCATGGGAACGCACTGGAAAAACACGTAGCTGGAAAGTGGGTAGGATTCTAGCAAATCCCATATACACACTGCAGGAAAATATGCACAGCGGATACTCTGCAATTTCCAAAACTGTTGTGGTTTTAGAAATCACAGTATGTCAATTAAACCTTTGGTTGCAACACATTACAGTTTTTCACACAGTCCTTTTCTGCACATTTTTTCCCTGGAAAGTTTTTTTGCTGTGGCCCGCTACGTGGGGTCTTGGGTCTTAGCCTTGAATATTTTTTTACTCTGGTCTCAGTGATTCCACCTCCCCCCCCTCTTTATGATGTCACTAATACTCTATTTTTATGCATCTACTACATCCACATAATATACTGGAAATATACTGTGTGTATATAATGTCTTCTAAATAATATTTTAGAATCCAAAGTCAAACATTTCTTAATGTGTTCCAGATACAGAGAAATGTCCGATAAGTTGGACTAAGGGGAACATTGCCCCAAAATGCATAAGTGATCGCTCATCGTTTTTTTTACTGGATTTTTCTTTTTTCATGATCCATTAAAAGTTAACTTTAAATTTTTTTCCTCGTGACTTTCCTTGACTGCTGGAAACATTGTTCATTTTTTAGAACCTCTCTTTATCTTTCGGCCAGGAAGGCTTGTTTTTCCATGAATCAGGAGTCAGAGGTGGAAGCTTAATACGCTTAAAAAAACGGTTACTCTTGGAAACCCCCCGAATTCCATAGACTATAATGGGGTGCGGCCCGGTTTCTGCCTGAAAAAGAATGGGGAACAGAATCTCGAGGCAGATACGGGGTATAGGTGTGACCCACCAGCATTCTCCCCAACATAAGGATTGGCAGGTCCTGATGTGTGCGGACCACAGGCAAAAACAATTGCTTTAGGAGGCACAGCCACACCCTGGGTACCAGTAGCGAAACTAGGAATGGCGGGGCCCCATGGCAAACTTTTGACATGAGCTCCCCCCACCTTCCTGACCGACACCGAAGACCTCGACCGACTGACCCCCCCGCACACAGTATTATTCCCCACAGTGGCCCCAGTACATAGTATTATACCCATAGTGGCCCCAGTACACAGTAGTATGTCCCATAGTGGCCCCTGTACACGGTATTTTACCCATAGTGGCCCCAGTACACAGTAGTATGCCCCATACTGGCCCCTGCACATACTATTATGCCCCATTGTGGCCCCTGCACACGGCAGTATGCCCACTGTGGACACATATGAACCCATGAACAATTATTATACTCTGGGGTCTTTTCAGACCCTAGAGTATAATAATCAGAGACCCAGGGGGATACAAACATAAAAAAACACTGTTACTTACCTATCTCCCGCTCCGCTGCAGTCTTCGGTGGTGTCGGCCTTCTTTAATGACGTACTGATGTCACATAATCCGGGATGCAGGCCCGGGTCATGTGACATCAGGTACATCACACAACTAGGCCCAAAGCCTGCCCAGAGCGTGGAAAGGTAAGTAACACATTTATTTTGTTATATTCGGTGGTCTGAAAAGACCCTCGAGTATAATAAGAGTGCTTGTGGGGTCCGCAGCGTCACTTACTGATCCCGGCCCATGCCAGAATCGGTAAGTAAATAGGGCCCGTTACTGGCTGGAGTAACTCCAGCCGGTAACGGCCTATTAAGAAAAGAAAAAAAACACAGGGATAGCGGCTGTCGCTGGACCCCTAATGTCCCGGGCCCTGTGGCAGCTGCTACCCCTGCTACCCCGGTAGTTACGCCACTGCCGGGTACTCTGAATAGCTCAATCACATACAGATAATTGTTATTTTTTGCTTACTTATATGGCGCCATCAAATTCTGCAGAGATATTGTCAGATTAAAGTATTAGAACCTATGCCACTAACATCCCCTACAACAGAATACAATGGTTTAGAAGGGATATTGGTCGTGGTAGACGGCATTTAACACATCAATTTCCCACATGAGTCATGAGTTATATGCTTTCTGCTTTACTGTAACATACTTTGAGAGGTCTAGCCAGGTCAATTTGAGTCAGTTTTCTGGACCTGTGCCCCTGGAAAAGTTGTCAGAAATTCAGTCATGATCTCTCATGGTTTTTATTTGTTCAATCAGTGTATATGGGCCCTTGTCAAAGCTATAGAGGCAAAAAAGGCATTTTATTTCCCTATATAAGTACAGTTACAGTGTTTGTTCTATGCGTAGGAGTGACATTTTTTTTTCAACTATAATTTTTATTGACAAAATTTTTCATGAGTGACATTTGAATAGGGTCTTAAAGGGGTTGTGACACCATGGCAAACTCTCACCTATCCACAGTATACGTCATAACCTGCCGATCAGTTGGAGTTCAGCCATTGGGACCTCCAATGATCACAGAACAGGACCCCATTTCCCCTATGTGAGTGGAGAGGCAAAATGTGCTTACTGATGAATATCTATAGTTTACCCCCCGGTAACCTTTGTACGTATAGATTTCAGATGCTATGAGGTATTTGATTGCAGTGATTGATCCCCTATATGACATTATCCTACTGCTTACTCTGCAGGGATAAGGCCTGGAAATAATTTCTGTCTGCCAGATATTAAAGGCTCTGAATAAAGATTTAATTAAGACAGCAGCAAGTTGTAATTTGTTAATGAGATGAGCAATCTAGCAGCAGCCGCAATCTACACTTCTATACCATGTAGTCCCACAATCTTCAATACACTGATGCATTAATAAATAATGGAAACAGCCGGCGGCTCGTAGCAGCTGCACAGTAATGATCAAAACAACAAGAAGGAGAATAGATTTTACTTTACATATCTTACTATTCAGCAGAAAGGAGAGAACATAATGTGGCATTTTCATATCAATTCATACTGACACTTCAGAAATAAATATTTTATACAAAAAGTATAAAACTTGAATAAATAAAAATGGTTGTTCTAAATTTGTAGGAAACTAACATTATCAAAATGCTCAAGAATCCGACTTTCAGAACCGTGGTGTTGGCGTCCTTCCACAGATTATAGCGAGAGTCTTGATATACATGATACAAAAAATACCGCCACATGGCTATGCAAACTAACAACTATGAAAACCTATCCATTACTCTTTTTCAATTAGGCCTACGACAAACATAACCCAGGGGGTCTTGAGCCCCCCCCCCCAACAACTCTAATACCATATTATACTGCCATATTGAACTATAGGCTCTGCGGAATACATTGCTGCTATATAAGTAAGAGTAATAAATATTGTATCACCAGTCTGTGGAGAGTCTCCTAAAAGTCTCCTCATTTTTTTTATTCTCTGGCCCATTAGAAAAGAATATAATGTAAACTGTAGTGAAGATAATCTGATTACCAGTGGCTGGTCCTTAGCTGTGTCACATGACCAGCAATAAGACATAGGAAGTCAGTTTCTCTATTCATTCCTATGATAGCTTCAATGGGAGACTAATGAAAATGCACAGAGAAATTGACTTCCTGTTCACACATAAGATGCTGTGCCAGTTACAATTTCCTTAAAGGGACTCTATCATCAGAATCCCATTTTTTCTCCCTAACACGTCGGAATAGCCTTAAGAAAGACTCTTCTTCTCCTATCTTTAAAAGTCTTCTCCGCACCGTCATTTGGTAGAAGACATCATGGAGAGACGTGCCAGAAGAAGACAGAGACCGTCGCTGGAGAGTTTTCTCACAGAAAGGGGACACTCCAAGTGCTTTTTGAGCGCTGGGGACCGCCCCCAGTGCTGCAAGAATACTCATTTGCCTACCAAAGAAAACTGGGAATGTTTACCGAATGGCGGCACCAAGAAGACTTCTAAAGGTAGGGGAAGAATAGTCTTTCTTAAGGCTATTTCTATCTGTTAGGGGAAAAAAAAATGGGATTCTAATGATAGAACCCCTTAAAAAAATCCTCACATTATGAATTTTAGTTGAAATATCACTTTTATCTTGTTTTCTACAAATTCATTAATATTCATGTCAGCAGATGTAATAATATTGGCAGTGTAATGGATGCTAGGTTCACATTAGCATTCGGGTCTCTGTCATTTGGGTCTGCATGGAAACCCAAATGACAGAGACCCTGTCCAATTAAAAAGAGGTTTCCAAAGGAAACCACAAACCCAATATACTATGGTGAGGTTTCCACCAGTTTTATACTGAAACCAGTGGAGAGAAAAATCCTCCGTGCAGGAACTTTCTCCCTGCCGATTTTAAGCGGATTCTGCGGCGGAGTCTTCTTCAGAGGCTCTAACCAAGGTATGACTCCAGACTAAATTGTATAGTGCTAAGCATTATATTTTTGGTCTACTTTCCCTTTGTGAAGTAAAAAACAAAGCAGGATTTATTTGATCCTAGAGCCAAAATGTTCTTGATGTTCTGCCCAAAGACTTTTAATCATGAACAATGAAATATTCAAGTTAATTCACTGAACTTCCGCAGGTGCCATAACAAGAATATTAGGTTTAATAGTAATTTCCTACAATGTTAGAATACTTGCCATACAAGAACTAGAAAGAGAAAAAAGGAATTTATTGTGAGTGTGTATCCCGTAAAATAGTAAATTATGGTGGAACCTGGCCACAAAAAGTAAAAATACACTCTCATACTTAGTGCTGTTTGGCATTAGGACAGAATATTGAAGCAGGAATTCGCATTTCAAGCAATTGCTTTGGAAACCTGCAGTTTCTTTAGGATAACACAGTATTCCTAATATTAAGGACTATTGCTCTAAACTCCATATAATGCATCCCGAGAAGAGGAATATTTGTAGTTACCAGACATCTCATGTATCACTTGTAGAAATAAGGAATCATGTAAGTTGACATCCATGTCAAAATCTGTTGTCCCCAACACATCAGTGTAGAGTAAATATACCTTATGTACATGCACCTTAGAAAACTATACCGTCCCACCAAATCCAATATGTTCACTCATCTTTCATCAAATATAAGTGGACAATGGATGTTAAGCATTTCCCTATACTATAAAAAATCTACGGTAAGGCCTTATGCACATGGCTAATGCTTGTGAAAAACGTCCGTGTCTGTCCATGCAAGTCCATGGAGGGCACTTATTCACATGGCAGTAAATAATCACCATATAAAGCCATTTTTGAAACAGTCATCTCATGGGTCTAGTCACATGGATCTAACTATGTCTATTCTGATGTCTGTGAAAAACGGGCTGTCAAAAAACAACCATGTGAATAAACACAATGAATTAGTATAATTAATTTAGTCATCATGTCAAGAGTAAAGCTACATTCATACGACAGTGAATAATGGCTGTTTTTTTTATTAGTTGTCACACAGCAGCATTAAATTCAGTGTCAGTGTATGGGGACTATTCACATGACTGTAACTTGAACAGTCTGTTGTCACGGATCGTCAAAATATAGGTCATGTCCTATTGTTGCCATTTTTCACAGATTCCTCCATATACTGTAATGTATGGGAATCAGTGAAAACAGGACATCAAGTATATGGTGGCCACTCAGCATCTGAGCAGATGCCATAGCCGGGTCTCTGCTATATTATGCAGCAGAGACCCAGCGTTAATGCCTGCAATCAATACCCTTACTGATTGCAGGAATTATGCAGCCTGCCAAACAAATGGCAATATTATGCAATGCATTGCAATAGTGGTCAGGCCCACTGGGGTTCAAGACCCCTAAAGGGTCTAATAAATGCAATAAAAGAAATTAAAAAAGTAAAAGAAAACAAATATATATATATATATATATATATATATATATATATATATATATATATATATATTCAAATCACCACCCCTTTTTTTTCCAAAGTTTTTGATTTTTGTTAAAATGTAAATAAAACTAAATCAATTTGGTATCCCTGGAATCGTATCGAGTGACATGTCATTATGGTTGCAGAGTAAAGAGTTGTAAGAACAATTTGTCCCATAAACATTAAGCCCTAATATGGCTTTGTGAATAGAAAAATAACAAAGTTATGGGGTTTTGTAAGGTGGAGAGTCAAAAACGAAAATCAAAAATTGAAAGATGTCACTGCTGGGAAGGGTTAAGGTACTTTTAGGCCTTGTCCATAAGGGGTTACACGTGCTTTATTTTGGGTCTGTGGAAAAGAATGAAACAGATTTTGTGGGTTGAAATAAGATCATAAATGTGTTCATGTTTCCCATTTGAATCTACTGCAGGAACAGAATATGTTTGGTATCTTTGCAATATATGTTTATGGTACGCATAGTAACTTTCCTATACAATCATATAACTGTGATTCTGACATAATAAACCTGAGTAAATAAACATAACAAGCACGAAATGTGTTATTTTCTCTTCTGACAGGTGTGCTTGTTTATTCCATTCCATGTGTGCAGTGAACTGCTGCCAATGATGTAGGTGTATCACCATACAGTCTATAATGACAGCCAAGAAAAGAATTATTGCATAGCCAGAATATGAGACGGGATAACCAGTACTAAGAAGCTGTAAAATAACAAAAATGACATTTAACTTTTAAAACTGAGTTATCTTTCATTTATACAAGATGCAAATACTAATGATGAGAAATAGAGATTCTCTCAGTATAGCTCTAGGCCTATTCTGATAATATATGGTGAGCTTACAAATATTGGTTGACATCATATTTAGGAAATATTAAAAAAAAACAAAAAAAAACTTGAGAGTCTGCAGTAGTTGATACCTTTTTTAATGGCTAACTAATAATGATGGTAGATTACAATGTTTCGAAGCTCTCGGCTTTTTCAGGTATATCTAAAAACGATTTCTGAAGGATGCATAGTTATGTCCCTCTCGAAATGTAATCTACCATCAATTTTAGTTTTTTGTTTTTTTATACTTCCTACCCACTGGCTAACATGGTACAAAAATAAACGTTTTCCTTATATTTAGGATGAGGCTACATGTTGTAGAAAAGCAGTTTTTTTTTCCTGTGGAATGCTGCATCTGGCCTTGGGCTTAAAGAGGTTCTTTCTGTTACAATTACACCTATAGGGAAACCGCATTTCCATAGGTAAAATTGATATGCTGCGATTTCCAAAATCATTATAGTTTTGGAAATCGCTATGTGTCCACGTCACGTTTTTTACTGCAAAGTGAGGTTGGGATTCAATAGAATCACGTCCACTTTGCTGTGACTGTATACACTAGGAGTAGGCAATCTTCGGTACGCCAGCTGTTGTAAAACTACAACTCCCAACATGCATACTTGTTCTGCTGTTCTTGGACCTCTCATGGAAGTGAATGTTGCATGTTGGGAGTTGTAGTTTCACAGCAGCTGGAGAGCCGAAGGTTGTTGACCCCTGGTTGGGACTCAGCCTTAATGTGTTTCAGGATATACTATTCTAACATTTCCTTTAGCATAGTGAAATTATTGTAGCTCCGACATAAAAATATGACAATTTGCCTTGTGTAGTTGTAGCAGTGATGGCTACTGCAAAGTCAAAAAAGAATAAGCATAAATAACTTCTAATACACAATAGATGCCTGTGTAATATGTATTTATGTGTCATGAGCACGTCTGGCCAAGCAAAGTTCACATTTAGCAGTAGTTTGCTGATACCCAGAACTGAAGGTGAGAGAAACGTGAGTTTTGCTAGTTATGTGAGATGGGTACACTCTGACCTCTATGCAGCTATGTTCTCTATTAACAGACCTAGTCTGCCACACGTAAGCATTCTCAGTTACATCCTTCATGTGGGTGCCAGTTTGGGGTGTGATGCCTCAGAACCAATCATTTTATTTATTATATAGATATTTCCATATCTATTTCACATCTGCTTGTAAGTTATTTCTATTCTTGTTAATTCTTGGTAGAATGCCACATTTTTCCTTGAAGATTAAAAAAAGAGTATGGTGGGAAAAAGTATGCATGGAGGCATTCGGGGGGAAAAATTTATCATGCCTTGCACACTAGTTGTCTTTGGTGTCTACCTCCTCATAACCCCTAAGCGTAACTTTCAACTCCAACAAACAATCACAGGAAAGAGAGAATAAAAAATATAATAATAATCTTTATTGAATCCAATGGTACTAAATAAACATCCAACTCACAACCACCCATGGAAGTCATATGGACCCAGATCAATTAACATTGTGTGTTGTGTTCATAAGTTAGTCCTAGTATACTAAGATATAATATATAGCAAGAAAAAGGGGACAAATTATGCTAAAAAGTAATATCAAAATGTGCAATAAATGCAATAAATAAATATACACATATACACAAAATATATGAAATTGTTATGTTCTCACCCGTTTGAACTTCAGAGCCATCCTCTGGCCACATTATACGGGAAAAGGAGGCATGTCTTCTCATAATTACCTGCTTCTGACTCTGTTTATTTTGTGTTGGCATGGTTAGGGTTACTTTTGTATGCTTTGGGATTGACAGTCTATCTACCAAACAAATCTGGGGTGGGTTCTGGACTTCTTATAAACAGGTCATCAGTTCACACATGTTTGCTGACTATTCTGTCTCTAACCTTGCTAAGCATTTGTCTTTGCTCTTGTTTTGTATTTACTGACTTCTGTTTTTGGCTTTTGACTTCTCTTTTGGATTGTGATTTGGTACTATTTTGTCTCTCTGGTTTGACCTCGGCTTGGTGACCCCTCTTCTGTGTTGTTTTGTCTTGTCCTGTTCTGTGTAACACTTATCCAGAAAAGAGACTGTTGCCCAGTTGTCCTTTACCGCCTAGGGTAGCTGAGGTAAGAAGGACTCACTTGTCTCTGCCACTCCCTTCCTTCCAGGTTTCAGCAGCATCCACTGGGGAATTGCTCAACAGGCAATTCACTAACAGAAACACAGACTCAAACAACTGGATTCATTAAAGATGATTATTATTTTTTTATACTCTCTATTTTGTGTATTGTTTGTTGGAGATTATCACTGTTGTTTTACACAGATGATACATAGTTTGATGAAACATAATCAATTTCATTGGTAGAGCAATTTATGCGTATATCTGCCTCCTACACATAGTAAATAAACAATAAGGAATATTATCTTGGGGAGGGGGGAGAGATAGGAAGAGTCCTCCTTTATTCATGACAGTGTGCTAGCCAAGATAGAAGTGGAAGAATAGAATGAGGATATAATAGAAATCAGTGGCACAAAAGCCAGGTGAAAATGTTGTAGATATGAGTCTGACCACTTACATTAACAGCATTATAAGGATTTGTAGGCCGACATCTGGAAAGTGCCCTTCTTACACAATTGTGTGAAAAAAGCCTCTGTTAATTCGATCATTTTCTGACTGCTATGTTTAAGACATATAGAAAATGTGTCCATCATATAACATATTATAAAGTGTACAGACATCCAATCTGAGTTTAAAATCAGAAACACAATTATTTGTGTGCATCATGGAAAATCTTTCTAAAAAAGACTACATACACAGTTTCTCCTTCCAAAGAAAACAAAAAAAAAACCAAAACACAGATCTCTCCCTGACTGTAAGGTCATAAACTAAAACTCTGCGGACTTTCTGTGGAAAGCACAGCAGAAAAAAATGTGATGCGATTCCACTGCTGTCTTTTCCGTAGCGTTTTTTTGCAGTGATTCGCTCTGTGGCGCCTTGCTCTTAAGGTGACCTGTTACATGGTACACCATGGTTTACAGCAGGAAGAACAAAGGAGATTGATACAAAGTTTTATGGGAAAAGCCGGCAGCTACTTCTGGGATTAGGAGTTCGCTGGTCAGTCCTAAGTAGGGATTGGAATATATGGGACCCTCCACATGACTACTAAGTGTAGAAAGAGCAGTGATATAAAGGGTTTTGTCTATGAACCTTTCTGTAAGTGTCATTGTGCTATTACAATGTTAATAATAATATATAAAATTTATTTATAGGTACATATTTGTTACGTTTACCCATTGTTGCTAATGACAGATACAGTCAATTTTCAGGGCATTATTGTAGGACTCAAAAACTAGTGATTGTTTATACGTCAAGGATATTTGACTGCACTATTACTGCTGTGGCTTTTAAGGTCATTTCTGGTGGTATTTGTGTTACAAGAGACAGAGTAGTCAGCTGAAGATACTGTATAGTTAAAGCTATAGTAATGGGGAAATTATAGCCATGTGTAGTAAGACATTAAAGTATCATGTAAATCCTGCATAATATGTTTATACTATAACCCATTCTTTAGTGCTCAGAATAACACACTGCGAACTTAATGAACAATGTAGAATACAATGAACTAGGCCTGAGACATACTGCCAGCTGTACATCTGGATATGATCCGTAACAATATCATTTTCAGCAGCTCGTATCTGCAAGGAACAATCCCAGAAAGTCAACATATTCCTTTACCTATCAGTGTTCAGATTCTATCTACTCAGGAGACCTTAACCCATGTCATAGGGAAAGCTTACATGACATATGTTCCAAATACGCTCACTGCTTGTCCATTTTATTAATCTAAAACTTTTCATTGAGGGGCAGGTAACAATAAAAATGAAATATTACACATCTTGCTTCCTGTCTATGGTTTACTCCCAGAAATGGGCACATAAGAGGAATTTTCGATTCATGTTTCTATCTTTATGACTTGCAGAAATATCCTGCATTCTGCTGACATGAGGAAATTAGCAGTTAACAGAATGTCTTCAGCCAAGTTACAGAGAGCACACGTAGCAATCCTACTCACTGCGAGAAGTGAAAAGGTCTATGTGTCTGTACAAGGAGGCTTGAAAAGGACTTGAGGGTTTTTGAGAGAATGTTCTAAGAGCTGCAGTGGTTAATAAGACAATGGGGTAATTGTTAGTTTAGTCACATTTATCCTGGATGTTGTGACATCACAGTATAGTGTTTAGCTATCTATTCATATAAAACAGGGGTCATATGCATATATTGAAAGTACATGCAAAATTCATAGATCAACTAAGGTTTTATATATATATATATATATATATATATATATTTTATTTTATTTTTTGTTTATGCATATGCAATACCTGATTCTGAGAGGTAAACTGCTATATAAGCCGGCCATACTGATGGGCCCAGATGTAGCGGCAGATGTTACAATCGTGCTGATTGTTCATATGGCCAGTAATCTCTTTAATTGCCTATTATTACCTGACCATCTATTACCCAGCTCATCTGGTGATAGATGTAAGAAATAGCAGGGATTTTAGAGTTCAGTGAAAAACAGCGGAAAAACACTCAATACGTTTTTATTGCATTTGGTTTTAAATGTCTTTCAGAAATGTAGCAGAAAAAAATGCTGCATTTAACTTCAGCCACACATTATGTAATAAAGGTGTGAAAGGCCGGTGCTCTCACGTGGCGTAAACACTACGGCAAAACGCAGCGTTATTCTAGCGAATCCCATCCACTCATTGCAGGAAAATATGAGCAGCTGAAATACTGCAATTTCCAAAACCATTGCGGTTTTGGAAGTCACAGCAAGTCAATTATACCTACAGAAAAGGTGGCAGTATAATTGAAGCAGAAAGCCTTCCTCTGCTGACTCTCCATTAAAAGCGCTGTGGGAAAACCTGTGATGCATTCCTACTGAAATTTTTCCGCAGCACTTATTTGCTATGGCCTGCTCCGTGTGGTCTTAACCAATAAGCTACATTGTCACAAATGTTTGTATTTCTTGAAAAACACAGCATGTTAATTTTAGCTGTGCATTGCGCAAGAAATATTCCTATATATTCAATAGGAAAATAAAAAGTGCAATGAAAACTGCAGCAGAAAACCCTCCAGCAGTGTTTCAGTATGTGGAGCCTTAGCCATAGAGTGAAAATAGGACCTGCCATGGAAAATACATAACCACCGTCCTAATGATCTGCTTTAAGGGCGGGGCACCATGTGGCGTAAATGTTCAATGAATCAGTAACAGTGGGGCAGATTTATTGTACACCAGTCTTAATAAAGGGCCCATCTGGGAAGAGAACAAGAGATGTATGAAGAGGCTGTAGCCTCTTCATAAATCAGTTGGGCGTCCTTGTGCCAGAATGGAAGTTAAGAACTGGCATAGACTTCCATTATAACTCATGCCAGAAAACCGATGTGAGTTATAATAAGGATTGATGAATTCCCCCCATTATTTGTCCTATAAAAGTGAGCATGGCTGCCACAGCATAAAAGTCAGCAATGGCGTTCCAGCCTTGGGTAAGTAGGTGGTAGTTAAGGATGGTGGTTCAGTTTATAAACTATGAAGTATATCAGAAAATGTTTTCACATACATTTATAAACCAGTTTTTAATTCACGTAAATAAGCATTTTGAGGAGCTAAATGTTAATATTTGTGAAAATTCTTTAGGTAAGACGATGGATAAAGAAGCCGTCATCCAGCAAGGACAAGCAACAAAATAAGCACTTGAAATACACACCTGGATCCACTGTGACGCAGATAGCTCCTACGCCAGAGGATTCCGAGTTTTCAACATGTCAGAGTTATCTAGACAGCCATTTATTTGACAGTTATACCACGTCTCAAGAATCACAGATGCATCACTGGGAAAGCCAAAGAAGCTGCAGCACTGTAAGTTTATTGCCAGAGGGTTGGAAGCTTATTATTATTGTTGTCATGATTCACAAGGATAAGACTATTCATTGGTTATTGCTGATCATGGATCTCCTGAACATGATGAAAACCTAGAATGAGAAAAACATAAAGGCCAGGGCCCCATGTGGTTTATCCCATCCTCACATTAAAATATGTGCTGAGGACATGCAGTGATTTCTAAAAATGTTGCGATTTTGGAAACAGTATATAAATTATACCAACGGAAACACTGGAGGTTTCCCTATATACAATCGAAGCAGAAAAAAAGGAAAACTTAGTGAACTTTCTTTTAAAAGCAATGCGGGAAGAACCGCAATGTGTTGCCGAAGCAAAAGCACGGTGGGATGCCACATAGGGCCTTAGCCAAAATCTCCCCATGCCCTATTTTGGAGGTGCTTATTTCTGGTGGAGGTACTCTTGTCAGAAGTTACTTTGAGAATTGTTTGTCTAATATTCCCATAAGAGATAACCTGAAGGGGGTTCTGGTTTACATAATACCTTGTAGCCCCTTGTGAATTCTGAGAATTTTGGTTATTTCATTTTCCTTTTTCTTTTCAGAAGCCATAGCTTTTTTATCTGTCAACATAATTCCATGAGGGCTTGTTTAATGCAGGAAGTTCATTTTCTTATGGTAACATGCAATTTTCCATATAATATATTGTGAAATGGTAAAGAAATAGGTTTTGTTTTTACAATGTTCATTCTGTGTTATTAATGACTCGGTACCTTTATTCTGAAGGCCAGTACAATTAGGGCTAGTTCACACGTGAACAAAAGGGTGGATTTTGACACCGGATTTCGCTTCAAAATCCGCCCCTTACAATGTTGGTCTATGGCAGACCGCCGGCCTTCTTTTTTCCACTAGCGGCAGGCTACCGCTAGCGGAGAAAAGAAGCGACATGTCCTTTCTTCAGGCGGAAAACGCCTGAAGAAATCAATAGAAGTGAATGGGAGTCGAAAAACACACCAAAACCGTGCGTTTTTTTACAGAACATATTTTTTTTAATAGGAAATCACACCCCAGAGGGATGGTACTGGGACCACGACCGAAACCGCGGCGCGGTTTTCGCAAAAACCACGTCAAAAAACGCGCGGAATGCAAAGAAACGCATTGAAAAAACTTGTCACATTTTTTTTCAGTGCACAAAGAAGCTCGGCTTTTTTCACATGTGAACTAACCCTTACAGCAATACCCAAGTTATATTATTTTGTTATGCATTACTACTTTAACCCTTTTTAATGACTGGGTAGTTTGGGAGTTTATATATACAAAAAGAGTGAGGTGGCACTACTTAATGCAGATTTGAAGTAGCAAAATAGGATAGGGGAAATATACTATTGAGTAATCCTATGGTGGTGCTCTTAGTAAAAAACATAGTCCATATTAAATATAAAGAAGAAGAAAAAACTGGGCACTCACCATCAAGAGGATACGGTAAAACCTTACAACTTTATTTTCAAAAATCCATTAAAAGTATACACGGGAGGAGGCACGCCTGAGAAGAGGGAGCAACCGCCGTTTCGTGTTGTTTTAGCACTTTTTCAAGCTCACCGTGCCTCCTCCCGTGTATACTTTTAATGGATTTTTAAAAATAAAGTTGTAAGGTTTTACCGTATCCTCTTGATGGTGAGTGCCCAGTTTTTTTCTTCTTCTTTATATTTAGTTTGGGAGTTTATGCTTTATTTTTCTCTCGCCATAGGAAAGGGTTTATTCTTTGCTCAACAAATTGTACTTTAATTTGGCACGATTTTAGGGTACATTTAATGTTTTAATTACCTTTCATTAATGTTTTGGGGGGATCTGTGTGAAAAAAACCTACAGTTCTTTCATTACTATTTGCATGTAATACAGCTACAACCCAGAAGTTATGCCACAGGCCTGCAGAATGAGAGTGCCATACTTTTATGGCTCTGAGCATTACCTATACATAATAGTAAAGTAATAGGCAGTTCTTAGTTGGGTTGTTTTCCTGTTTGTTGGTTTCTTGGACACTTATGTGTATGCACAACATATATTTTTATTGAAACAGTATTATAAGTTAAGTTTTAGTCTTGAGATAGCTCTTCAACACATCATAACTAGAGATGAGCGAACAGTGTTCTATCGAACTCATGTTCGATCGGATATTAGGCTGTTCGGCATGTTCGAATCGAATCGAACACCGCGTGGTAAAGTGCGCCATTACTCGATTCCCCTCCCACCTTCCCTGGCACCTTTTTTGCTCCAATAACAGCGCAGGGTAGGTGGGACAGGAACTACGACACCGGTGACGTTGAAAAAAGTAGGCAAAACCCATTGGCTGCCGAAAACATGTGACCTCTAATTTAAAAGAACAGCGACGCCCAGCTTCGCGTCATTCTGAGCTTGCAATTCACCGAGGACGGAGGTTTCCGTCCAGTTAGCTAGGGGTTAGATTCTGGGTAGGCAGGGACAGGCTAGGATAGGAAGGAGAAGACAACCAACAGCTCTTATAAGAGCTAAATTCCAGGGAGAAGCTTGTCAGTGTAACGTGGCACTGACGGGCTCAATCGCCGCAACCCAGCTTTCCACGGATCCTGAATGGAATACACTGTCAGTGTATTCCCGTATACCCGATATATACCCCCGATACCCGTTCCAACGGTGTGCCCCCCCACCTTCACCCCAGAAATACCCTGCAAGTCCCCTAGCAATAGAATTGGGGCTATATACACCCACTATTTTTGCTACTGCCATATAGTGCCATTGTCTCACTGGGAATTCAAAGAATATATTGGGCTTACATATAACTTCAATTCCAGGGAGAAGCTTGTCAGTGTAACGTGGCACTGACAGGCTCAATCGCCGCAACCCAGCTTTCCCAGGATCCTGAATGGAACACACTGACAGTGTATTCCCGTATACCCCATATATACACCCCAAATCCCCGTTCCAACGGTGTGCCCCCCCACCTTCACCTCAGAAATACCCTGCAAGTCCCCTAGCAATAGAATTGGGGCTATATACACCCACAATTTTTGCTACTGGTATACAGTGCCATTGTCTGACTGGGAATTCAAAGAATATATGGGGGTTACGTGCACCCACAATTTTTGCTACTGCTATACAGTGCCATTGTCTCACTGGGAATTCAAAGAATATATTGGGGTTATGTGCACCCACAATTTTTACTACTGGTATACAGTGCCATTGTCTGACTGGGAATTCAAAGAATATATGGGGGTTACGTGCACCCACAATTTTTGCTACTGCTATACAGTGCCATTGTCTCACTGGGAATTCAAAGAATATATTGGGGTTATGTGCACCCACAATTTTTACTACTGGTATACAGTGCCATTGTCTGACTGGGAATTCAAAGAATATATGGGGGTTACGTGCACCCACAATTTTTGCTACTGCTATAAAGTGCCATTGTCTCACTGGGAATTCAAAGATTATATTGGGGTTATGTGCACCCACAATTTTTGCTACTGCTATATAGTGCCAGTTTCTGACTGGTAATTCAAAGAATATATTGGGGTTACGTGCACCCACAATTTTTGCTACTGGTATATAGTGCCATTGTCTGACTGGGAATTCAAAGAATATATGGGGGTTATGTGCACCCACAATTTTTGCTACTGCTATACAGTGCCATTGTCTCACTGGGAATTCAAAGAATATATTGGGGTTATGTGCACCCACAATTTTTGCTACTGGTATATAGTGCCATTGTCTGACTGGGAATTCAAAGAATATATGGGGGTTACGTGCACCCACAATTTTTGCTACTGCTATACAGTGCCATTGTCTCACTGGGAATTCAAAGAATATATTGGGGTTATGTGCACCCACAATTTTTACTACTGGTATACAGTGCCATTGTCTGACTGGGAATTCAAAGAATATATGGGGGTTATGTGCACCCACAATTTTTGCTACTGCTATACAGTGCCATTGTCTCACTGGGAATTCAAAGAATATATTGGGGTTATGTGCACCCACAATTTTTACTACTGGTATACAGTGCCATTGTCTGACTGGGAATTCAAAGAATATATGGGGGTTACGTGCACCCACATTTTTTGCTACTGCTATACAGTGCCATTGTCTCACTGCCATATAGTGCCAGTTTCTGACTGGTAATTCAAAGAATATATTGGGGTTACGTGCACCCACAATTTTTTCTACTGGTAGATAGTGCCATTGTCTCACTGGGAATTCCACAAATAATTTGGGGATTCATTCACCCTACATCTCAGGCTCTTGCCATATTCACACAGGTTGTCAGTGCTGCACCATCTCGTTCCCAGACAGCTCGGCCCGAAAAACACGTTAGCTATATAGAGGATTTGGACAATGAAGACAACATGTTCTAAATCTAATGTCTGCACCTTCTCCAGAATTAAAATAAAGGCAGCGTTTAACTTTCAAATAGCACTGCACAAAGGAAGAGCTTATCAGCTTGTCTCATGACATGCTACTGAAAAGTGTCATTTGTGTATCTTAATGTAAATATAGTTGTATAAGCTTTTTGGGTTTTAGGCACTGCCAAGTTATTTATTACCACCCGCTCCCTTATAATGATGATGACACCAAAGTCACTGTGGGTGTTCAGAGCTCACAGCTTTGGTTGACATTTGTCTTGCTCTCTGTCGGTACCAGCTGTCTTTTTGGATACCGTAAAGTTATGTTGACTTTATTAACAGCTATAGAAGCTTTAGCCAGGTTGTGACGGTGTGTAACCCTAACAACACTAAGTGGGATACACATTAATAGTCAGTCTATGTACGCTAAACGTATCACTGAAGTAATTTTTTTTCCCTCTCCCCTAATATAAGAAAGGAACAGACATTAGACCTAGACCGGGGTTCGAGGCTTGTAAAAATCCAGTATTATTTGTTCTTCATGATGTGAAATATGTGTTGAAAAGCAACCCAAGATGAAGTCAGCCATGTGTGCCAGTGTGTTACTTGGCATGCCTTTGCTGGCCCCAACTGTAAGGGTCACTCTCCATTTCCTCCATTTTCCACTTCCCTTCACACCATTTGTGGTGAAGCAATGGGATGCACTGAAGTGCACCCTCTAGCCTCGTGTGGGATAGGGACATCAGATGCCACTCCAACCCCCTCGTCTTCCTCCGCCAGCCAACGGTGCGAAGATGAGAGGAGTGTGCTCTGAATGTTTTCTGCCTAGCAGAGGCTAGTTCTCACTTACGAAAATGGCCCCACTTTGACCTGTATATCAGGCACAATGGTGTAGGTTTCAAAGAAACATGGCACCAACAAGTTGGAAAACGTGGGCCATGCGTGGACCGTGTTTGAGTCTGGCAAACTCCAGATCTGCTACCAGGTTCCAGCCATTATCACAGGCGCAAAAATGCCAGGCCCCAGGTGTAGCAGGGAAAAAAAAATGCCATCTCAGCCAGGATGGCATCCCTGACCTCAGAGGCACTGTGCTGTCTGTCCCCCAAGCTGATGAGCTTCAGCACCGCCTGCTGACGTCTCCCCACGCCAGTGTTTTAGCGTTTGCCGCTAGTAGCTGTGGTGGAGGTTGCAGCGTCGTAGGGTTTCAGTCTACTCCTTCCATGGCCTGGGAGAGGAGATAGGCCACCCCAGTTTGCACCCGGGGAACAGACTCCACCACATTCACCCTGCCTGTCATTAAAGATAAGCACTGCAGCATCCCTGACCACAGGCGCTTGTCCAAGTGTCGGTGGTCAAGTGGACCTTGCAGCAAAGCGCGGAACTAAGGGCCCACCTGATGTTGAGTGACACGTGCTGGTGCAAGGCGGGGACGCCACACCGGGAGAAGTTGAGACGGCTAGGGACGGCATAGTGAGGTGCCACAGTTGCCATCAGGTCCGGGAAGGCGGGAGTTTCAACAAGCCGGAACGCCAACCTCTCCTGGGCCAGCAGTTTAGCGATGTTGGCGTTCTAGGCTTGCGTGGGTGGGTGGTTAGCGGTGTATTTCTGCCGGCGCTCCAATGTCTGAGAGATGGTGGGTTGTTGTAAAGAAGCGCCTGATGGTGCCTTTGATGGTGCAGGAGAAGGAGATAAGACAGAAACAGGGGAGGATGAGGGAGAAGTCAACAAAGTGGCGGAGGCAGATGAAGTGATGTCCTGGCTCGTCCTCTGGAGTGCATCGCCAGCACTGTGAGCAGAGGCAGTGGCATGAACGGCGGGCGACGTTTGTCCTGCTGTTGCTGCCTGCCACTGATTCCATTGCTTGGATTCCAAATGACGGTGCATTGAAGTGGTGGACAGGTTGCTCTTCTCAGGGCCCCTACTCGATTTCGAGAGGCAAATTGTGTAGACGACACTATATCTGTCCTCGGCGCATTCCTTGAAAAAACTCTACACCTTCAAGAAACGTGCCCTCGATGGGGGAGTTTTTCTGGGCTGGGTACAAAAGGGAACATCTTCGGACATTCCGGGTCTGGCCTGGCTTCGGCAAAGCAGCTGACCTCTGCCTCTGGACATGTCTCTGCCTCTAGCTACCCTTTTTGGTGCTGCACCTGCCTCAACATCCACACTACTTTCCCAGCTTGACATCTGCCTTGTCCAGGTGGGGTCGGTGTCCTCGTCGTCCACCACCTCCTCTTCCAACTCCTGTCTCGCCTCCTCCTCCAGCACAATGCGCATGTCAACTGGCTGCCCTGACAGCAACTGCGTCTCATCGTCGTCGATGAGGGTGGGTTGCTGGTCATCCGCCACCAAATCGACCGGAGATGGAATGGAGGAGACTCTAGTGTTTGAGCATCTGGACACAGATACTCGTCTGTTAGGTCAGTGGAATCGCGAAATGGAGGGGCAGGTTGCGGTACAGTCAAAGGAAGGGAGAACAGCTTTGGGGAGCAGGGACAGTTGGGGTTATTGTTCTGGGAAGATTGGGAATTTTGGGTGGAAGGAGGACAAGACTGTTGGGTAAGAGGAGGTAGAGGTTGCCTGGCTGGTGGACAA